>NC_056664.1:6717500-7071250 GCF_018350195.1 Panthera tigris | reverse complement strand
AAGCAGGGATAATGGGGCACAGAATCACTTCCCTTTGGCTGGAGAGGAGAGCCAGTGAGGATGGGGAAGGCATCTAGTGGAAAAAAGAAAACAGGAGTTTGCCCATAGGGAGTCTTGTCTTCTATGTTTTGTTAAAAATATGTGGATTTCATTGGAAAGGCCACGGTGGTTATGACAGAAGTGCTCTCGTTCAGGCTGGAGGGGCCCTTGCTCTGGAGCCCATGCTTTAGGAGGCTTTCATTTAATATTCATAGGTAAATAAATAAACAAAGATAGATAAATGACTAAATAAATTAATGACTAAATAAATAAATTTTTAAAGAACACAAGGCTACCTCCGTACTTGGGTTCATGGTGGCCATGAACCATGGGTGACCCAGTTCGGCACTTAATCCTCCACAAACATTCAGGACCCAGGAAGGCATCTCTGGCCTGATGTCCACAGGAGACTGGGTCCTCGCTCTTTGAGGATCTGTGGTTTGCACTGCCCAACATTGCAAAGGAACACTGAGAAATGGAAAGAACTTGAGAGGGGAAAAACGGAAGTAATTTGCTTTTATGAACTTATGCTAAATGGATAAAGCTTCTCAAATAATAATGTATGCAAGAATTATTGCCTAATGAAGGGTAGTTTGAAACAGGACCAAGAAAAGATCCGTTTCCTTCTCCTTATGTTCTAGTTTGTAGACAAAGAGGCACAGGAACTGGGGTGGTCTTCCAAAAATTTGCACGTGAAGGCTCAGGAATATTTTACGGTGTTAAATATTCATATTGCTTTAAAAAATTCTCATTTTCCCCTCTTCTGTTCTCCATATATGTATACGGAGACCACACTCACATACACACAATAGATACATAAAAATATATACATAAAAACACAAAGTATGAACATTTTACATTGCTAAAATTTGAATGGCTTTCTTTCCATGAAAATATTACATTCTTTAAAATTACATACAATTTCAGCTTTATTTTAAAATATTTTCATTTAACATTTTGAAATACTTATTATAATTTGTCATTTGCCTTTTTAATTCTCAATGTTTTAGGAGAAAAGACTTTGAAAATATGACAAATAATATTCATTTTTCACTTGTACATTTAGCTTACGTCTTTAATGAATGAAAATATAGTAAGCTTTTGTAATCTTGGAATATTTCTCATCTTTTAGATCACTACAGTCACTAGAATGATGTAAAAATATTGATTAAAATAATATATTTCATAATTTTAATAATGTGAATATTAGAGGATATATAATAATTTATATTTTTGTGTGTTTTTATGACTCATTCTCACATCATCAGACTCTAAACACAACACTCAAGCATGTACAATAATAATATAATTAGTTTTATTGTTTTCCTGATTTCATTCATGTAAATAACATCTTACATTTGTGGTGATATTTTGTCCACATAAAGGCATACATCTCACAGGATATCTTCTGTTTCTCAGTTTATTAAATGGGAACTGTACTCTTACTGCATTTAGCTGTCTGTGTGTGAGATTCCACCTTGCCCCAAGCCCTTTTTAACCAAGGGGGGAGCATGATCAACACCACCCGTGAGAAATCTCACTCCCCTAGAAACAATAAGGCAAATTAGGAGGCCAATTAAGCCAGTTAGGCCATCCTCTGGGTGGGTAATGTTTCCACCTTTACCTTGAACTTAGGAGTCAACCTCATTCACTTTGTTCCTTAGCATAACTTCCGGAGAGGTGCTGAGCCCTGCCATTTTAGGTTTCCTGGCCAGCAAGTTCTTGGCCGCAGGCCTATCCGTGTTCAGACCAGGCATTTTTGACAGCCACAGGGGTGGATGGACTGAAGGCCTCCTGTCCTTAACTGAAAAGAAAGTTGAGAGATTACGGAGGCTGTCTTAGGTTTCAAAACCCGAGGCTCTTGCAATAAGTAACGGCAACCATTAACCACGGGGACTGTTGAGGCAAAAAATAACAGTGTTTTGAACCCACAGCAAAGCCATTGGCGGGAAAGCCCTCCAGACTTGAGTGGCAAAATAAACGAGACTCTTTAGAGTACTTGAAACCTCTAGCCTGACCACTATGCCAGTGAGTCGGAAAGGCTTCCCTGGATCCACTCAAGGTGCAGCCTTCCAATCTGATCAACCATGGGTGCCTCAGGGGTTGGCCATCCAGTGTCTTGTGACCAAGTGAGACGAGTGACAGAGAGGAGCCAGGTAGGTGTGAGATACTATTTCAGATACTCTGCATAGGTTTATTTTCTGGACAGAAAGGAATTATGGGACCAGAGACCAGAGTTCATTTTTCCTTTTTTTTTCCAAAACACTTTTCATTCTGGCTTCCACCTAAAATTGAAGGGGAAGTTTCCTGCCTACTGTCACTGAAATAAGATGTAGAACGAATCCTAAGCGAGAGCCAGGGATTCTAATTAAAGTTTTTCTTGGACTTACACATTTAGAAAGATTTCTCCTCTATTTTTATCTTAAAGAAAAATACAGAAATTTGACGGTGATGCCTTGGTGACATCAAGTTTCTAAAATGGGAAGGAAATTTTGTTTAGAAAAAACACTCAGTAATCTTAGAATGCTTTTATGTTTTATTATCGTTGATAGGAGAATATATTTTGATGGGAATATTGAAAATTAGTAAGGACTAAATTAAGGAGGAGATGAAATGGATTAGTCCTGATAAATTAAAGTTTATGCATATAAATGTATAATTTATGGATATATGCATAAATTTACATATATGATAATACAGAGACAGTAGTATTTTAATAAAGTGTATCATTTCTGTTTTCAATTCGTATAGAGTTTATGAATTTCTCATCACATCAGTAGGACTTCTGAAATGGACTTATGTAATTACAACTAGATTTAAAATGATTTTAAAATCTATGACTGTGATTACTCTTATTAGCAGTTTAACTTGCCCCAGTGCATTTTATTCTATTTTCTGCATGACATCTATCCCTTTCCCACAGGAGTAGCATGTGGCAGGCATCGTCAACTCCAAAGACAGCTTCATACAAGATTAGCATCTTCAACAAGAGTGTCAGAGGCATGTAGATGAGGAAAATGTAATCATAATCACTCACTACAAATTTCCTGGGCCAAAAATCGTGCTTGAATAGCAACAACAAAAGGTGAACTTGGTTAAAATGATTGATGGGCGCTTCTCCTTTGCTCAGTTGTATTCAGAACAGCAGAGGTCATATCTGGCTGTGTTCTCATCATACAGTTGATTATTGTTCTGGTTTTGGTCTGGGGTCTGCTCCTTACCACCATGTGAGACCTTAGTCAACTTACCTTTTCCTCAGTGAACTCATCCTTAAAATGGGGAGAATAACTGTCCTGGCCGGGATGTAATATAAGTGAAATACTACCTGTTGTACAGATTGAATGGCATGGTAAGAGGGACGTGCTTAGCACAGAGTCTGGCACGTGATCCGTTCGCGTTATATGTTAGCCGTTATTCTAGGACCTGCAAACCGTATTTAACTAACACCTGAGTGGCTGTGCTTTCCTTTTTATTTGTCCCTAGTAACTGGCCACATTGGATATTTGTTTTGAGCCATAATGAGGATGAAATATAAAGATAAAGCAGTCATCCCTCATATTATAATTGGAAAGAATCATCTTTAATAAACTTCAATTATAAGCCCTCAGGCAAGAATATTCTCTACGAGGCCAAGGATAAAGAGAGCCAATGCCGCCAAAGAATTGCACCCCATTTAAAAATTATTCACCCACAAGCCCAGGACAAAATAAAGTTGATTAGTGTCAAGTAGCAATTCTGTTATTTTGACCACCTGGATCGTGTCTGGCTGAGATAGAAGAAGATGGTTATTATTTTATTTTACTAAATGAGTTTTAAGTTGTTTTTTTTTTATATAAGTCATCTCTACACCCAACCTGGGGCTCAAGCTCACAACCCGAGATCAAGAGTCACGT
The DNA here is from genome assembly GCF_018350195.1 of Panthera tigris. Taxonomy (NCBI): domain Eukaryota; kingdom Metazoa; phylum Chordata; class Mammalia; order Carnivora; family Felidae; genus Panthera; species Panthera tigris. The sequence goes on along the minus strand of NC_056664.1, from coordinate 7,067,318 downwards.
GCTCTTCTGACCGAGCCAGAGGGGCGCCCCACTAAATGAGTTTTTAATGCATCCATCCCAGTCTCTCTGTGGGCGTGTTTAGACTCAGCAGAGAGCTCGATATGACGGACAAGCAGCGAGGAGTTAGTGGACAGCAGAACAGGAGCACTTCCCAAGATGCCTGAAGGCAGTAAAGTCCGAGAGCCCCGATCGAGAGTCTACCGCAGGAGGACACGTAGACATGAGCCACAGAATGGAAAACTCACAGGTTAGCACTTTGGAGTATTTATTTTGTCTACTTCTAAAATATTTAGTCTGGAACATTTAAACGGATACTTTATTGGTGCACACGCTCGTCCAGATTTACAGCAGCCGACACCGCGTGGAGCTTTGGCAAGGGTTCACGGCTAGCCGATTGTTTAGAAAGCTCCTATGTGAAAAGCCAGATCTTTCTGTGAACGTAGATAAAAAGTGGATCAAGCCAAGTGTATGGAAAATGAGATAATGGGAGATTCAAAGAGTATTCCCATGGGGGCCCGTTTCTCTGATGTCCAACTGAACTACATATTAATGAAGGATGGCAAACTCTCACAGCTGATAAGCAGGCTGTCTCCTGGCAATTATCATAGCTCCTGTTGCAAAATAGGTACTTTATTTGGACTTTATCCATTCCTTGACTTGCTCTCTGTGAGGAAGCACAGCCTCAAATAATTGCGGGTCTATTAGCACATCAATTACCTAAAGACCTTGATTTTAGCAAGGAGTGGATTTTAATCAATCACTGCAAATGTTATCGAGAGATTAGTTGTCCCAGAGAATAAAATTAACTACAATTAGACTGTAATAACTTGCAAGTGTCACTAGCATATATTTTCTAGTTCCTTTAGAACGAATCCATTCGGCTGCTACCTGGTATAGGAAAAAAAAAATACGTTCAGACTTTCACCATAATAACTGGAATTAATGTTACCTTTTAACTTCCTTCCTTGAAATGAAAGGAAGAAACTAAACTAATAAATAAATAGCTCACCCTTGAGTGTATGAGAAGTCTTACTAGACAAGTCAATTTGAGATGATTAATAGAAACTACAGAGTTTGTTAAGGGAGGATCTCATATCAGTCCTGAAATTCAGTCCTGTGTTCTTCTTAATGTTATTTTTATTTATTTTGAGACAGAGAGAGACAGAGCATGAGCAGGGAAGGGGCAGAGAGAGAGGGAGACACAGAATCGGAAGCAGGCTCCAGGCTCTGAGCCATCAGCACAGAGCTCGGTATGGGGCTCGAACTCACAGACTGTGAGATCGTGACCTGAGCCGAAGTCGGACGCTCAACTGACTGAGCCACCCAGGCGCCCCCAGTCCTGTGTTCTTAAAGCATTGGTAGAAGAAGGAATGACGAGGGGTGAAACGAGAAAAAGCAGCGGACAATTGAGGTAACAAGTGACTGATCTGGCAGATCTCGGAACATGTGAACAGTCTCCAGGCACCCGGAAATACTTGGTGAGGGAACTTATTAAAATATCACACTTGCCGTATTCATGTTGAACGGGGAACTGTTACAGTGTCTGTAATAACACACTTGAAGACACTTTGGCACACTGTATGATATTATGTGTGTGACACTTAGTTCAAGCTTCACTTCTGGGGCCATTCCATTTCTATAACCAAGAATCCATACTCCAAGGGTGGCGCCTGACATTATATGAAAAAGGCAAATTCCAAAGATGGCCACTGAAAGCCCTTTAACTATCTATAGCTCAGTCAACACCTGAGGGTTTTCTAATCAGCATAATGAAGGTCAGACATGGATTTGCTCAGGGAAATTAGTGGCTTGTTTAGCATGATCGCTGGTAGAACCGTATTCTGATTAGGTAGAATGAAAATTGTTCTAGGGATGTGACCTGGCTAAAATATTTTGGTAATGTTGCTCATATTTGGGTGGGTAGAATGTGGGGATGCAGGAAGGCCCAAAGCCTTCTTAGGAATAGCCCCTGCTCTTCACTGATAGCATGCAGGGAGCCCGCTTGGGATTCTCCTTCTCCCTCTCTCTCTCTGCTGCTCCTTCCCTACCTTTCTCCTATCTCTCTCTCTCTGTCTCTGTCTCTCTCTCTCAAAATAAAAGAAACTTTTAAAAAATATTAAAAAGAGAAACACCCTATCCGAGAAGATTCCCTCAATGCCAGGCCTGTTGCCAAAATTAAACCTAGCTGCCTAATCTATCTCTTTGTTTATGCAACATCATAGAAATGAGTGAATGTGGTGTGTGCGTGTGTGCAGAAGGGATAGGATTGAGATAGCGAACAGAATTTTAAGAATAAGGGCAGCTAGCAGAGTAGGGCCAGGAGAAGAAGGGACTAGAGTAAGAATGAAGTTGGGGTGCTTTTCTGAAGTCAGTGCGTACAATGGCAGAAGAGAACTTCATGGAGAACCATTTACTAGGACTCTTAGCTCAGCCCATCTCCTGCCTTGACATATCTTCCTGTGGGCAAAAAGGCTCATGAACTAAAATAGGCACTTGGGGTGGGGGAGTTAAGCAGACAGCTGGAGCCTTCAGAGCCCTGATGCTGGGCCACAGACTTGAAGGCTTTGGGCTGGCCACCTCAACGATCTGGGTCTAATTTTAGTGGGGAAAGAAGTCTCTGGTACCACATTCGTTGGATTCAGCTTTCTTACCAACACGTGTGTATTGCCCAAATCAGGAAGGGGGTTCCCTATCCTTGACTGCCCTTAAATAGTTGTGTCCGTGTTTGGCAGATCTTCATGGAGAATACTTGCTCTGTTCATTTGTAAAACATGGAGAGAAATGACCGGTGAGTTCCCATAAAGTCACAGATAGACCTTTCCTAGGTCGCGACTGACCTGTCCGAGACGAGTCTTACTGGTATCTGGGCCTGGAAACCTCGGGGTGAGAAGCAAAAACTGTGAGCATTGATTGGCCTGGTTTGAGTCCCATTTCCTCTTGTAGAGGCTCAGTTTCCACATCTCTAAAATGGTAATAATAAAGATAAAATAGTAATAATAATAATAATAATATCACCTCCCTTTGGGATGCTGTGAGGTTTAATCACATCCACATGGTATGGAGCATATGGAGGTACTTACTGAATTCTTCCACACCCGTCACCCCTGGAGTCAAATAGCTCCAGAAGCCTGATAGCCTCTACAGGGATAGATTTGCTTTCTGAAAAGGCTGTGTGACGAAATCTCCTTTATTTTACATGTTAATTTTATTTCAAAGTGGAGAGAGAAGCTACAACCTGTTTTCACTGATATTTGAGTAAATAAAGACCACACATACTCCACGGGAGAGATTAATGTCCTGGGGGAACAAGGTGAAATTAGGCGGTGGAAAAGAGCTGCATGAAAGAAGCGGCCTCATTTTCCACGTATGGACATATTCTCTCATTTACTGATTCATTCAGAAAGCACTCCTTCTCAGACGGCCATATCAGAAAGCACTGGAAAAAACAGGGGCAAGGGGAACAAATGATTTGTGGTAGGCACCGTGGTCGTCCTCCCCAAATAATTCACTCTGAACTTGGAGAAACGCCAACACGTCACCAAATGTTTCCTTGGTTTCCTTCCTTTCCCTACTTCATTTTATTTCATTTTTCTAGAGAGAGAGAGAAAGAGAGAGCAAGCAGGGGAGAGGGGCAGAGGGTGAGAGAGAGAATCTTAAGCAGGTTCCACACTCGGTGCAGAGCCCGACGCGAGGCTGAGCCCACGAACGGCGAGATCGTGACCTGAGCCGAAATCCAAGATTCGGTTACTCCCCCGCCTGAGCCACCCAGTGCCCCCTCATCTGCCTACATTTAATTCGTCAGCGAGGCCATCCTCCTCCGCTCTCAGAAAATGAACTGAGTCCATCACTTTGAGGCCAAGCCCCCGTCACCTTGCTGGATCACTGAAGCGGTCTCCTAGAGCATGACCCTGCTCTCACTCTTGGTCTTACAGAGTCGGTTCTTCACACAACGGCCACGGCAGTAGTTTTAAAAACGTAAGTCAGATCAAGTTCCTCTCCAGCTTAAAACCATCTAGCAGCCTCCCCTCCTGTTTCAGCTAAAAATTCCAATGCACGAAGGGGGCCTTGGGAGCCCGGTGCCAGATTCTCAGACCCGCGTGCGCCCTCTCTCTCATGTCTGGGTTCTTCACATTAGCGATTCCCTCTGATACATCCATGGCTTTTTTTTTTTTTTTCGTTTTTAATGTCCTTTGGTTCTCAGAGAGGCCTTTCAGGGCTGTCGGATCATTTGGCGGCACTCCATCCTATTCTAGTTCTCTGCTTTGCGAGGATGCTCTTTGATTTTGTTTGTTTCGTTAGTAGTTCGCGTTTGCATAGAGGTTCCTGTGTGTCGCTCATCATCTAAATCCTTTTACGTGTTTTAAGCGGAACCCGTCTCGGGTGATCCCCTTGCCCTTCCAGAGCGTCCATGAACATCCACGGACACGGTCGCAAAGGTGGGGACCGCCTGTCCTTTTTTTCCACCGTTGTGTCTTTAGACTTAGCGCAAGGTGTAGGTGCAGAGGAAGGGCTCAGTTAATACCTGTTGAATAAATGATTGGTGACTCTTAAGTTTCTCCTGGATTTTATAGCCATTAATTGCCACTAGATGGTAATACAAGGATCTCAACATTATGTGGAAAATGCAATTTCTCAGGGCGCCTGGGTGGCTCAGTCGGTTAAGCATCTGACTCCTGATTTGGGCTCCGGTCACGATTTCACGATTCGTGGGATCAAGCCCCACATCAGGCTCTGAGCCGACAGCGTGGAGCCTCCTTGGGATTCTCTCTTTCCCTCTCTCTCTCTCTCTGCCCCTTCCCCGCTTGTGCACGCTGTTTCTCTCTAAAAATGCATAAACATTTTTAACAAATGCAATTTCTCACCTTTCCCCCCAAATAACTTTTTCCTCCTGTGCTCTGTACATCAGCAAACGTGAACAGCCACCTGCACCGTGGCCCGAGAGCCGGAAACAATGTCACGGTGACCCTGAGCAGATTTCTCTTCTGCCCGCTACTAGTGAAATAGTCTAAACTCTTTAAAATCATCTGAACCCCCAAGGTCCTGTATGAGCTAGGCCTTGTTTCATTAGTCGAATTTGTCTCCACCATGTCCACCCTCCTGCACCGCTCCAGGTCGTACGTTATGATGTTACCATAATAAATGCCTGTTCACGTTTAAGGAGGCATACACGCTGCCCTCCTCAGATCGCAACACTGGTCTCTCCCATTTTATTCCACCCACCCAGCACCCCTGCCCCCGACCCGGCCTGGCCCCGACAACAACCTCACGCAAGCTTCTCCTTGATAATTCCCATCTCCTTTAAAGACTCATTTCCTCTGGGAAATGAGCTTTCTCTCTTGCCTCCCAGGGCATGCTGAAACATGGCTCTGAGTCGGGATGCCTGGAGCAGAGTCCCGAGAATATGTATTTTTTTTTAAAAAGCCCCCCAGGTGGTATTGATTCGGGACGATCGTGAATCATCCTAACATACGGCATTGTAGGTGGGCATTTATTTGTCTGTATTCTTCACTACACTGTGAGCGCTGTGAGACAGGGAACACATCCGTCTTGTTCACTTTCTAAGAAACATACAATCTCGTCGTAGGAGACCCTCAATAATTTTTTCCAATAAATAAAGGTGTAAACTTTGTGACTTTTCTTTGACTCTCCAGGGCTCTGTAAGTGGAGAGTTGGTATATAGGAGTATCTGGTAAGTGAAATGTAGCTGAGTCATTTTAGTAATCATGCCTCACACCAATCTACTGTAATATTATTCACATTTTTCCCCTAGCTTTGATATCATACCCAGGATTGTACATGAGATATCTGTTAGAGCTTAAATCCTGAGTGTTAATGGTTTCTGGTTTTCCTTATGTAGAAATGGAAAAAAAAAATTGCCAAAAGTGAAAGCCAATATTAGCCTCCTTGACAGATTCCGTACCCTTGATCAATATTTACCAAGAGCTTCTTTTGAGAATAACGTTGTAAGGTATGTGTTAAGAATAAATTGTTAAGTATAAATGCCATTACCAAAGTCCAGGTAAATGTCAGGGTAAAGGTATGTAAGAGTGAATTAGATGAAAGTGTACGCACGCACGCACACACACACACACACACACGCTTCAAGCTAGGGTAACATTGCCTGTGAATGTTAACTAACATTTTTCCAAATGTTATGCTGCAACTAATTTGAAGCCTTATCAATTGAAATAGAAATGAAATGTTTTCCCCCTTAAGAACAATTCTTTTTTTTTTAAATAGCCCCTTGTGTTCTACCTGCAAGTTTCTTGCTAATCATCACAGTGCAGCGTGTTTTTTTATCACCCTTCCCTCTTTGCCGCTATGCAAATCATAAAAAATGTCTTAAGATAGTTTGGAAAATCTACTGGTCTTCGTGTTTTTTAAATGCCATAATTAAATATGATTACCTCAGGGTATTTATAATACTTCAAGAACTAGGTAGGACACAAAGAATTGCTCGGATAATTGACATGACTTTCTACTTTGGTTTTGTCAAAAGGAAATCTACGTGTTGGCAACTCTGTCTTCCAATTATATAAGGTAGTCAATTTCTTCATTAAAAGCACATCTTGGGGTGCCTGGGTGGCTCACTGGGTTCAGCGGGTGGCCGACTCTTGATTTCAGCTCAGGTCATGATCTCACAGTCCTGGGATCAAGCCACACGTTGGGCTCCATGCTGAATGTGGGGCCTGCTTGGGATTCTCTCCCATTCGCTCTGCCCCTTCCCACTCTCTCTCTCTCTCTCTCTCTCTCTCTCTCTCTCTCTCTCAAAACAAACAAGCAAAAAAAAAAACTTTATAAAAGTCCATCTGTATCAGCTTAATGTGTAATCATTGTAGCGCATTTTGATAAGTTTTACAGAGTATAAAATACAACCCTTAGTGTCATATGTGGAGGTGATTATGGTGAGTAGTTGGTATCTTTTTACAGGAATGGAAATGGACTTCTCTTCCAGCAATTTGCCGTTAACTGGTGGAAGCAACTTGGCTTACTGTGTTGAGAAAAGCAGAAGCTGCTTCTGTGCCCAAATGTAAAACTAATGGTGATTGATTAGTAAAGACTAACAGGGGCCCTGGAGGGAAAGTGTGGGAACCATGCCATGCAGTTGCTAGCCTTGATTTTGAATGAAATACCCGTGTGGACAAGGATGTGTAGAATTCATTTTTTTTTTTCCTGAACAGATAAGGCTAATTCCTGAGGAAATTAGATACTGAAGGTGCACAAAATGCTCTCAAACCCTGAGTTGTGTGCGAGCTGGGCCACTCCTTATTTGTGGAGAATTAAGCACATTCCGTCAAATTTATACTACTGAAAGCTGTGCCTTTATTCAGTATGCCTTCTGCCAAGGGCGTGACCCTTTTTATTAAGTGCATCCTCTCTTTAAAAATAAGTATTCCCAGGGCACCCGGGTGGCCCAGTCGGCTAGGCATCCGACTTCGGCTCAGGTCACGATCTCATGGTTCATGAGTTCAAGCCCCGCATTGGGCTCTCGGCTGTCAGCGCAGAGCCAGCTTCAAACCCACTGTCTCCCTTTCTCACTGCCCCTCCCCCTGCCCTCAAATAAAAAAACATTACAAAACAAAACAAAAGTCTTCCCACCTCCAGGCTACGAAGCATATGGGGTTCTCCTCTTCATGACCACCTTTGAAAATTGGCTTACCATTTTGGCCCGAGAAGAGCAGAAGGAGGAAGAAGGAAGGGAATGAGACCGTAGAAGAGGGAGAGGAAATGAAAATAGGAACCTGAAGAGGGAGAGGAGAACACACAGATTTGGAGCCTAATTGCAACAGCCAATCCCAAGTGGAAAGGAAAACCAGTCCTTAAAAGGGCAGTGGAAAAGCCCGGAACCCTCACAGCCAGCCTCCTCTGGGGACGCCGACCGGGACACTGCCCTCCTGCAATCCGCAGGGTCTCCTGCAGTTAGGCTCGGAGCAGCTAAGTGCAACAGGCCTCCCTCACCTCCACCCCTGCCCTGTGCGCTGAGCCCTGGGAGGGGAGCAGCCCCGGAAGACAGCCGCAGGTGCACCATGGTGTCGCAGAGGTGGGTGGAGATGGGGGCGGGCGGGGGGCGGGGGGCAGCTGAGAGAATAGAAAGGCGACATGCTCAAGTAGCTTCTGTCGTGGGCGGGGACCTGGTGACTGACCCGGAGTAAAGTCGGACACTGGAGGGAGGAAATGGCAGGAAGAGAAGGGCTGTGGGAATCTGAACTGCAGGACATTCTCGGTGCCTCCCCCTTCCCAGTCACGGAGCAAAGGAAGAAAGATGTGGGTCAGTAACTTGCTTCACTAATGAGTCTGGGGAGAGCTGAGAATCCTTCAGCCCAAATGACCATTTGTGAATGGAAACAGGAGGAAAAAAATGCGGAAAAGCATTTGTGCTGCATTTTTGGCACTTTGGCTGGTATGCCAGAGGGGAAACTGTGTTCAAAACCTGTGGCTTTATTGAGATAGTACGTGTACTCTGCATTCTACCCGAATAAGGAAGTATATTAATTTTCACCCAGATATAAGAACCAGTGGCTTCAGCTGAGAGAGAGAGAGAGAGTGGTTCGAAGTTCGCAAGGACTGTGGACAGAAGACCGCTGTACCAGCCTGTGAACTCACCCCCAAGTCGTCAGCCTCCTGGAAGAGCCCGATCTCTGAGGCTTGAGGAGTAAAGTGGGAAGGAGCTGATACCTAAATTCAAGGGAGCCAGCTGCCATCCAGAGGGGGTGCCTCTACTGTAGTCTGTTGAGGCCACTGCAATAAAATGCCACAGCCCGGGAGGCTTAAAGTAACAGAGATTTCTCTCTAACAGTTCCAGAGACAGATCGGAGTGCCAGCATGTGTCACAAGGACCCCCTCCTGGTCGCAGCCTCTTGCATCCACATGGAGGGAGTGGCGTGGGGGGGGGAGCTCTCTGGAGCCTCTTTTTTTTTTTTAATTTATTTACTTAGAGAGAGAGGGAGCGTGAGCAGGGTAGGGGTGGGGAGAGAGGAAGAAAGAGAATCCCAGGCAGGCTCCACAGTCTTAGCACAGAGCCTGACCAGGGGCTCGAACACATGAACTGTGAGAGCATGACATGAGCCAAAGTCAGATGCTCAACCAACTGAGCCTCCCAGGGGCCCCCGGAGCCTCTTTTGTAAAGAGCACCCGTGGCATTCCTGAGAGTTCCACCTTCATAACGTAAGCACCTCCCACCTACTGATACTATCACCATTGGGGGTTACGATACCAGCATATCCATTTTAGGGGAACACAAGCTCTCAGATCACAGCCGCCTCTGAAAAGGAATGCTTTGAGGCGGCGATGACGACAGCGTTTGCAGAATTTTCACCAATTCCTCTTTATGCTGACTTCTCATATCTTTGATAGCAAGTAATGAAAATAGAAACCACACTTGAACACCTTTGAATGGCAGCGGTCTGAATAAGGTACAAGTATCTCAAGGTGAGGTTAGCTTTTGAATATTTGCTCTGGTTTTTACTCTAATTCATACATAGTTGTTATAATGATTAGAGTATAGTATGTAAATTGTCTAGGACACAGAAGGCTTACAATAAATGTTAGCTCTCATCTTCTATTTACCCGAAAAGTTAACCCTGATTTATTGGCTGACGCGTACTAAGGCAGACTTTCACCAGGTGACTGTTTTGAGAGTTATATAAATTTTTTTTTTTTACTAATTATTCTAATGTAAAATTTTAGATGTACCTTCGATCTTCTGTAGTACCACGGGAAATGTAACTGCCATGTAAGATGTTTGAAATCAAATTCTGTACTGGTATAGCAAGGCAGGAAGGGGATGGCAGCGGTACGCTCAGATGAAAAGACATTAATGTGCTTGCTTGGCCAGAAGTATGGCCAGGTTGAGAGAACCAGAGAGATCCCAAGCCATAGGATAGGGCAGCCAGATGGGTGGAGCTGTGGCCTTTCGTGAAGAAATGCACCCACTGGCAGCCAGTGGGCGAGCAGGGTCAAATTTGGACACACATCCTGACCTCACTCTGCTCATGCCTTTTCTACTGGAGTCTCCCATTGCCTGAACTCAGCGAGAAGCCAGAGCGAATCTGGGAAAGGGAACAAAGGTTATCCCACTCTGTGTGTGTGTGTGTGTGTGTGTGTATGTGTGTGTGTGTGTGTGTGTGTGTGTGTGTGCGCGCGCGCGTATGTAAAATCAAAGTCGAAAGAGGCTCATTCCAGGATCTCCACCCTGAGTACCCCCCTCCCCCGTTCCCAACATAAGGTCAAGTGCTAAAACCTGATTATTTAGGTTTGCAAGACAAATAACTTAGGCAGTTAACTATATCTGGGCAGAAGGTCAGAGCAGTGATTCATCACGTAATTTTCAACTTGTTGTTTGCACTGATAGGATAGCAGGGAAATGACTTCACTGGCCTGAAATCCAGTCTCTGTTCTTTGGAGAGAAAGAAAGATGGTTCCAAACTGAGATCAGATGTGAGTGGGTTAAAATTTCCATCTGCTTCTTGAGAAAGGCGGACATAAATCCCCCAGCGAACAGGCCATCTATTATTTACCTCACTTCATCCAGTACTCATGGCACTAAAAGTATCACCACGGGGACCCCAGTTTGGCCTTTTAACTAATAACTTTTTGGGGGGAGGGATCTGTTTTGCTCTTCGAGAGGGATGGTATGTTCCACCAGATGAAAGCTTTCAGATGTTCATGAAATTGGATTCATCCCTGACCCACTTCCCTGTGCGTGGCGTTTCCACCTGAGGGTGAACTCGAGGGATAGCCAATTGGGAGATAATGTCCTAAGCATGCCTCTCACATTTGTTTTCCAGGGCAAGCGATGCAAGTGAGGATTTCAGTATAACAAAGAGGTAAGTAGCAGTTCCTCTGTTCAAGTGAGTCAAGAGCAAATATGCAATCTGTAATTAGTGAGCGGACGACCTAGTCACTGCTTTTTATTTGAAGAGATCTGGGTTCCTACAGGAAACAATCTCTGAGTTTGGGAAGGACCAGAGATGATCATCTCCACCAAACCTAGGAAACACACCCAAGAAGCCCCCTCGTTCCTTTGGTCCAAAGTATGTGGGGCTGTGGAAGAGGCAAGCCATAAACGCTGCTACAAATTTTGACACCAAAGGATTTTTTTCTATCATATATTGACAGTGGTCAGTCCTATGCTGTTATTTATACTTACATTTCTCTGTAGACAGCCTTTAGATGAGACTGCCCTTTATTTCAGATGCTCCTTAGATCTCTGTGAAAACAGTGGTAAACCATAGACTTCCAAGAAATCCACTGAGCCTGGGAAATGTAGAGAAAAAGGCACTGAGCTGGGTGTTACTGTAAAACGTTTCTGAGAATGTTTTATCCATTGGAAAGTAAGTGGGCTGGTGCTTAAAAAGTATTTCACTTCCAAATTGCCTCAGTATGGACGTATGTTTCTATGTAACGTGCCAGAATATTCTGTTTTTGAAAAATGCATATTTATTTTTGAGACAGAGGGGAGGGGCGGAGGAGAGAGAGGGGGACAGAGGATCTGAAGCAGGTTCTGCGCTGACAGCAAAGTCTGACGCTGGTCTCAGACCCACGAACCCGTGAGATGCTCACTTGAGCCAGTATCAAGAATCAGATGCTTATGCTACTGAGCCACTCAGGTGGTCCCACCCCCGTTTTTGAATGTTTATTTTTGAGAGTAGTCTTTTTAAGGCATAGGCATTATGTTTGTTTTGCTTAAAGCCCCGCAAGTGTTTCCTCGTTTTGCTTAAAACCCGAGCCCCCTCAGTATGTGTTTGAAGGCCAAGTGTGGTCTGTCCCCCGCCTGCCTTTCCCACCTCATTTGCTCCCGCCTCTCCTTGAACTGGACCCTAGCCATGCTGAGCCCTTTGCTGTTCCTTGAGTGCATCAACCTTGTTCTTGCCTCGGGGTCTTTATACTTTTTGTCCCCTTTGCCTGAACAGCTCTTTTCTGAGCTTTTCGTTGGGCCCTTCGTCGGTCTTTACTCCTAACCCTGATTCGTGTTCTCTTCAGAGCACGCCCCATTAAGTGAAATTTTCCTATTTGTCTATGGGCGTGTGGTCTGTCTGTCTTCCCTCTAGAATGTAATCACTTTGAGGACAAAGACTTTTCCAATGAGAGCTTTGTCATTAGCCCATAAGGCAATAATAGTTGGCCACAAATAAGCTGTTTCTCCATAACCAGCTCTTGAGTGAATGAGTGTGGCATCTCTGAATTGAAGCCTTGCATCCTGAATCCTCTTCTGGTTTTATCCGTAGCCTCCAGATAAACCTGACTTGGATTTGAACTTGAGTTTACCCCTTATAAAATACGGCAATGTCAATTCTTGATCTCCGAGAGTCACATTCTTCCCAAGTAGCTTGGGATTCTTCAGACAAGCTATGTCAAAATTGTACCTGTAGCCATGGGAGAGCTGTTAGATGAGCTTGCTCAAAGGTTCTGGTGTTCGAGTGGCCATCTTGAACCAGTGTCGTTGAATGTAACTAAATGCCTCTTGAATTAACAAATGCGCCCTCTATGCTTAGCATGGTAAAGGTTCAGTGCACCGCTAAGCGAAAGGACATTTACTAGTCAATGGTCATTGTTGTTGTATTCGTATAATAGTGCTTCCCATGGGGGTTTGTTTTCATGGAGTAAATGTGTTGATCATACTGACACACGTATTGTCTATGAAACCACTACGTTTGCTAATTCCAGTGAATGATTTGACGTTCCGTTTGCCTAGCTGTCTCTCATGTACCTGGGTAATGTGAATCAATCCCTAAGAGGTGAATCTTTGTTTTGGATGTGGGCTTCCTTTAAAAGCAAAACAAAACGAAACGAAACGAAACAAAACAAAACATGGTATTCCAGTGCTACCTTACGAGTAGAGAGCCAGTCGGCTTTTAAAAAGTGAACACTCCTGTCTACCACTCACATCAAGAACCTCCTCGTTCCACTCCAGAGGTCCTTACAGATTAATTTTGCCTGTTCTTTCACTTCATCTAAGTGGAATAACATAGCATTCACCCTTTTGCTCTGTATTTATCCATATTTTTGTCATGTAGCAATATTTGCTCTTTTCTCTTGGTATATAGTATTCCATTGTCCATTACCACAATTCTTTTTATCTATTTATGTACTGTTTGTATTCCCAGAGTTTGTTTTTAATGAAGCTTGCTATGGGTCTTTAAAAATACTCTGTTAGAGTTCATATATATGCCTTTGTGTTGGGTATACCCACAACGGGCATTAGTTGTATGTGTGTATGTGTGTCCAGATTCATTAGTTGTATGTATGTTAGTTGTATGTCCAGATTTATTAGGTATGGGCCAAGAATTTATGGAAGTAATTGCATCAAGGTGTAGTGTCTGTGAGTCTGATTTGCTCTCAGTTATTTTAATTTTAGCCATTTTTGTGGATGTTTAATAGTATATTTTGCACTTGTTTTTCCTTAATGATACATGATGTTGAGTAGCTTTTGATGCGTTCATTGACCATTTGGAAACTAGAAATAAATTATATTTATTGACCTTTCTGCAAATTAGGAAAAATTCTCCATTTACCAAGATGCCCCAAAGCCGTCTTCTGGGAAAACTGTCACAAAAACCTTACATAGCTACAGTGACTTGAAGGTTCATGACAATGTCTGGGGATGTCTGGTGCCCAACCTGATGTGTGCAGTGAACCGTAGTCCCTGATAGACACCACTGCAGACATTAAAGGTAAGTTAGAAACTCACCTCAGAAATTTACATTGGCCAAAGGAAAGAGGGACACTGATCTTGTAGAAGATTCTCTGGGACCGTAAGAAGTTAAAGTAGACCAGACACTCAAGAGAGGAAGAGACTGCTGTGCCCCTGAGTTCTGTTAGGAAAGTCTCCTATGAAAGGATAGACTTGACTTAGAGAGTGTGCACCATGGATGAATTTCAAAGTACTTTGTCACCTGTCTTTGTAGCCACCGACCTGTCACCTGGACACCAACCGTAACAGGCTTATAGCTTAACAGATGCATGTTAGTCCCGGGCAGCAGGGTGCTAGGGACCAACATGGACACAGAAGGTATTTGGAGAAAAATTTGCACGCAAAAAAGATGATGTGATTTGCTTAGACCTGGCCCCTAGGTTCAGTGTTAAGAAATCTAGATTCTGCTGTTAACCAGTATCGCTAATCCATTGTGATGTCATGCAAATCAATATATATCCCTATAAGCAAATTTGCTTATATCTTTGAATGTAAGAATACTATAGTCCTCATTAATCCTCATTTGTTTCAGACAATATAGGTTCAGATTTAAAAATCGATAAAACCTGTTACCAACAGAAGATATTGTTGTTGGATAATTAAATGGCTACTATTAAGTGTTTCAGGTTCTTTTTAGATTTACTGTAAGAAATGTGAATCTCAGAACATAGAAAAAGGCTTTCACTAGATGTACATTTAGGTAGATAAAACACCACTTAAAAGTTGTTCTAAATTCCAAACAGAAGCAGAGTCGTATTTATAAAACTTAACCTTACCAAAATTAAAAAAAAAAACAAAACTCTGTTTGTGATAAGTCTCCTGACCTTTAGCTTTTTATCAATATAATTTGATAGGATAGGAGAAAGCTTGCAGCATATGAAGTATTTTCATTAGATATGCATTCAGATGCAAGAAAGCTCCATTTAAAAGTAATCTACATTCAGAATCCAAGCCATGGTAATATTTATAAAACCTATCAAAATTTAAAAAAAAAAGCTAATTGTTTAGTGACAAGTCTCATGACCTTTAGATTGCCTATTGCATTCAATTTTATTTTTAGTCCTTTCAATTATCATCCCTATACTCAGATATCTTACAGTGAATTAATTCTTATGTGGGAGAATTTCATCTTCTTTGTGGGGGGTATGAGTCATTATTCCTTTTATCTTATGCACAGCATTTCTCCCATCATCATTTGGGTAATAATGAACTATTTAAGCATTTCTGAATATAGAGAGTAAGGCTTGAGTTTGATGGTCATTTATTTGGAGTGAGGAAAATGATCTTATAATGTTGGTGATTATGCTAATTACTTCAACGGGGTGGATTCAGTATGTGAATAGAGAAAAATGAAACACAAGAAACTGATAATGTCGCTAAAACACACAAACAGCATGTATAAATGATTTAACTTTATGCAGCCTTAGGAACAAGAAGTTAAGTAAAATTACATAGGGTACTTTAGATTAAAATTTGATCAACTTTTATGTCATCTGTCTTTGCCTTTATTATTTTCTCTGATTCTCTGAATTTTGATGTCAGTATTTTATATGCAATTGTACTGGCTCTCTGCTTCAAAACTTAAATAAAGCGTTGCCTTTAATAATTGCCTCTATGCAGCAGACAGTTCAGTCCTTTCGAGAAAACACGAGCCTCTCTAGGTCAGCTTGCTTTTATAATGGTTTTGGGAAATCCAAAGGGCGCATATAAATAAGTGTATCTGAGAGCTTTTGGCAAAACGGTGCAAGATGTGTAGGTAATCGCTAAGATGCCGTCAACTGAATTTCAATTTAGGCCGGCTAACAAACTGGAAAGCGAACATAGCTAATTTAAACAAGATTTGGTGGAGGGGAAACAAAGTCACTTACTGCTACTCTTCTTAAAGTGGATTGTACATGATATTTAATTACTGGTACCCATGCTCTGAATTAATTAAGCAACCACAGCCTTGCAAGATGTTACGGAATGTGGACGGAGACAGGGTAAAGGGGCTGGAGTTGATATCCTCTGGAAATGGCTAGGAAAATAAGAATGTGCCAAAATGTTTTAGTGAGAACAAGTCAACTGGCCTGGAAAGGTAAAAAGAGAACCGGGGAGCTGTTCCATGGGTAGGAACCAGTAATAGAGTACTGATTTCTTTTCCTCACTGTATGTCTCAGAATAGGTATGTGTATGGAGTTCCCTTAATATTTTCAGACAAACTTTTGTGTGCTTATTCTCTTTCCTCCTTAACCATAGGCATAGTTTACAATGCCATATTGCGTAGTCATGCAGAAAAAAGAAAATATATATTGGTGACCAGAAAAAGGAATATTTGTGAGTTACATTCTCCTATTAATGATACTTAAATATGTATTAAAACTAGCTTAGAATAATACTAGCTTAGAAACACTATTCCGATTCAGTTGGGAATTCGCCCACTAGTACCATTTTGGATTTTAAACAAATGTCCCAAAAATGGCATTCATTTATTCCATAGACGTCGACTGAATGCAAAGGGGCAGAAACCGCTGCGGTCTACCAATCTCCTTTCTTCCTCACTGAATAAACAAGTTTCTTAGTTTCACCTGGATACACAGCCCCCCAGATAAGCGCTATTTTTCCCAGCTTCTCTTGGCAATGGCTTGGAGTGCCCATTGACTAGGTTCTGGTCGCAGTCCACAAGAGATGGGATGCCTCGGGAAAGAAGGACACCTCCTGTTTCTCCTTCCCACCGCGTGGGAGATCCTCCAATAAGAAACCAACATGGGGCGCCTGGGTGGCTCAGTCAGTTAAGCGTCTGACTTCAGCTCAGGTCATGATCTCATGGTCCGTGAGTTCGAGCCCCGCATCGGGCTCTGGGCTGATGGCTCAGAGCCTGGAGCCTGCTTCCGATTCTGTGTCTCCCTCTCTCTCTGCCCCTCCCCCATTCACGCTCTCTTTCTGTCTCAAAAATAAACATTAAAAAAAAAAAAAAAAAAAGAAACCACCAGTATGTCAGAGAGAAATAAACTCCAATAAAAGATACATATAAAAGACTTTGCATCTTGAGGTCTCCTAATTATGCCCACTTTGCCTGTAAGTTGAATAATACAGCCTCTTTTGGCAGGTGTAACACTAACTGAATTGGGGGAGAGATTTTATTGGTTTCATGTTTTAGGGTAAACTATTAGCACACATAATTTCCTACTACGTATACATATACCCTCCTGGCAAATTATTTTCAAAACGACACTACTCAAAACCAACCATTCGAATATTATTGCGGTGTCAATGCACTCCAAGCTGGAAATTCTCAGACTGTGTGCCTTCCCTCCTTGCTTTTGGCAGAACCCTCTGCCCACACGTACCCGTGCTTACACCTCGCTCAGGGGGAAAGCTATCACCAGAGATTTCATGCTAACTCCCGGGCATTATTCAAGCTCATATTTGATAATGGTAATGTCTAAAGATGTCCCTCTGTGAGACTAAATAAGGCCAGCAAAGTACGGGAAAGCTTAGATTTACCAAAATATTGATAACATTTTTATGTACAGTGATAGGGATATTTTTCCTTCAAAGACATTTTCTAAAAATGATCATCTTAGCAAGATTCCACAAACCTAAGTCACTTTTTTCCCTAATGCTCATATCGATTAGCTTCCCCTTTATCAATTAGCACTCTGCCCCCCGGTTGATAAAGGAGGTGACCTAACATATTTTTTTAGAGAAAATGATATATTTGTAATCAAAATATTGGCCTTACAAAAAAAAAATAAGAACTTCACTAGTTTTTTTTTTAATTTTCCTAGATTTATTGAGATACAATGGACTTATAACATCATGTGGGTTTAAGGTGTACAACATAATGATTTGAACCTGAATACATTGCGATATATTAACCATAATAACCCATCAGTGCAACATAGTTAACAAGTTTTTTCTTTATAATGAGAACTTTGAAGATCTACTCTCATAGAAACTTGCATGTATGCAATACAGTATTGTTAACTAAAGTCATCATGTAGAACGTTGTATCTTTAGAACCTGTCTTATAATGAGAAGGTATTGGGTATCTCCACCCAATACCCCTGCTCCTTGCCTCCGCTGGCAACCACCAATCTGGTCTCTGTTCTTCTGACTTTGGTTTTCCTAGATTCCACATTAAGTGAGAGCATACAGTATTTGCCTTTCTATTTAATTTAGCACGGTGCTTCAAAGTCTATCCATGTTGTTGTAAATGTCAGGATTTTGTTCATTTTGATGGCTGAATTGTCTTCCAGTGTGTACATATACCACATTCTCTTTATGCATCTATCCGTGGATGGATACTTAGATGGTTTCCAAGTCTTTGCTGTTGTGACTGATGCCGTCAAGAACATGGAGGTGCAGATACCTCTGTGTGGTAGTGATTTCGTTTCCTTCAGATATACATCCAGAAGTAGAGTTAATCGATCGTATGGTAGTTCGCTTTGATATTTTTAAGAACTTCCATACCGTTTTCCATAGTGGCTGCATCAGTTTCCATTTCCACCGAACAGGGCACAAGGATTCTTCTTTCCGGCATATCCTTGCCAGCACCTGTTTTCTCTTCTCTTCTTGAGATAGCCTTTCTAACAGATGTGGGGTGACCTGTCCTTGCGCTCGGAAATGTATTCTCACGATAATCAGTGATAGTGAGCACCTTTCCTTGTACCTGTTGACCATTCGAATATCCTCTTTGGGAAAATCTGTGTTCAGGTCGTTTACCTATTTTTTATTTTAATTAAAAAAAATTTTTTTTAACATTTATATATTTTTGAGAGAGAGAGAGAGAGACAGACAGAGTGCAAGCAGGGGTGGGGCAGAGAGAGAGAGGGAGACACAGAATCCAAAGCAGGCTCCGACTCTGAGCTGTCAGCACAGAGCCCGACGCAGGGCCCGAACCCACAAACCGTGAGATCATGACCTGAGCCGAAGTCAGATGCTCAATAGACTGAGCCACCCAGGTGCCCCTGTTTTAATTTTAATTCTTTAATGTAATTTATTGTTAAATTGGCTTCTATACAACACCCAGTGCTCATCTCACCAAGTGCCCTCCTCAATGCCCATCACCCGTTTTCCCCTCTCCCTCACAGCCCCCATCAACCCTCAGTTTGTTCCCTGTATTTGAGAGTCTCTTATGGTTTGCCTTCCTCTCTCTCTCTATTTTTTTCCCCTTCCCTTTCCCTGTGGTCTTCTGTTAAGTTTCTCAAGATCTACATATCAGTGAAAACCTGGTATCTGTCTTTCTCTGCCTGGCTTATTTCACTTAGCATGATACCCTCCAGTTCCATCCACGTTGCTACAAATGGCCAGATTTAATTCCTTCTAATTGCCAAGTAGTATTCCATTGTATATATAAACCACATCTTCTTAATCCACTCGTCAGTTGATGGGCATTTATGCTCTTTCCATAATTTGGCTTTGTTGAACATGCTGCTAAAAACATTGGGGTATATGTGCCCCTATGCATCAGCACTCCTGTGTCTCTTGGGTAAATTCCTAGCAGTGCTATTGCTGGGTCATAGGGTAGTTCTATTTTTAATTTTTTGAGGAACCTCCACACTGTTTTCCAGGGTGGCTGCACCAGTTTGCATTCCTACCAACAGTTCATTTTAGCCACTCTGACCAGCATGAGGTGGTATCTCAGTGTGGCTTTGATTTATATTTCCCTGATGAGAAATGACGTTGAGCATCATTTCACGGGTCTGTTGGCCATCTGGATGTCTTTTTTGGAAAAGTGTCTATTCATGTCTTCTGCCCATTTCTTCACTGGATTAGTTGTTTTATGGGTGTGGAGTTTGGTGAGTTCTTTACAGATTTTGGATACTAACCCTTTATCCGATACGTCATTTGCAAATATCTTTTCCCATTCTGTCGGTTGCCTTTTAGTTTTGTTGATTGTTTCCTCTGCAGTGCAGAAGCTTTTTATCTTGATGAGGCCCCAATAGTTCAGTTTGCTTTTAATTCCCTTGCCTTTGGAGATGTGTCGAGTAAGAAATTGCTGTGGCTGAGACAGGAAACCATCAAAACCCTGGAGGAGAAAGCAGGCAACAACCTCTTTGCTTATTTTTTAATTGTGTTTTGTTTTTCCTATTGAGTTGTATGAATTCCTTATATATGTTGATATTAACCCTTTATCAGTTGTGTACTTTGCAAATATTTCTCTCCCATTCCTTAGGTAGCCTTTTTGTTTTGCTAATGGTTCCTTCCCCTGTGTAGAAGCTTTCTGGTTTGATGTAGAGTACCCATTGTTTTCAATGATGTTTATACTTTAGGTGTTATTTCCAAAAAGTCATTGTCAAGAAGTTTTTCTCCTGTGTTTTCTTCTAAAGTTTAATGGTTTCAGGCCTTACATTTAAGTCCGTAATCTATTTTGAGTGAATCTTTGTGAGTGGTGTAAGATAGGACATGATTTCATTCTTTACATGTGAATATTCAATTTTCCCAGCCCCATTTTTTGAAGAAACTGTCTTTTCTCCATTGAGTATTATTGGCTCTCTTTTTAAACGTTAGTTTACTGTATATGCATGGGTTAATTTCTGGACTGTAGATCTGTTCCACTGGTCCCTGTTTCTGTTTTTATGCCAATACAATTATTTTTGTGATGACCAGAGTTTTGTATATAGTTTGAAGTTAGGAAGTGTGATGCCTTCAGCTTTGTTCTTCCTGCTCAGGATAGGTTTGGCTATTTGTGGTCTTTTGTGGTTCCACATGAATTTTAGGATTGTTTGTAAAAAAAAAAAAAGTACCATTCAATTCTTGATAGGGACTTCACTGAGTCTATAGATGGGTTTGTGTAATATGGACATTTGAACAATATTACTTCTTCCAACCCAATGAACACAGGATATCTTTCCATTTATTTGTGTCTTTGCCAATTTATTTCATCAATGTCTTACAGTTTTCAGTGTAGAAATCTTTTACCCCCTTGGTTGAATTTATTCCTAAGTATTTTATTGTTTTTGATAGAACTATAAATTGGACTTTTTAAAAAATGTCTTTTTCAGATAATTTGTTGTTAGTTTATAGATATGCTACTGTTCTAGTATGTTGATTTTGTATGCTACAATTTGACCAAATTTGTTCATTTGATTCTAATGTGTTTTTTTAAGTTTATTTATTTATTTTGAGACAGAGAGAGAGCAAGCATGAGTGGAGGAGGGGCAGAATCTGAGGAAGAGAGAGAGAATCCCAAGCAGGATGCATGCTGTCAGCACAGACTTGACTTGGGGCTCAATCTCAAAAACGGGGAGATCATGACCTGAGCTGAAATCAAGAGTCAGCCTACTGAGCTACCCAAGCACTCCTAGATTCTAATAGTTTTTAAGTGAAGTCTTTAGAATTTTCTCTATATGAAAATCATGTCATTTGCAAATAGAGATGATTTTACTTCCTCTTTTCCAGTTTGGATGTCTTTTATTTCTTTTTCTTCACCGATGACTTTGACTATGACTTTCAGTACTATGTAGAATAGGAGTGGTGAGGGGGGCACTCTTGTCTTGTTCCTGATCTTAAAGAAAAGTTTGCAAACTTTTACCATCCAGTATGTTAGCTATGGGTGTCATATCGAGCTTTAGTTATGTTGAGGCAAATTTTTTCTATACCTCATTTTTTGAGTTTTTATTATGAATTTATGTCAAATTTCTCCATATGCTTTTTCCCCGTCTATTGAGATGACTGTATGATTTTTATAGTTCATTCTATAGTTGTGGTGTATCACATTTATTAATTTGCATATGTCCTTGCATCCCAGGAATGATTCTTACTTGATCAATGTAGATCATTTTTATGTGCTGCTGAATTTGGTTTGCTAGTATTTTGTTCAGAATGTGTATTTCCATATTTATCAGGGATATTGGGTGGTAGTTTTCCTTGCTTGTAATTTCCTTATCTGGCTTTGGTAAAATGACTTTGGTGGTGTTCCCTCCAATTTATTTATTTATTTTTTGACAAGTTTAAAAAGGACCGGCATGAATTATTTTTTAAATGTTTTGTAAAATTTCGCCAGTGAAGTTATCTGGTGCAGGGATTTTCTTTGTTGGGTGGGGGAGAGTTTAATTACTGATTCAATCTCATACTCATTACTGGTCTGTTCAGATTTTCTATTTCTTCCTGTTTCAGATTTGGTAGTTGTATATTTATAGGAATTTATTCATTTCTTCTAGGTTGTCCAATTTCCTGATGTGGAGTTGGTTATAGGAGTCTCTTGTCATCCTTTGTATATCTGTGGTATCAGTTGTAATGTTTCCTCTTTCACTTATAATTTTACTAATCTCTCTTTTTTATGGTCAGTCCTGCTAAAGCGTTTTTCAATTTTGTCTTTTCTTTTCAAAGAAGCCACTCTTAGTTTTGTTAATCTTTTCTCTTGTTTTCCTATTTTTGATAGTATTTATTTCTGCTTTAATTATAATATTATTTTCCTTCTAACTTTGGACTTAGTTTGTTTTTCTTTTTCTAGTATCTTTAGGTGCAATGTTAGGTCGATTAGTTGAGGTCATTCTGTATCCTTGTATGCTTGTAGAGCTATATATCTTCCTCTTTGCACTGATTTTGCTGCATCCCATACATTTTTATATATATTGTATTTCCATTTTCATTCTCCCCAAGATACTTTTTTATGTCCCTTATAATCTCTTCCTTGAACCATTGGTTTTTCAGGAATATAGTGCTTAATTTCCATGGATTAGTGAGTTTTCTAGTTTTCCTCCTATTATTGATATCTACTATCATACCATTATGGTAGAAAAGACTCCTGGAATGAGTTCAGTATTCTTAAATTTGCTAAGACTTGTTTTGGGGCTTAACATATGATCTGTCTTGGAAAAGGTTCCATGTGCACTACAGAAATATGTTGGATGGAATGTTCATTACATATATGATAGGTCCATCTGGTTTGTGTCCTTATTGATTGTTTTTTTGGATGACTTATTGATTTATCCACTGTTGAAAGTGGGGTATTAAAGTCTACTGGTTAGGTTTTCTAGTTGGGTGCTTCTGTGAATAGGAATTTAGTATGCCAGGATCTGAGTGCTGGTTGCTTTAAGCCCTGTCCCTCCTCTTCACCACAATCTGACCTCCCACAGCCAAGCCCCACATTCCTCCTACAATTCCTGTGAAGTGAGACACAAATGGGCTTCCAAGGATGTGACACATATGCTCGGGGAGCTGGATGTCCACTTTGGGCTCTCTTCTTCCCACTGGGAAAAGCGTAGGCCCGGGGGGCCCTCTTGGTGTGGCACCATGTCACCCTGGGGGACAGGGGATGTGGTCAGAGTGTAGCTGTTCCCCTCTCCCCTCTAACGCACTCCTTCTCTGTCTCCGTGATCCAGGGCAGGGTTCAGCCTCGCCCCTCTGTTCTAGGACTTTCACCATGGTATCTTGTCTGTGAATGGTTGTTAGTTGGTCTTCTTATGAGGGGAACTAAAGTCAGGAATGATCTTTGTTGCTTTTTGATGCCACCAGAACTCCCTTAGTTTCTAAAGATGAAATGTAGGATTAGGGTTGGTGTGGAGAGAAATTCAAAGACAGTGATTCAAGAGAAAAGACAAAATGAAGAGAAAAAAATGGATTGTTTAAAGAATCTATGTAATAATCTCAGACATTTAGAGTTATAAAGGATGGTTTGTAGTGATACACTTCTTTCTTTATATTCCTGCAGTAAACAAGACAAGTTAGACAAGGGGGCCCAGAACTGATGCATTATAGTTACAGAATGGATATTTTCAATAATCTCTAAGAGACCAGGGAAAATTCTCTTCCGTGTTTCTATTTTAGTTCGTAAAAATTTGTCATTTTCCCTTAGACCCCCTCACACAAGAAAAAAAGATACGTAAAACTATAGCATGGATACTCTTTTTCTTACTCAGTACATTGGTCTCTAGAAACTAATTTTAGATTTTAGCACATGTACACATGCATGCATACATATGTATGCAGACTAGTTTTCCTAAAATTTGGTGTATACTGGTGGGGCGGTCACTTCTCTCTCTGCCTGACATGGAACATTGTTTTCTAGCATGTTTGACTATCTTTTGCTCCCATGAAACTATTTCCATTGATAAAGAAACACATATTTTACTCTGAGTTTGTTTCTTTTGTTTCTATTCTGGGTTTGTAAACCTTTCTATGTGTACCTGCTGCCTTTTTTTTTTTTTTTCTGTTTTTACTACTTTTAACAGCCCCTTGTTTCACAGAAATGAAACATGGGCACATGTGCATGTGTGTGCATGCACACACACACAGAGGCAAAGTATGTTGAGTTAACATGTAAGAGCTTGGGTCTCCAAGTCACCCAGCATTCAGGAGCCCTGCCTCTGCTAAGTGCTTCTCCAGCTGCCTTCTTATACCATGGTCAAATGACCACATGTTCTCAGCAGAAGAGGGAAACAAGGAAGTCTGCCACATGGTGTCAGACCCAAACATCTAAGAACATTGTTTAGTGGGGGTGGTGGGGAAGAAAACAAAACAAAATTGGGCCCTTTTGCTTCTGTTCTCATCTTGTTAAAATCCAATTACCACTTGCTCTTTTGTGAAACAAGTAATTGAGGGATGACTTTTTACAATCTCTAGGAGAGAAGACCAACTCAATGAGAGAAAAGAATCAGTACTAGAGCTAGGTCCTAACTCCACAGCATTCATGAAGTGAGAGATTAGCGAGACCCCATAGGAGCAAGGCCATGTTCAAATGGCCTTGGGCTGTGATGAGAGTCAACAATTATCACCTACACACCTACCATCTTCTCATAGCCACAAATGGTTTTTCTAACCCTGTCACTGCTCAGTAGAGTGTTCATTAAATGGAAGAGTAAATGACTTGGATTCTAGAGCTGCCTTTCCAGATAACTGATGGTATGCTAATTGTCACATAATTTATCCTGTTACTCTGTTTGAACCAAGGGGGGTTGATGAGGTCATCTCAACTCTAAAGTTCACTGACATGGAATGTGGAATTTAATTGATATGGAAAGTAGGGTCTAGTTAAGTTATTTACCCCGTGTCTATATTACTCCTTACCAACAGAGATAGGACTTGGTGTTTAATGTCTTTGCATTGAATTTAGAGTTCATGTCGCTCCCTGTAGTTTTTCATTGTGTAAAACTTTAAAGTCAAGATGGTTTTCCTCTCATTACTTGATACATTTTCCTTCTGTCACTAACTGCTTAACTATTAAAAGCTCACTTTAATTTTTTTAGTGTTTATTTTATTTTTGAGAGAGAGAGAGGGAGAGACAGCGTGTGAGTAGGAGAGGGGCAGAGAGAGAGGGAGACACAGAATCCAAAGAAGGCTCCAGGCTCTGAGCTGTCAGCACAGAGCCTGACATGGGGCTCAAATTCATGAACTGTGAGATCACGACCTGAGCCAAAATCAGACACTTAACCGACCAAGCCACCCAAGCGCCCCTAGAAGTTCACTTGAAAACAATCTATCACGACCAAATTTTGATGGAAAATTTAATAGAAAATATCAAATCTATCCCAAAGCAATAACCTTCTGATTTTCCAATAGTTTGTTTTTTATTATTATTGTTGTTTCTCCTCTAGGTAGCTGACTCCCATTCAGTGATTTCCAAATAGGCTTTCACCCCAAAATCCTGAAACAACCTGGGAAGAATCATTAGTCTCCAGAGACATTTCATGATCATTTGGGAATTTCTGAAATTATGGCAAATGTGACAGCATCGTAGAGATAGGCCTTAAGCAATTTTTGTAAATACTGTTTGTCATCATGGTAGGTATTTATAAAGCTAATTATAGGGGAGTGAGAAACAGAACTTGTTTTAATGTATTAGGAAAATATCATATCTGTACATAGAGGCAAACAGTATGTAGGATGGCCTTGAAAATGGTTTATCAGTGTAGACCGGTATTGACTGATCAGGTGATTAGAGAGGCATCTGTTTCCAAAAGTTTACTAGCAGAGGAACGTGAAGAAAAAATGCACTGACGGTAAGTGTTCTGCATTTCAAGTCCATTCCATAAAAATTAAGCACTTAAAAGTGTAGGTATGTTTCAGATTAAGGTGGACTAGGTCTCTGTATTGGAGCACTTAAAATATATCCCCCAAGTCTTTGAAAGTATTTGGATATATTTGGACCTGTTTTCCTTGTGGCGGAATGTGGGTCACAAAGAATAATCTTTCATTTTTCAGATAGAAATATACTGATGCCTAAATGTATTGCTTATAATGTATCAGTCTACAGGATATTATTTTTCTCGTAACAGAAAACGGCAGAAGTGGGTAACTGTATTCTTCTGGCGTAAAACGGAACTGAGCAATCTTTTGCAATTACAATGCATAGGCTACCCTGGTCCTAGCGCAGGAAGCATAACAATTTGCATATTTTAATTTAGAGGTGAGAGACCCCTGTCAAAGTAACAGCTTGGACCAGGCCAGCAAGGAGAAATCGAGAAGAGAGAAATAATTGAAAAGGCAGTTCCCAACAAAATGAAATTTGTCTCGTTGTCACTTAAGGTTGTCTTCTTGTCTTTCTGAGGGAGCAAGGTCAGCCTGAGAATGAAGGGAGGGTAGAGCACAGTGGATCACTAAGGGCCAAAGGATAATTTTTTTTAATAACAGTGGCAATTGCAATATATATTTATGAAGCGGAGACGAAAAGAATGCACACAGCTTTCCGGTTAAGAGTCGGCAGGTGTCCTTTGAGTCGAAATATCGCAGACGTGTACACGGCAGATCTAAAGTTTGTCCTCAAAGACAAGCAGGTTACAGAGCAGATGAAGTACTTAATGAAATAATTTACTGTGACATATTGATATTGAAGTCTGGAAGGCAGAAAAGGATTTGCAACAAAATTAAGGTATGTCTCTCTTGAAACAGTTCCCCATTTCTTTCTCCGAGGGCTGATAGGAGATTTTCATGAGAAGAGGAACCTGTTTTATTTCTCTCTCCAAGTTTATGCCAAAACATAGATGCCAGTGTGAGGTTCAACATTTGCCTCCACATGAGAATCTCATTGGAATAAGGTCCAGAGGGAAATCAAGTATGATATGTTCCTTGGTTATGTTTCAGAAAGGTTTTAATCTCTTCAGTGTCATGTGTTTTCAGTTAAAATGTACATTAGTGAAAAACTCAGGCACCAGCAGTGAAAGGAATTAGGCCTGGAGAATGTTAGTTTTAGATACAGGCAATGGAGGATGGCTAGGACTATTATCAGGGCATAAAAACAGCAGCCAAATTTCAACTCTGAGTGGGGATAAACATTGTCACAAGTATCTGGGAATATTAAAAAAAAAATGCTTTCTTTAGGAAACGCAGATACGTATTTCACATTCATGATATCGTTTCATCATTTACATAAAAAGGAAAGAAAAACACCCGCAGAAAAAGCCACATTCTGTGGTTGGCAAGCTGTGTTCTGTCCTAACACATTGGAGGGAAGCCATGCATCAAGATGGCTGACTTTGTCAGTGATTCTCAACGGGTGGGATGTTGGTTTTCAAAGTTTGGAGATGAGCAGGAGAGGGAGCATGAACTATTTGAAAACTGACCCCCTCCACTCCCTCATTGAGAATCAAAGGTAGAGCATCAATAGCTATTTGGAGGAATCAAAATATTGCCTTAGAGGACTAGCTCTCTAGCTGTGCAACCTTGGACAAATCCATTAGAAACTCCACATGTTAGTTTTCTCATCCTGAAACAACGCGTCGCTTTACCTCACGGTTTTCGTGAAGCTGCACAGATGATTGTGCTATTTTAAACTGTTGAGCGTGGGGCAGATTTCAGTTTTCCTTATGAATTGACAGAGACGAACACACATCCTTGGCTTCTAGATACTTGCAGACCCATTCGCTCAAGTCATTTTTCCGGAAGCTAAGTCTCAAACACCTATATTTCCTCTTTGGTCCCAATTACACGAACAATGTTATCACGGGCTTCTGGACACTTGCCTGCCCAGGGCATCATACAAAAAAGGGTGAACTTACAAGTACATTTTCAATATGTATGACAGCTGTTGCTCCAGAATGTTTCCAAATTTTTGCCCCCCTCGTCCCGCAGTGATTTTTCTTCTTTGAAACATACTAAGAAAATGTATTCATCACAAACCATGTCTAATAATGAGGCCATGTAAAACTCTTATGGCGGCTGGTAAGGTGCTGCTAAGTGCCAGTTTTGGAAAGAAAGTTTATAGAATTTACTTGGCAATGCTGAGCCTTTCCATTAAAAAAGAAAAGAAAAGAAAGACCACACAACACTCGCTATGAAAAGATATTACATTTTCTCCAGAGAAGTAACACTTCCTCCTTTGTTTGGAGGTTCTCCAAAGACTGTAAAGCATTTTTGCAGATTACTTTACCTAAAGTTTTTAAAAACTTGCAAAATAGCCATGAAGTAATAAAGTGGAAACTATTAGTATGCCAATCAGAGGCAGATATAGAAACAGTAGTCCTAAGAAAAGGTGACCTGTCTAACACCTCCCGCAAAAAGCTGATGGGTCCAGAAATAGAATCCAGGCAGCTGACTCGAAACATTGGGCAACACTTCCTCTCTTCAGAATTATTATTGTTAAAAGCCTTTGCACATAAACAACGTCCTGCTCCTTGAGGATGGATGAGATCATGCTAACAAGCTACCCATTCTTTCCATAAGAAATACTGCAGTCATGGCCATGAGCTAATTCATCGAGTGTTCATAGGCCACAGAGAACACACACACACACAAGCATGTATACACGCATACAAAAAAATCCCATTCTAGATCAGTTTGTTTTCTTAAACCAAGCTTTAGTTGAAATTTTAATTTCAAGCTTTAGCCCACCATTTTTGCCTAAATTTCACACTCTGTCCGTTTCTGTTTCTACATGTCCTCCCCTCCCTAAATCGTATAATAAAGAACTAGACCGTGGTAGAATGGATTTCTAACAGATTTTGCAATTTAGCTATTGTTACTTCCACAAAGGCCGTTCGTTAAACTAACGTGCACTAGGGACATGACTTAGAGTTTGGAAGGTTGGAAGTCATCAAATCTCTACCACGGAAGAGACATCTGATCATTTAAAGTTATCGCATCAGGGGGCGCCTGGGTGGCTCAGTTGGTTAAGTGTCCGAGTTCAGCTCAGGTCATGATCTCACGGTTCGTGGGTTCACACCCCGCATCAGCCTCTGTGCTGACAGCTCGGATCCAGGAGCCTGCTTCGGATGCTGTGTTGCCTCTCTCTCTGCCCCTCCCCCACTTGCTCTCTGTCTCTCTCTCTCAAAAATAAGTAAACATTAAAAAAAATTAAAGTCATCACATCAGAATTATACTTAGTCTTAAAGATGTTGAACAACAGTGAAGATTTTTAAGGAAACACTGCTCACAAATAGCATCTCAGTACAATATAGGTAATTTGTACAATTTATATGCACTTTTTCCTATACAATACTTGTGAGATAAGGCAATGGAAAAGCTGATAGTAGTAAAGAGAAACCGGCCCTCCAAAGACCAGCTGAAGTTATAGTCAAAAGGCCCATTGTCCATTGTGTGGTTTAAAAAAGACCATCGGCTCACACTGGGTTTTCGGCACATCTACCAGCTTCCTCTTCCTTCAATATGGAAGAGGGCGTTCTGGCTCCATTGTTGGCAGTCAGCAGCTCCTGATTCCCCCTCTGCGGTCCCTCCATTGTAACGATCACGAAAACGGGAAACGTGAGGCAGTTTCAACAACACTGGAAACTAGAAGTGCTCATCAAAAATGTGTCAGACAAAAAAGTTAGAGACAACTAGGGAAAGCTTAGCCTGGAGGCAGAATCACAAAGCCATGTGGGTGAATAAGGTGAGCGATTTCCACCTCCATCGCCTCACAGAGGCACAAGAGCACCCTTCTGTTTCGGGAAAGCTCCTTGATGGGGAATCCAAACACATTGTTCTACCCTTTGGCCCCACTTCAGTCTTTAACGCATCTCTGCCCAATATTCCTAGGGAATGAAACACCACTGAGGCCAACATGGGGGTGGATAACCTTTTAGATCCAGATGTTGGAATATTTGTTTCACCATTTAGAGATAAAGAGAACGTGCCATGCAGCTCATTAAATAAGAGCATGGGCTTTGGATTAAAAAAAAAATGCCTAATTATATATCCTGGTGCCACTATTATCTAACTCTTTTATCTTAGAAAAGTTACTTAATCTCTGAAAGCCTCATTATTTTCATCTTTAGAGGGGATAATAATAATACATTCTTCATAGGATTTCTGGGTGAAAAAATCATTGAGATAATATATTCAAAACGTTTAAATGGTGTTTCACATATAGTTAAGTGCTCAATAAATACTATTATTAATATACTAAAAAAACTAAAATGTAATCACAGAATTAAAATTATTAGAAACAATAAAGAGTTGTGTCAACATTACAGAAAATTGAGCTTTTAATAACGAATAAAATATTGTCTTAGAACCCAGAAGAAAAAAAAAACAAGGAAATGGAAACAATGATAGAAAAGATGATAGATATTAAAGTCATATCTTCAACATATGCTTACCTGGTATCATAATAAAAAAATAAAAGTAATAAATAAATTAGAATGGAAGCCAAACTTACTAAGCTGCATACTTCACTATGCAAAACAAATTATATACTAGATAAGTAAATGGAGAAAAACAGATATAAGTTTCTATTGTTTCGTTTTCTTTTTTCATATATTTGTAGTTTCACCTTTTTTATTTTTTTTTTAATGTTTTTATTTATTTTTGAGACAGAGAGAGACAGAGCATGAGCAGGGGAGGGGCAGAGAGAGAGAGAGAGAGACACAGAATCCAAAGTAGGCTCCAGGCTCTGAGCTGTCAGCACAGAGCCCGACGCGGGGCTCAAACTCATGGACTGTGAGATCATGACCTGAGCCGAAGTCGGATGCTCAACCGACTGAGCCACCCAGGCACCCGTAGTTTCACCTTTTAAAGAAATCTTAATCCAGGCAGCGCATTAAAACAAAACAAAACAAAACAAAACAAAAAAAAACAAAAAAACAAGCCACGACAAACCAAACTACAAAAGCCAGAATTGTTTCAGTGTTTTTTTCAGTCACACAAAATTCTAGAAACCAATCAAGCAACATCAGGGCTCACAATCTCAGTTTTCAATTGCGGATAGAAGTCAGACGGTATTGTGAAAGCGTCTTGAAGTAGTTCAGGTAAGTGCCCTGGTGAATTGAAGAGTGCAGGTGCAGACGAAGGGCAGAAGTGGCCACTCAACTCCAGCTCCTTATTGCTATGTGACAATGCTACCCAGGGCGCCAACTGTGCTAGCCTTTTGAGAAAAGCCAGAATTAATGACTTTTTATGTGAAGTCTCCAGATTTTTGAAAGCCAGCAACAAATTCACCTTTTCTGTTAATACTCTACAAGCCAAGAAAAACACATCAGCAGGCAGTATGGTCTCTAAACTAACCCCAGGTCAGCAGTTCATACAGCACAGAGCGATAACCTCAGTGCAAAAGTTCCATTTCTAGCCAAGTTTTTGTTCAAGTATAAGAGAAAAACAGATTTTCATATATTGATCATTCATTTTCATCTATTTCACATAGATCAGCTCTTTTATCTTTTTACTTTTTAACTTATTTCTTTATAAAATGGATAGGCAACATATAAATATACTTGGTATTCTCTATGTATTATATTAATTGTATAAATTTATACAACACAGTCCCTATCTTTTAGCTGGAGTTCAGACCACGTAGATTTGATGTGATTATTGACAATCTATTCTCCCGCCATCTGTTTTCTATTTGTCCCATTTTTCCTTTGTTCCTTTTTTTTCTTTTCCGCCTTCCTTTTAACGGAGTATTGTTTATGATTTCACATTGTTGTTTTTGTTGGAGCACTCATTGTAATTCATTAATGTGATATTTTAGTGCTTACTTAAGGGTCTTTAAGTGTACATCTTTAACTTACCAGAGTCCACCTTTAAGTTATATTACACAAATTCATGTATACTATAAGAAACTTAAAATGATGTATTTCCATTTTCTCCTTCTGAGTTTTTGTGTTGTTGTAACTATATATTTTGTTTTGACATATGTTATAAACCATATTACACATTGTTATTAATTTTGCTTTAAATGGCAGATCCTTTTTAAAAGATATTTAAATAATTTTCATACAAATCTTTATATGTACTTATGTAGCTGTGATTCCCAAAGCTCTTTATTGCCTTCTGGTCTTGTATATTTGAAAAATCTTTATTTAATATTTGTTTTTGAAAGATATTGTCAGTGGGTAAATAATTTTAGGTTGATAGTTTTTCTTTTCGTGTTTCTGGTTTGCATTCCATCCAATGAGAAATCCGCTGGGACACTTCGTTCTTTTATATGAAATGTACTTTGTTCTACATTTGGCTGCCTTGAAGATTTTCTTTATCACTGATTTTAAACAATTTGATTCTGATGTGACTTGGCAGAGTCGTTTTCGTGTCACTTGCACCCGAGGTTTATTCAGTTTTCTGGATCTTGGAATATGTGGGTTTCAGAAAATTTGGGAAAATTGTGTCCTTTATTTCTTCAAATATTCTCTCTGTACCTGTGGCTTCCTGTCTTTGAGCAACTCCAGTCATGTGTGTATCTGTTGCAGTACTCACTGATGCTGTAGACATTTTTTTTTAGATTTTTATCTTCTACACTAAAAAAATGTATTTATTGATATGTTTTCAAATTCACTAATTTCTTCTGCAATGTCAAATCAGCCATGGATCCCCCCCAGCGAATTTTTCATCTCAGATATTGTAGTCTTCACTGGTATAAGTTCAATTTCGTTTTTAAAAAATCTGTCTTCAGTGCCCTTAATATGTTCAGTCTTTCCTCTAGCTCCTTGAACATATGGAAGACAGACATAATAGCTTTTGAAATGTTCTTACTTACAAATTGTATCATTTGTGTAATTCCGCTTCTCTTAAAATAGTATTTTTGTTCCACTCACTTTCTCTCCTTGTAGCACTCAGTTGAATACATCAAGAGCTGGTGAACTTTTTCTGTAAAAGACCAGGGCGTAACTACTTTAGGGTTTTCAAATTGTTTGGTGTGTTACAAATACACAGCTCTGCCACAGTCGTGAGGAAGCAGCCATAGACAATGCATAAGTGGATGGACGTGGCCTGTTCTAGTGTTTCTCTTATGGGTAGATAACATCCTTTTTGACATTCGGTTATATTTGTCAGGTAGTAAGATTACTTTGTCAGTTCTCTTTTGTCTCGTAGTTGCTTGATCCACCCTTTTTTCTTTTCTTTTACAAATGATTGAATCTTTGCTTTTTTGCATGCATTCTTAGAGTCTATACCTTTTAACTCCTATGTTTAACTTACTTTTTTTTTTTTAATGTTTATTTATTTTTGAGAGAGAGAGAGAGAGAGCACAAGCAGGGGAGGGGCAGGGAGAGAGGGAGACACAGAATCTGAAACAGGCTCCAGGCTCTGAGCTGTCAGCACAGAGCCTCACGCGGGGCTTGAACTCACAAATCGTGAGATCGTGACCTGAGCTGAAGTTGGACACTTAACCAACTGAGCCGCCCAGGCGCCCCACTCACTTTTATAGATAAGTGTAACTGCTAGGTGAACAAGTGCTGTTATACTCGTATTTATTTTTCATGTAAACTTCACATGTTTTTCTTTTCTTCTGTTTATGCTTTTCTTTTTGATAGATTGTAATTTGCTCTGCTGTTTAAAATTTATACATGACATCTTTTTTCATTATTGTGGCAGTTGTCCTTCTCCAATGACCCATGGTGACGATTATGTTCTTGTAGCAAATGTTAAAGTTGTATTATGTAGACACACACACGCACATTTATATGTATATATGTTTTAAGAATTTTATACATTTTTCTTCTGACAAAACAAGTAATGCATGTAACTGAAAGGACATTTTTCTTCACAGGACAAATACCTTAATTCAGTCTCATTACTCACTTTTGCTACCTCATCAGATTGAATCATGTTGACTTTTAGTTCTGGATTATTGTATATATGCTTCTTCATTTGCTCTAGATTCACTCGCTCTCACGTTTTGCCAACAATAACTGTTAACCACAGTATTTCTCGTTCAACTGATTCTGTTTCTTCCATCCTGTTCTGGATGGGTCCGTTTCTAATGTGATTACATCCTCCAGAATTGTTTTCAGTTGGGGCATTAGTTCCTTCCTTTGCTCTCTATTTAGCAGTATTCAGATTTTCTCCTTGTCTTTTGTACTCTTAAATTTAACTGTATTCTGTCTAGGTGTGAGTTTTTCATTAGCAATCCCATTTTGGCGGGGCGTCTGGGTAGCTCAGTCAGTTAAGCATCCAACTCTTGATTTGGGTTCAGGTCGAGATCTCACAGTTCATGAGATCGAGCCCTAAGGTGGGCTCTGAGCTATCAGCACAGAGCCTGCTTGGGATTCTGTCCCCCTCTCTCTCTGCCCCCGTCCTTCTCTCTCAAAATAAGTAAATTAATTAAAAATAATCGATTTGCTACTCAGTTGTCCTTCTAAATCCAAGATCTTCCATCTGTCTTTAATTTTGAGAAAAGTTCCTAAATTTTTATATGTTTATATTCCCGAGAACTTTGTTGTGGCTCATTTTTCTTCTTTTATATGGCTGATCTTGCCTAGTATCTCCATATTTATCATACTATTTTTAGTTCTTAATCTGTCCCTTCCAATATTTTTGCTGTAGATGGTATATGTTGCCTGGTTTGTGCTTTCTCTTTTAGATTAATCGTAGGCTTTGACATCTAGTTACTTTTGGTGAGTTCGTGTTCTCCTGGTGCGTCGGCTACTCTGTTTCAGCGGGACATCTGAAAAGAAAAGATGATCCTGATTTTCTGGAAATGTGTTTGGGGCAAGGACGAAATGTCAGGCTCCAACCTCTGTGAATTGTGGAGAATTTACAAATGTGGGAGCGGGAGCGGGGGGGGGGGGGGTTGGGGGGGAGTAGGCCCTTGTGCAGAGTATCCAGGCACCACAGAACTTTGTGGATTCCAGACTGTTAGCTGTCTCACAGGACTTTCATCCTGCCAGTGATGCCTGCCCCATTTTTAATGGTCATGCAGCTCCGGGAGGAGGCTGTCTCCCTGGGCTGATATTCATTGGGGAATGAATATAGAGGGGGAGGAGGGGGACAGGGAATGTCCAAGGGCAGCGGGTCAGTCTTCACCTGTTTTTGACATCTGATCACTCAGGCAGGGCCTCTTTGCTGCCTCAGTATTCTCTCAGGGACACCACGTTAGTGATCTGAGCCGCCGTAGCAGCTTTCTGGCGAACACGAAGGCAAAGTTGTCCTCAGACAACATAAGGGAAAGGCAAGTGCCAAATCTGAAAGGCTTTCCTCCACTTGGTCTTCCCAAGGTCCTCTTTGGAGTGCATCCATGGGACGATACGAATCCCCTGGGAGGATGCACCCCCTCATCCTTTCCACAGGCCGCAATTTCAGACCTCTTGCAGCCTTCTCATGGCCTTCTGTTAGTGATTTTAGTTAGCTTCTCGGAGACATTTTCCTGCAGCGGCAGTACGACAAAAGAAACTTTAAGCAAGCTTTAGGCTCTGAACTGTCAGCACAGAGCCCGACATGGGGCTCAAACTCACAAACAGTGAGATAATGACCTGAGCAGCTCAAGCCATTTTGCTGCCTTGACAAAAACCGGAACCCTCCAATCAGTTGCTTGGTTAATTTCACGAGTAATTTGCATTTGTTTGCTTGTGTTGTTGCTGTCGCTTAAAGAGTTTAAAACCCTTCTTCCAACTTGGGTCTGTTTGCATAGTTTTCTTGCTCAAGGGCCCTTATATATTCATCAATACGTGCACAATCCATTAGACGTTGAGGAGTTCTGTGCTGAAAAGTGGTGTCCATATCAATGAGAACTGAATCAGTTTAAATTCCTGTCTTGTAAAGTGAAGGAAAGTGGGAGAGCTTGAGCTGAGATGGTTTCCTGTCACTGGATCTCATTTAAAATAGAGCTCTCCTGCCAGTAGTGAAACAAAGAACAGCCTATAGTGTGAAAAAAGTCGAATTACATGTTTGCCTGCCCCGCCTCAGTTTCGATGCATTTTCAAAAACAGGTATCAAAACGCAAAAAATATAAAACAAATGAAAATGCAAAAATCACCACTTGCACAGTCTGTACAGTTTTAATTCGAAATATTTGTAAGAACTCTTATAAGACTGCACATACACACATGCATATATATATATATATATATAGTGTGTGTGTGTGTGTGTGTGTGTGTGTGTGTGTGTGTGTGAAGGGAGGTGAAATGGATAATTTGAATTACAAAAAAGCCTTGATAACCCCCCACACATCAATTTACCTGTGAACAAAAAGATTCACACTGAGAAAATGGGATTTAGGACTATTTGATAAATTACTACAGACTACTTGAATATTCCATTAGCAAAATAATAGCTCGTTATGGAACCTCAGAAGAATGTAGTGTAATTACAATAGTACTATCCTCCCTTGGGGGGTGGGAGGAAGGTAAATGTTAAAAAATGAGAGCTATTTAACCAATGTTAGCGAAAAATGCCTCAAAACAGACTGAGAGGTTATATGATTTCTGGGACTCGGTGAAATTGTTGTAGTTTCCACCAGCTTTAATTAGTGGACCGTGTTTCTGCCAGGTGAGGATTATTTGCATGCCTGGACGCCTATAAACAGACGCATGAGCACCCCATGTGATAGTGATGACAGAATGGCCGTGGTCTGTTAAACTTGGCTGTGCACCACACCTGATTGTATTTGAGAAGTGACGGCATGCACATGCTCTCAGTACCAAGTTCAAACATTTTGGAAGATGATAACTGACCAAAGGTGGGTCAGAGGGAGTGTGATGGAGGCATGAAGGAGAGGATGAAGGAGAAAAGACAAGGAGGAAACGGAAACGATACATAGATGCCGAGTGTCCGGCATGGAAATGTGACTTCCGCCACAGAGCTGAAGTGCAAAATACTAAGTTCACAAAATTCCCCCCAGGTTCGTGCGCTGAATGAATTTGTAGCTAGTGCCCTTTTCTTGCAGTGAACCCAAAGTGACATGACGTGAATAAACAAAAATTCACTTTAAGAATTTAGCTTTATTTGTCAGGCCTTGGGTTGCTAACTGTGACATCCAACAAACCACCCTGCGAAAGATAAACTGTGCTAATCAAGTCGTGTAATTTCTTAAAGTTAAAAAGTTGCTTAAGAAAATAAGGGGTATAATTATTAACTTCAGCTGGGAGAGCACAGATCAGAGTGAAAACGAGACCTGAGTCAACATGTGGCTTTTTCTTTTCTTTTTTTTTTTTTTTTTGCTTTTGTAAACCTGACCTATTTGCCCAAATTTCAAAAATTTGCAAAATATTTCAAGGCAAGAAGCGAGTGTTATGCTCAACGAGCGGGGTTATTCATACCTAAACCATATGGCTATTTTTAACATCACTCAGTTGAAGGTGAAGTATATGATGGCCCTGAACTTCTCCAGGTGAAGTGTATCTGAAGAGAAATGTGATTGGTTCAATCTCCATGGTGTTGTAAAGATCACTACAGGCCAACACCATTTGCAGAATTAAGAAAAAAATATCTAGAGGCGTCTGGGTCGGTTGAACCTCCAACTCTTGATTTTGGTTCAGATCATGATCCCAGGGTCGTGGGATGTTGCCCCTCGTTGGGCTCCGCACTGAGCCCGGAGCCTGCTTAAGATTCTCTCTCTCTTTCCCTCTGCCCCTCTCCCCTGCTCACGCTCGCTCTCTAAAAAAATAAAAGACAAAAATACCTACATATTTAAAGCAACAATATGGGAACAATTGTGCTTGTTAGCTTGCCTATGGTATTTTATTCAAATATGCACACTGATACGATGAAGCCAGGACCTTACCCCATTTATTCACTGCCACACTGTGAAAGCCAGAAACAGATAGACACTCAGCATCTCCTGAATAATACAGAATGTATGAT
The DNA here is from genome assembly GCF_018350195.1 of Panthera tigris. NCBI lineage: Eukaryota > Metazoa > Chordata > Mammalia > Carnivora > Felidae > Panthera > Panthera tigris. The sequence continues at coordinate 7,029,754 of NC_056664.1, read as the reverse complement.
GAACACGTAAGACTGTACATGTATTTTCAATATGTAGCCACCTTCCCGCTATTTGTGCTAATGATAGCATTCGGTGGCGGAATGGTCCAAAATCATGACTATTTAAATTTGGGAAGTCTATATATTTAGGCACAAACGCTGTTACTTTCGAAAAGATGATTTTCTTGGACACTTTAAAAATACCCTCCTAGTCCTTCAATACACATTGGCAGTGGGGTGGGAAAGTGCCTAGGAATATAATCGAAGAAATTAGAATCCTTTGAATAATCTATAAACAGAAAACCAAAGGGGCCTTATTTAGCATTCATCCCTGAAAACGTTATCCAAAGACTCAAGAAGCAGCGTTTCGTGACAGGTAGGAATTCCCCCCAAACACGTATTCTCTCGTGTCCCTGGGGCTCCTTCTGGAAGGACGGGGGTCCCAGGCCCGGGTAACAAGGAGCAAGCGCAGGAGCGCGCAGAGGGCAGCTGTTTGGGGCCCCAGGTAAACGCTGCAGCAAGAGGGCTGGAGGCGAGCAGACCTCTCACCCTGAGCGAGCCCGCGGCCAGCTCGCCCTGTTGCCACCCCCGCCCGCACCTCGCACGGCCACGACCCTGCAAGCGAGCACTGCAGCGCCGTCACAGCACGCCCCAGGGAGAGCCGGGCTTCCGGCAGCCAGACGGGAAGTGCGAACCCTGGGAAATCCCGAGAAGCTCCACCCCCACCTGTGGCAGCGCCAGCCAATCCGCGGGCGGCGATGGGAGCGGCGGCTACGGAAGCGCAGAGGAGACAAACTAACTCGAAACGGGGTGGGCCTCTCTCCGTCTCGTGCAGCTGCGGTTCCAGAAGGCTGGGGCTGCTCCCCCTGACTGGTTCGCTCTCTATCCTCTGGCTGCAGGGCCCAAGGCTGCACGCACGCAGGATCATTTGTAGGTAATATTTCACCAGATTTGGAGAACTTTCAGCCATAATTCCTTCAAAATTTGTTTTCCAGCCCCACACGTTTTTCTGTCTCCTTCTGGCGTGAGATGATACGAGCCTTGGACCATTTGATATTATCCCACAGTTCCCTGACGCTCCATGGATCTCTTCCTTCCCCCTCCCCTCCGCCTCCCCTTCCTTTCCCTTCCTTTCCATCTTTCCTTCCTTTCCCTCCCCTTCTCCTTCCGGTTCTCCCTCCCTCCTTTCTTTGCTTCCTTCCCCTTCTGTTGGAATTAAGTATCTGTTCTTCGATCTTCACCTTTACTCTTTCCTTGTGCCACTTCCATTCTGTCATTGAGACCAAGCTAGGAGATTTGTATTTCAGTTCTTCCAGTTTTCAGTTCTGTGATTTCCATTTAAGTTCTTCTTTATGTCTTATTTCTTTGCTGGGACTTTTCTATCTTTGCGTTTGTGTCGAGGGTGTTTCTGTCGCCCGCCCTTTCTGGTTGGAGACCACTTATATAAAATAAGGGCTTTAAAGTTTGTCAGATCATTCCCGAATCTGTATCTTCTCACCCTGTCTCTTTCCTATGCCAGTTGAGCTGTCCCAGGTTCTATGTGTGCTGAGAAATTTCCAGTTGTGTTGAGGACATTTCGGATACCACCTTGCATCTCTGGCTCTAGTGGAAAGCCTACAGAGCATGTTGATATTTTTGTTCTGGCAGCATTCAACTTGATTGGGTTCAAATCACACGTTTTGACCAGACTTCTTTGGGTTGGCTTCCAAGGTCAATATGGTTTTTAAATCTGTCGTGCGTGTCCTACATGTGGCCAGCCTGGGCCTTGAGGGGTGGGGGCCCTATCCTGTCATTTATTTCTCGCCCTCTGTGTGTGCTGTTCAGACTCAGATCATTGCACATGCAGCTCAGGGAAGCCGGGAGTTCATCCACAACTGGAGGGAGCAAGTTTTCTCAAGCTCTTCCCTCTCTGCTGTCTCCCCAGTACTTTCCTTCCACTCCCCTTCTTCAGTCCTCTGGCCATAAAGCTGGAGCTATAATACCTCCTGCTGTGCTGCACACTTTCCTTGGGGTCAACGGAGGGGGGGCAGATGGGGGGGGGGAGGAATGGAGGTAACTGGGGCTTCTTCCCTTATTTTGAAACCCAAGCCACTGCTTGGAGGGGAAGTTTTCTTTTCTCAAAGTCGAGGATTCCTGCTGGATCCATGCATAGCCTTTGCCACCACTGCGCTAGGATCACTCCACTGAGGCCCTAGGGAGAGCAAAGAAAAAATAATAATAAAATGGGACATCCATCCTCTTTGTGAACATTTAGGAGACCCTTTTAGCACGTCTTGAACCAGGGCTGTAATACTTGTCTGGATTTCTGTCTGTGCCAAGGACCCCTTCTAGTTCTTGGGCCATCTTGAATTCAGGCCATGGAACTCCAGAGGGGAAGAAGGTTGGTGAGTTGTCTGTTTGATAATACTTTAAATTCTGGTCTTATCCAAACCACTTGCTGCCATTTTCTTTTTCAGAGTCCTCAAGGAACCACTCCATGCAGCTTTTTTAAAGCTGCCTTCAGCGAGAGTTGGAGTGGAGAGTGCTTAGTCTGTCTTAGCCAGAAGTGAATGCGTCTCTGTCTCTGTCTCTCTCTCTCCACCTTCCCATCTATCTATCCATCTATGTAGCCATCCCTGTGTTAGATCAGCTTAGAGCTACACTCTAAAGTTATAAATGGTTGATCAGCATTTTATCTTGGCGGCCCTATTCACCGGTTAGGTTAGAATTTCTTAAAAGCTGGTTTCAAGATTCCTTTCTATAAGATATTCAAGGGGTAATGATGTGGTTTAGGTAACTGAGTTAGTGAATATGGTGCACAAGTGTTGAGCTGTCGTTTTCTTATCCTGCTGTAGAGATACACATTTAGGACGGTGAGGAGTTTTATTACCCTGAGTGAATTCATATTTTAAGGGACACGGCAACTGAGCCATCTGCCCACCATAAACTTGATTCCCCTTGATCATATCTTTGCTAAGTGGCAGTCATTCTAGGATGAATCTAGAAATGCTGCTTTCCAAGGCAGTCCGGTTTGATTGCTATGAAATTCTTCTCTAAATTGAGGCCAAATCAATTTTGCTACATTTTCAACCCCTATTTCATTTTTCTATCTCTTGGGGTCTTAAGAGGGCTTAAAAAAATCTATTTAACTTTTTTTTTTTCCCCAAACAGGAAGACCTTTTAAATATTTGAAGACAACTTTGCTTTCCCCACCTAAATATTCCTGGTTTCTCTGAAAGCTTTTCATAGAAGAGTCTATGGCCCCGTTTCCCTGGGTGGTCTGCAGACCATCTGTTGCAGAATCTTCTGAGGTTCCTATTTAAAAATGCCGATCGTAGGGTTTCCCCTCAGATGTACCGAATCAGAATGTCAGATTGGAGAGCCGTAGCTCTGTGCTGTGGGAGTTGGGCCCCAGCTGGGCTCAGTGTCAGCCTGCTCTCCACTCCTTTGAACTGACTTTCCTCTGCCCATCAAGTGCATACCGGTGGGGAACTCGCCCTTAGAATCTCAAAAGTACTTTAAAAATGTTTCCAGAAATTGGCAAGGGCATTCGCCTTGGGATTCCTGTATTCTCTGATGGACAATACAATTTATAGCAAGTAATGTCATGAGAGCCAGGATCTCAGAGGGTCAGACATACTGAACGTACAAGTTGAAGGTACCCTTTCTGGATCAGAAAGACTAATTAGGGAGAAAGAGAGCTAGAGGTGTGGGGAAACGGTAAGGTGACTTTTGTTGTTGTTACATTACATCTGGGCTCAGGAGCTTAGCTGTTCCTCTAGAGGAAAGAGGCAGGAATAGTTTATCTTTAATTCTTTCTTTGTGTCCTGATAGAAATCCTTTCGTACAGAATTTGATCCTCAGCCGCAAAGAAATGGCAGCTCAGTGGGCGAAGTGGTTTTTAGTCCAGGTTCCCGTTAGATTCCCCTGAGAGTTTCAAAACAAAATACCAGGACTGGGCTCCATGTCTAGAGATTATGATTGAGCTGGTCTGGAATAAGGCCCAGATATCCATTTTGTTGAAGTGCTTCAGGTGATTCTAACATGCAGCGGGGGTCAAGAACTCCTATCCTAAATCATTAAAATAGAGCTACCTTCCTGCTGGCATTTCTTGTCAAAAGTGGTGTGAACTGACAAGAGAACCATGAAAAACCTGGGAGCTATTCGGAGACACAACTCCATTGCTTTTGGAAACAAAACAAAACAATTCCAGTTTGAATCTCTAGAGAAGACAGAGACATGTTTGTATTACTTGGAGTGGGGGGTGTGTGTTTCTCTATAGTAGGGAATAAGTAAAAGGAAATAAGTGACGTCCAAAGAGAAAATTCTCCACTTTGCTGCTGAATCAGGAGGGTACAGTGAAAATCAGCCATCAATTCTTAATGAATACTTTGGTTTCACTAACCTGTTCAGCATTTAGATACTGCCACCCCTCACTATTCAGATTATGACAGTTTAAAACAAACTAAAAACAGTGCATGTTTTCGGAGATGATCTTGGAGCATTTCAAAGACAAAGAGTTATTCCTTCTGCCCCTAGAAGCGTATATGTAATTGGGATTGTGGGCTCCGTGTCTACAGCTTGAAATAAAACTAACATCTTGGGTTTTTTTTTTCATTTTTCACTCTCTGCATATTCGAACCCAGTAGTTTTTCCCTCTTCTGAAAACAATACACTCTAGCAAAACCACATTATAATCAGACTTGACCTTCTTCCCCACCTATCCCCCAAGATTCAACTTTTCAACTTTTACAGCTGTTGTGAGCTGTGCACCAAATCAAAGCTGAGAGAAGCTTTGTAGTTTCTGAAATGTCCCCTTCTTTCCAGAAAGTGACAGAAAATCTTGGGATGTCTGAGCCACTGCCAGACGGCGACAGATCTTGCAAGACCTGCCTCCCCTCTCATCTCTCAGGAACTCAGCTGATTGAAGGAAGCCACCTGTTCCCAGGCCGCCGCCGCTCCCTGTAATCAAGAAATAACCACACTGGGGAGAAATATCTCTTTGTTGGTTCTGGTGAGTGTCCTAGGAGTTTGTGGCGTAACCAAACGTGAGCAAACTTGAGCCAAAATTAATGTCAAGAGAGGAGCAGAGGCATATCAATGGTCAGCGCTCATTTTTCTGCTATTGTCCTACGGTTCTCTGTGGATATTTGGGCTACTGCTTTGTCGTATGTAGTGACATAAAGAAGGTATTTTCCCTCCTTTGGAGTTTCAGACTTTTATTGCCAAGAAGACCTTATTTTTTGTTTTTAATTCTTATTTGTTTTTGAGAGACAGAGAGAGAGGGAGAGAGAGAGAGAGAGAGGGTGTGTGAACAGGGGTGGAGCAGAGAGGGAGACACAGAATCCGAAGCAGGCTCCAGGCTCTGAGCTGTCGGCACAGAGCCCGACGCAGGGCTCGAACTCACGAGCCGTGAGATCATGACCTGAGCCAAAGTCGGATGCTCAGCCGACTGAGCCACCCAGGTGTCCCCTTTATTTATTTATTTATTTATTTATTTATTTATTTATTTTTAAATTTTTAAAGAAGACTTTTTAAAGAAAGGTGTTCTAGTCGTAACTGACTTGTAGAGCCGGTTTGTGCGAGTAATCGGCAGTCTGCACATACCAGGACACGACCTGGTTTTGGCCAGTTAGATGTTTCAGCCTCTGAATTTTAATCTGGAGCAGAAGGTGCAAAGACAGGGAGACTGAAGATGCATTCATAGCTCTCGCTGTGAGCGGTGAGGGTGTGGTGTCCAGCCCCGTCCGTGTTCTGTGGGACCTGAGGTAACGTCTCAGTTGGGCATTTCTGCCACGAGGCAATTGTTTTGTTTCTTGCTTCTTTACCAAATTCCTTCACTTCTGGCGTACTTCCTGAGGCTGATTTTCCACCCTCGTGCAGATTCTGTGGACCCATCGTATTTCCAATAAGTACGTTTCTTTTTATTTAAGTTTATTTATTTTGAGAGAGAGAGAACACGCACACAAGCAGGGAAGGGGCAGAGAGAGGGGGAGAGAGAGAGAGAATCCCAAACAGGCTCCATGCTGTCAGCACAGAGACTGACAAAGGGCTTGAACTCATGAACCTCGAGATCATGACCTGAGCCGACATCAACAGTCCGACGCTTAACAGACTGAGCCACCCAGGCACCCCTCCGATAAATACATTTCTATTTAAATAACCCAGGACCACTTTGTGTTGCCTGCAACTGAGGGTCGTACCTGAGACACAGGAGATGAGCAGTGGTGCACTCATTACAATGAGAAGCGATCATTTTTATTCCAAGCCCAGCAATATTTCTTGGGAAAAGTTCTGCAGTTTTGCAGTACAGTGTATGAAATTATAATCCAGAGCATAAACATGAGATTAGAGGTAAAAATCAGAAAATTCAACTGTGGAATACTGTAAGAAGTTGACCGGGGTTATTGGATTTTGAGATTGAATATTCTCTTCCGGAACGCCTTAGAGTGAATCACATGCTCATTTTTGTACAATGATCTGGATGCTTTGAAGCAAGGACCGGTCAGCATTCCATATACCATGGGTGTGAGAGGCTCTCTGCGATTAAATGTAATGTGAGAACTATTGCCATTTCTTTTGTGTTTCGATACAGGATTGGAAATCTCTTCTTCTGATGATTTGAATCTGGGTCATGTATTCTCCGCTATTGTGGGGTTGAGGAAAACAAGCAATAACCACTGGAACTTTTGGAACGTTCCAGCCCTTTTATCAATCACCTAGGTCACCTCGTTTCAAAGGATTCTTCTCTGGGGCACCTAGACTTTGAGGAACCCCAAAGGAAAGAAAATAAAAGCTTTTTTGTTGTGTGAGGCCTGTAGCAGGTGAATGGAGGGAGTGTGAACACTTCTCTGGTTAGACGAGCTAGTTAAATAAGAAGTCCTGGGAAAGCCCTTGGGAGTAAAGCCATTCTCTCTATAGTTTTCCTTTGTAAAGGATAAAGATAGGGTTGAGTGAACCCAGAAGCTTTTTCCTGTCAGGGGGGAATCCGAACAAAGATTTCTTTTAAAGACAGCGTGCTTAGTACTGTCTAGTGACAGATGAATCTCAAAAGACTCGGTCGTGATAAAACCCCAACGTGTGGATTCTCGGTGGATGCACAGAGTAACTTCTCTAAACTTTTCTCTACACGTCCTTTCTTGCCCTGACACCGAATTTCCTGTTTCTGACTCTCTTCCCTCCTCCTAATACCATCTGGCCCTTTATCTAGAAGTATTATTTTAAAAAATGTAAAAAAAAAAAAAAAAAAAAAAAAAACACCAAAAACGAAAACAAAAACAAAAAGCCCCACAAAACGCCTCCAAGTCGTTCTAGAAAGAGAGCTGCATGTTGTTGAACACCCATCCTTTCAGAGTAGAGCACCACGGTATTGAAATAGTCAAAAGAGTTCTTTTTGTGGACATTAGACTCTCTGGCTCATCTTCACCTTCTAAAGTCATTGTTTCCAAGAGACTAATATTTCTTTGCAGGTCAGGCATTCTGGGATGATTAATGAAGGATGGTGAGTAGACCGCTCAAAATGCCTCCTGCTCCGGAAGTAATAAATATGGTAACAATCCCACCATACACTGTTAAGGCACAGCTCTCCCTTCCCTGCATTCATTCCCTTAATTCCAGCCTTTTCCCAGCACTTGGGTGCATAGCTCCACGAGGTTCTACACTCGCCAGGTGTTTCTCTGTCCTGAGTTATGACGTTGACTTCCGATTATGACCCGTGTGTGAGGTGATGTTTTACTCCTATGAAAATAATTTTGTATTACCTTATCTTCTCACACATTACCCTGGAGTATCATGTACCCAAGGATGGCTGCCTAAATATATATGGAAAAACTGTTGAAAAAATATTTGACTGAGGTGGGCCTAATGGCATAAAACCCGTGGAATTGCATAGCTCTCATTTTCAGCCCTTGGATTCTGGGTTCCTGCTGTTACTTCTGTTTGTCCTTAGCGAAGTTCTCTCTGACACCTGGAGACGTGAACACAGAGAACCGTCTCCCCAGCAAACACCCCCAGGGCTGCTGTGTGTGATGGCATAGATTATAAGGAACCGGTGTCCGTGGCTGCCCTTATACACCTCATCTTATTACATTTTCTTCCTTCCTTGAAGACAGGACTCACTAAATAATGTATACGACAGAGATATTCATTAGATGGCTAAGCCAAATGTAAGCGTGTGGGCTTGGTCAATGATTCGATGATTGGAGGCAAGTTGGCTCCTATCTATTTCCAGTCTTTCGACACCGTTCATTCATGCTACATATGGTATTCGGATCTCTACCACGTGCCAGGTGGCTAGCGAAGCAATAGCTATGTGATCCCCCCCGATTCTCTTGTCATACTTGCAAAACCTGAGTTTGCTGCCCTGCATTATATTTCCAGGTCTTTGGGGGGCGCCTGGGTGCCTCAGTCGGTTAAGCGTCTGACTTTGGCTCAGGTCATGATCTCGTGGTCCGTGAGTTCGAGCCCCGCGTCGGGCTCTGTGCTGATAGCTCGGAGCCTGGAGCCTGCTTTGGATTCTGTGTCTCCCTCTCTCTCTCTGCCCCTCCCCTGTCCATGCTCTGTCTCTCTCTGTCTCAAAAATAAATTAAAAAACATTAAAAAAATATTTATATTTCCAGGTCTTTGAACATCGTGCGTTTGGGCCCTTCTGAAAAATAAGGTATAATGCACATACAGTAAAATCTGTCCCTTTTAGAGTAAAGTTTGATGATACTTGAAGTCTGGTAACTACCACCACAGGCAAGATCCAGAACTGCCCCAGTACTCCACAGTGTCCTTCCTGCCCCTTTAAAGTTCGCCTCCTCTGACCCCGTAGAAACTGGTGATTTTGTATTCTTTCTCTATGGTTTTCCCTTGTCCAAAATGCCACACAAATGGAATCATAAGTTATTAGTGTATTAAGCCTGCCTCCTTTCACAGAACATAATGCATTTGAGATTCAGTAACATTATTAACATGTATCCATAATTTGTTCCTTTTTACTGCTGCGTAGTAAGGATGTACCATGGTGTGTTTATCGATTCATTCATTGCGGGGGTGGGAGGTGGCATTTGGGATGTTTCCAGTTTGGGGAGGTTATTTTTTTAATGTTTATTTTTGAGAGAGAGAGAGAGAGAGAGAGAGAGAGAGAAACCAAGTGTGAGTGGGGAGGGGCAGAGAGAGTGGGAGACCCAGGATCCGAAGCAGGTTCCAGACTCTGAGCTGTCAGCACAGAGCCTGACATGGGGCTTGAACCCATGAACCGTGAGATCATGACTGGTCCAAAGTCGGATGCTTAATCAACTGAGCCACCAGGTGCCCCAAGAGACTCTAAATGCTCATGAAGAGGTTTTTATGTAAACCTAATTTAAAAAATTTCACTCGGGTGTATACCTAGGAGAAAGATTGCATCATTTGTTCAATGGATGTTTAACTTTATAAGAAACTGACAAGCTGGTGTTAAAAGTACCTATACCATTTCGCATTCCCACCAACAGTGTATGAGCCATCTAGTTCCTCCACATCCTCTCCAGTGGTTGGAATTGTAGTTGTTTGTTTTTATTTTGTATTTTAGCCATTCCAATTGTGATGTAGCGGTATCTGGCTGGGGTTTTAATCTGCATTTCCTTAATGACTGATGATATTCGCGCATAGTCCTATTTGTTTTTCTGTACTCTGATTTTTTTTTCTTCAAGTTTCCGTCGTATGTGGACTCTGACAACAGAGCACATGTCATCTTCTCTAAACACCTTCTCAGACTGTCAGCCGGAGAGGTACGTTCTCTCTCTTTGCGGTTTGAGGGTCAATAGCAACTTGCATGGGCTGGTGCATTTCTCATTTGCCTCCAAGCTGTCTGGTTCAATAGGAGGATGGTGGATGTCGGGTGAATAGGGACTGTGTTCTATTTATATTTGTATTTTGAGTGCCTGTTTCAGAGCCTGGTGTTGAGCTTGTATCTGACCAGTTAATGATTAGATGTATGAATTCAGATCAACTGCGTTTCCTCCTGTGTCCTATAATAGGGTTAGACAGTATAATTACAATAATCCTGTCTGTCCAGATGCTGTAATGATTCCATCACTTAGTCTCGCTGCAGGAACAAGGTCTAGCAAACATGTTGAGGCTGCAGGGTGGTGGTACACACATATATACCACGGTTGATGATATAATAATGAACTATTAATAATATACATTGAGTGCATTAGAAGCGGCAGGAACTGTACCAGGTCAGACGTTTAGTACATTATTTAATTTGTTCCTCATAACAACCTTATGAAGATATTATTTTTTGAAATGCTCATTTATTTATTTTGAGAGAGAGCGAGAGAGAGAGAGAGAGAGAGAGCACGCACACGTATGTGAGCAGGGGAGGGGCAGAGAGAGGGAAAAGAGAGAATCCCAAACAGGCTCTGCACTGTCAGCACACATCCCGACTTGGGGTTCGATCCCACAAACCGCGAGATCATGACCTGAGCCGAGATCAAGAGTCAGATGCTTAACGGACTGAGCCACCCAGGTGCCGCTGAAGTCAATATTATTATCTGATATTTTCATGTTATAAATCAGGAAACGGGGTATCAAAGTGATTGAAGCAACTTGTCCAAAATAGCCCAGCTCTAAAGCCCTGGAGCCGAGCTATGAACTCCGGTCCGTCACTCTCTAAATCTTTTGTGATTCCCTGCTGGGCAGCAGGGTCCCTAACCTGTGCCATGTGCTGTCCTAGATTCATTGCACCGTCTGTGTCCTGGTCTGTCCATCTAACAGTCACAGCTGAAAGATCCCGGGAATAAGGGGTTTCTTGCTTTTAAACAAAACTAACTAAAATGTTAGTGTTTTACAAATAACCACTTTCAATAGATACGAGGGGAATACAGAAATAATAGATGGAATTTAATGAGCTGTCTGGATAGCTAAGGTTCTTGAGCACGGTTGAAAATAAGGTACCTCTGATGAGAAATCAAACTGCTGTATTCGAGGCGGATGGGCAAGGGGACGGACCCAAGCTCAGCAGCTGTTAAATGGCAGCGTTTTATGCAAGCTACCTTGGGGGTGCAGCGGTTCTATTTCTTCCGTTCCCTCCTGTCCCTCAGCTCAAGATCCTGTTGATTCCCCTAATTGCTTCTGTTTTATTCGGTAGTACCTCACAGTTTATTAAGGAAGAGAGAAACTGCAGTGATTTACCATTAAACTTCCACTGTAATTACATTTCCACACACGTAGGCTCTTGTCAGCCTCACAAGTCAGCTCAATATTGCATACATTAATGTTATTAGGATATTAACAACTATTAGATGCTAGGCAGAGCAATCTGTTTTTTCATTAAGCACTAAGTAACATTCAGGGCTGTGCCATTGAGGATATCGACAAAGAAGCAGAGCCCTGGGGCGCGGAGACGGGCCCTGCATTAAAGCTGAGGATTGTGCTGCCTCCCCGCACTTGCAAAAACGCACGGTGTCACCCCGTGTGTCTCCTGGGAGTGTTTGGCACAACCGGCCTGGCGGGATTTGAGTGCAGGGGAAAAATGTCTGACGCAGTGGAAAAAAAATTAAATAACCTTCTCATAGTATGATTTATGGGATGCATTCTGGAGGCTAGAGGGATGGCATTCTATCACTGTATCAGGTGGTCAGAAGGTGTGCTTCCTTTTCTCATTTTCCCCTCTCTCTTTGGCTGAGAGACCATTCTTTTACTCCTCCTCCAGTATTCCTCACTCGGCACGTAGAGCCTAAGTCTGTTGAAAGTAGTCTGGCCAGATCTTAAAAACAGACTACGTGGCGATGAACGTTCTGGCAATTGTTTTGTGAAATTCACAAGATGGTGAATGAAACGGATGAAGCGCCTGATGCCAGGATGGCAAAATTCTATTTCAAGTTCTGCAAAGCGAAATGGAGTACGTTGCAAAATGGAGTTCTTGTCTTCAGAAAAGAAAGGCATGGGTGAATCGTTTGATTTTCTGAATGAAAACGTTCTTCTAGTTAGGAGTGCCTGGGTGGCTCAGTCGGTTGAGCGTCCCACTCTTCATCTCGGCTCAGGTCATGATCTCGCAGTCTGTGGGTTCGAGCCCAGCGTTAGGGTCACAGCTCAGAGCCTGGAGCCCGCTTCAGAATCTGTGTCTCCCCCTCTCTCTCTACCCCTCCCCAGCTCGCACTCTGTCTCTGTCTCTCAAAAAATAAATAAACATTAAAAAAATTTAAAGATTCCACATGCAAGTGAGGTAATTGGATAGTTGTCTCTCCGTGTCTGGCTTATTTCACCTAGCATAGCATCTTTCATATTCATTCATGCTGTTGCAAATGGTGGATTTGATGTTAACCCTTTATTAAATATGTGGTTTGCAAATATTTCTTCCCATTCCATAGCTTGCCTTTTTACTTTGTTGATTAATTGCTTTGCTATGCAAGGCATTTTTATTTAAAGTAGTCCAACTTATTTATTTTTTGCTTCTGTTATCTATTTAAAAAATTATTGCTAACACCAATATTCAAGAGTTCTTTCCTCTGTGTTTTCTTCTAGGAATTTTTTGAGTTGATTATTGTGTTTGGTATAATATAATTTAATTCTTTTGCATGTGGATATCCAGTTTTTTCCCAACACTATTTATTGAAAAGAGTCTTCTTTCCCCATTGTATATTCTTTGCACTTTTGTCAAAAATTAGTTGACTTTTTTTTTTTTTTAATTTTTTTAACGTTTATTTATTTTTGAGACAGAGAGAGACAGAGCATGAACGGGGAAGGGGCAGAGAGAGAGGGAGACACAGAATCGGAAGCAGGCTCCAGGCTCTGAGCCATCAGCCCAGAGCCCAACGCGGGGCTCGAACTCACGGACCGCGAGATCGTGACCTGAGCCGAAGTCGGACGCTTAACCGACTGAGCCACCCAGGCGCCCCAAAAATTAGTTGACTTTTTATGCGTGGGTTTCTTTCTGGGTTCTCCATTGTGTTCCATTGCTCTGTGTGTGTGTGTGTGTGTGTGTGTGTGTGTGTGTGTTTTGCCAACACTATATGGTTTTGGTTACTATAGCTTTGCAATATAGTTTGAAGTTAGAAATTATGACTTCAGATGCCTACAGCTTTATTATTCTTGTTCAAAGTTGCTTTAGCTATTTGGTGTCTTTTCTGTGAGAAATGCCACCGGAATGTTGATTGGCATTGCATTGAATGTCTAAATCACTTTGGATAGAATGGGTATTTTAACAGTATCAGTTCTAATCTATGGGCACAGGATATCTTTGCATTTATTTGTGTCTTCTTTGATTTCTTTCATCAAGATTTTATAGTTCTCAGCGTGCAGATCTTTCACTTCCTTGTTAAATTTATTTCTAATTATTTTATTCTTGCCTATGTAATTGTAAATGGGATTGTTTTTTTAAATTGTATTTATTTATTTATTTATTTATTTATTTATTTATTTATTTATTTTGAGAAAGAGAGAAAGAGAGAAAGAGAGTGAGAGAGTGCACTCACATGTGTGAGGGAGGGGCGGAGAAAGAGAGGAAGAGAAAAACTCCAAGCAGTCTTCATGCCCAGCACAGAATCAGATGCAGAGCTCAATCCCGACTGTGTGGTCATGACCTGAGCTGAAACTGAGTTGGATGCTCAACCAACTGACCCATTCAGGTGCCCCAATGGGATTGTTTTCTTTTCTTTTTTTTATTTTTTATTTTTTTTAACGTTTATTTAGTTTTTGAGGGACAGAGACAGAGCATGAGCTGGGGAGGGGACAGAGAGAGAGACGGAGTCACAGATTCTGAAGCAGGCTCCAGGCTCCGAGCTGTCAGCACAGAGCCTGATGTGGCGCTGGAACTCATGAACCACAAGATCATGACCTGAGCTGAAGTTGGATGCCCAACTGACTGAGCCACCCAGGCGCCCCGGGATTGTTTTCTTAATGTCTTTTTTGGGAAGTTTGTTGTTAGGGTATAGGAATGCAATTGGTTGTTGTATGTTGACTTTATAGCCTATCACTTGTTCTATATTTGTTAATGGTAACAGTTTTTGATAACATCTTTATGGTTTTCTATATATAAGATTATGTCATCTACAAATAGAGACAATATTTCTTTTTCCTTTCTAATTTGGATGCTTTTTTTTTTTCTTGCCTAATTACTCTGGCTGAGACTTTTACTACTTACTTAATACAAGTGACAAGAGCAGGCACTATTATCTTGTTTCTTATCTTAGAGGAAAAGCTTTCAGCTTTTTGCCATTGAGTATGATATGGGCTTGTTATATATGACTTTTATTGTATTGAGGGACATTCCTTCCATATGTTAACTTATTAAGAGGGTTTTTTTGTCATAAAAGGTGGTGAATTTTGTGAAATGCTTCTTTTTGTATCAAGATGATTGTATGGTTTATATTTTTCCTTTTTTTAATGTGCTGTATCACATTTATTGGTTAGCATACATTGAATCATCCTTGCATCCCAAGGATAAATTCAACTCGATCATGGTGTATGATTCTTTTAATGTGCCATTGAATTCAGTTTGCTGGTATTTTGTTGAATATTTTTGAATCTATGTTCATTAGGAATATTGGCCTGTAATTTTCTTTTCTTGTAGTGTCTGGTTTTGGTAATCAGGGTGATGCTGGCCTTGTAGAGTGAGTTTGGAACTATTCCTTCCTCTTCAATTTTTTAGAAGTTAGAGTAGGAATGGTATTAATTCTTCTTTAAATGGTCAGTAGAATTCACCAGTGAAACCATCTAGTCCTGGATTTTTCTTTGTTGGGTGGGTTTTTTATTACTGATTTTTATTTCTTAGTCATTATTGCTCTGTTCAAATTTTCTATCTCTTTTGATTCAGTCTTAGTAGGCCGTGTGTTTCTAAGAATTTCTGTTTCTTCTAGGTTGTCAAATTTGTTGGTGTATAATCATTCATAATAGTGTCATGATCCTTTGTGTTTTTGTGGTATAAGTTATATAGTGTCTCATCTTTCATGTCTGATTTGATTTGAATCTTCTTTTGTTCCCTTAGTTATTCTAGCTAAATCTTTATTAATTTTGTTTATATTTGAAAAAAAACCCTCTTCATTTCACTGATCTTTTCTATGGTCATTCTAGTCTCTATTTCATTTATTTCTACTCTAATCTTTATTTCTGTCCTCAAACTAACTTTGAGTTTAGATTGTTCTTTTTTTTTTCTGGCTTCTAGTGGTATAAAGACAGGTTGTTTATTTGAGTTCTTTCTTTTTTCTTACTGTAGGTATCTATCATTATGAACTTCCCTCTGAGAACTGTTTTTGCTGCAGCCCGTGAGTTTTGTGTGTTGTATTTCCATTTTCGTTTGCCTCAAGGCATTGACAATTTGTTGATTTCTTCTTTGTCCCCCCAGTTGTTTAGGAGCATGTTGTTCAATCTCCCCATACTCGTGAATGTTCCAGACTTCCTTCTGTGGGCTGTAGCGGCAAGAGCTGCAGGGGCTCATGGTGACTGTGCCGGCCATTAGTTTCCTCAGTGGTGAGAGCTGCTGGGGTCCTCTGTGGAGCAGTCTGCTGAGGACTGGGACAAAGTCGTCAGTGATACAAGCTCTTAGGGTTCGCAGTTGTTTACAAGGGCTGTTGAGGTCCTCAGTGGTGAAGGCCCCTGGGAACCATGGTCACTCCTACTGTGTGGATGCTCTTGGTAGTACCTGTTCCTTCTCGTTCTAGTCATCTCTAGATGTTTCAGCTGCCCTGGTCTCTGCATGGGCTGAAACCAAAGCGGTCCTTCACGCAGTGCCCCGAAAGGCTGAGGAAGCTTGTTGCTCACCCCTCTCTCCTTTTCCTGTTGAGGAAAACTGTCTGAGGCTGGGGAGTTCTCTCTTGGTGCTGAATGGTGCAGGCCTAGGGGATAGGATGATGCTGGCAAAATGAGACCATTTCCCCTGTTTCTTTTTGTGCAGTTATTCTCAAGATGTTTCTTCCATTGTGTTACTGAAGCTTTGCAAGTGGATTCGTAAGATCTTCCAGGGCTGTTTTTGTTGGTGAATAGCCACCGAATTGTTGTTCTTTGTGAGGGATGAAGGATGGAGGGAGTCTGCTATTCTACCACCTTGGTGACATCACTCTCTCTCTCCCTTTTTTTTTTTTTAATGTTTACTTATTTATTTTTGAATAAGAGAGAAAGAGTGAGCAGGGAGGGGCAGAGAGAGAGGGAGGCAGAGAATCCCAACCAAGCTCCATGCCATCAGCACAGAGCCCAACACGAGACTTGAACCCAGGAACCATGCGATCATGACCTGAGCCGAAATCAAGAGTCAGAGGCTGAAACGACTGAGCCACCCGGATATGGTGATGTCACTCTCTTAAGATTTTTGTTTGTTTATTAGTTATATTATATCCCAAGGCAGCAATAGGCCTTTAAAAATGGAGGGTCTATGTAAGGCTGTTCAAAAGGAAGTGTAGTAATACTTCTGGAAGGAAACAAAGCAAAATGAACCTATGAGAAATTGTTCATAAGTTACATGCAATGTCATAATTTCATAGGCTGGTTTTTAAAGCAACGGCTTTAGTTACCACTTGGGCAAGGTTTATGTGTTATATTTACTAGACTTGTTTCAAAATGTATTGACCAAGTATTGAATTTTATATAACCTTATAGATTTTCCCAAATTAGAAGTGTCTGTTACCTATTTAGAGTACTTTTAAGTACTATTCTAAATTTGTTGTAAGTTGAAGGACTAAAGTGTAGCTTATGTCATGTAATAACATGACATTATGTGTGGTGGAGAGAAATCACCCACTTCACGAATTCCTTACTTTGTTGTGTCCCAAAGAAAGAGAACCTATGTATATGGAGTTCACCATATCTCAATCTTTTCTTTGTTTTTGGACTCATTTTGTAATGACACTCTAACAAATGCAAATTATTATTACTGTTTTTTTTTTTTAATGTTTATTTACTTTTGAGAGAGAGAGAGAGACAGAATGCAAGTGGGTTAGGGGCAGAGAGAGAGGGAGACCCAGAATCCGAAGCAGGCTCCAGGCTCTGAGCTGTCAGCACAGAGCCCGACATGGGGCTCGAACTCACAAGCCATGAGATCATGACCTAAGTCAAGATCGGCCGTTCAACCGACTGAGCCACCCAGGCGCCCTGCAAATTAATATTTTTAAAGCAGCTGGTTATTGAAGTTTTTCTCAGCAACATTTTCTAGAGATAGAGAATAGCAGAATTTGAATTTTAGGAAAGCTGTCTCTTCCCCATTGACCCGTTCCTTAGTCCTCCTCACATTCCTTCTGTTTACCCAAACACACACAGGAATTGCCACTTTGGCCAGATTCCGAAACACAGATTGGGCCCATTTTGTAGTGGGGGATAGCTCTGCGAAAAGTGGTGCCCGTGATCGTCGTCCTGTCTTGCCTCCATGTGGTAAGCAGACATCCCTGCCGCTAATGTTCTTCCTTGATCCCTTGTCTACATGGTAAAAGCCATAGAGTTTGGCCTTTTTTTGCGGGGGGCGGGGGCAGGGGGGGAGAAGGGAAGGGATGATGAGCCACCTTCATCTTATAAAACTGCTTTCATGCATTGGATTTCTCATTAATTTGGGCTCAGCAACTTGCTTGTGACGAGAACTTAAAAGCCAGGGAAGGGCCTCTACGTCTGTGGAGTCAAGCATTCCACCCCAGCTTTACTACAGGGCTTAAGTGGGAGTGATGGACAGTAGGATAATTACAACAAAGTGGTGATTGAACTTCTCATTTGTCACTGTCTCTTGTGTGGGTAGGGCTGCGTGATCTCATAGGTAGGAAAGAAGATCCTGTGGCAGCGTGGGAAGGCTTCCTTCATCTCATGGGTATAAATCAGGGTAACAGAGAACTTCACCTTTGACTCCGTGTATTTTGGGGTAGATTAAGTTTAGTGATTCACTTTCAGACCTCCGTAAAGATGATACAAATATACAACCTCTTCCCAGATTTGGCACGGATGAACTCTAAGAAGAGCTACTTGAATGGATGCTACTCATATTTTGTTTTTTGAAGTATTGAAGCATATATTTCCCCCAACAACATTGTAAACACCTTGAGGAGAAAAAGGGCATATGAATCATTCTTGTGGGATGCTATCACAACGCATAGCACATGGTTAGTGCTCAATAAACGTTTGTTGAAAAGAACTGATATTAATGTCAGTCGTTGAAAAGGCTAATTTTCTGCTTATAGTTTTGTTGTGTTTTTCTCCCTTTTTGACATTTTAGGAAAACAATATTAATAGTTATTTACAGGCCTTACTTTTGACCTTTTCATCTGACTTAAAAATAAGTGTAGATCATTGGTGCATTTGATTCAGAAATTATAATTACGTGGTCATTAATAGGAAGAAAGGTTGGAAATAGCAAGACAGCAGTCTTACGGTTTATTTCCAGTGCAGACTGTCAGTCAGCTAGTCCGATCTGCCAACATACCGAGTTCAGCTGCATTGTTAAATAAACATATGTAGAATTAAATTTGCTGAATTGAAGAACCATATAGCAATTTCGTTTTGTGTACAGTTTCAGAGAGGCTCAGCTCAACTTGCTCGGCAACGTCTATAGCACATCCTGCCAGGGTGTTTTGGTTAAAGAATGTAATGGAGGAGGGTAATATTGTCTTTTCCATTTGTGTCTAGTTTTTTATCTTTAGAGTTTCTATAGTTCTCCATTGCTGTTGAACAGCAGGAGACAAGTAGTTTTCTTTATTCTGGTATGCTTAGACATGACCGATAAAAGCTTATTGGTAGAGGGCAGTTCCTTCCAACATGAAATTTTATACGGAACTTGGCTTTGTGAAATTTTATATTAGAAAAGCTGATAATAAGAAAAACAGTTCTATTCTAAGGCCCATATGACTCCATCAAATAAGATTGATATGGCAAAGAGATAAAGCACCATTGAATAATAATTGATTTGGCAAACTGTACATTTAGATTTTTTTCTATACTGGAATATTGCAGGGAAGGTGCTGAAACTTGTGTCCTTTGAATGTTGAAAATCGTATCTTTTTTGTGACACTCGTTCAGATCTTAGAACGTGCCTACCCTACCCAACAATGGAAATTCTCAAGATTACTTTGCTGGCAGAATTTCAGGAAGTAATGGGGATTTTTTTTTTTCAGAATGCCTTAAAATATTATTATAATTTCACTCTGCTATGTATAGTCACAGCCATAAAGACTTTCATGCAGGGCAGTGAAGGAGCCAGTAAAGCATAAGCCATACTTTCAAAAGTATGACAGTGTGGCTAGGAACTCACATCTGGAGCCAAAGATGAGTTCAAATGCCAGCTTCACTGCCTTCTCTAGCAGAAATTGCCAACTGTCTATCAAAGATTTGTGTACCCCATCCGTAGTATGAACATACTTCCGGGCAGAGGCTTCTATGCTGTGGTCTCAATTTTCCAATCTTCCTTGCTTCTAGACAAAGCCGTAGGACTGATTCTCACTAATGGACAGTACGTGGGAGTGAAGAGTATCACTTCTAGGGTGCTGTGATTTTCCTCTTCCACAGTGACTTTGTAAGCCGTCTTGAAGAGAATGTAGCTGTTTAGTTTCTCAGGATCCAGGGGAAAAAAAGGGGGGGTTAGAGTGGGAGAGAGCCAAAGCATAAGAGACTCTTAAAAACTGAGAACAAACTGAGGGTTGATGGGGGGTAGGTGATGGGTATTGAAGAGGGCATCTTTTGGGATGAGCACTGGGTGTTGTATGGAAACCAATTTGACAATAAATTTCATATATATAAAAAAAAGAGAATGTAGCTATAACAATACAAATCTTGAGTCTAAAATCACTGCAAGGAAGATTATCCACTTAGCACTCTCTTTGGACTGTTGTATAGAAGAGAAACTTCTATTGTTTTAGCTGCTAAGATTTCAGAATGTATCTTTGCTAGCAACTAGTGTGGCCTTAACTACTGCGGTCACTCAACTTCAGTCTTCCTCACAGATAAGATGAGAGTGAAGTTATTTAAAGTTCATACATACAGTGATTATCAGGGTGGCTCTCGGGTGGCTCAGTCGGTTAAACATCTGACTCTTGATTTCAGGTCAGGTCAGGATCTCACAGTTAATGAGTTCAAGCCCCATGTCTGGCTCCGAGCTGACATTGGGGAGCCTGCTTGGGATTCTTTCTCTCTCTCTGTCTCTCTCTGTCCCTTCCCCTACCCTTCCAGGAATAAATAAATAAATTTTTAATAAGGACTTGGCTCTTGTTATGAGGGTTTGCTGTTGCCGTTTTGTGATCTCTGTAAATGTTTTAAACACCAGCATTTCCTAGATAGAGGACAAGCCGTAGCAGACCCCAAGAAATTAAGCATATATGCATGTGGAAAATAATTAACGTTGAGAGCATAGTCAATGATGTCATTTCTCCCCCTGGGGGTTGGGAAAGGGTTTCCATTATTTTAGTTTGCTGAATGCAGTTTGCCATGGGGAACATTACCTTGAAATCAGGTCGAGCACCAGCGTGGCTTTGCTCCAACATAAAAATAGGGGACCAATGCCTGCCGCCTCCGTCTTTTCCACTTCACTTCTCTTATTTTAAGAGATTCATTTTTGACTGTTATTTCCAGGCATTACACTGGTTGATCTTACATGTCCTTGAAAGCAGGAGGGGTGATATGGGGGTACTCACTGGTAAAGTTCCTAGGGAACTGTCGTGGGAAATCAGCCTCAGGCACTGCAGAACACGAAGGCAAAGGGTGATGTGAAGATAGAGAAGTAGACCCGTGACAGAATGGCCCAGCCAGTGCAACAAGTCATATGAGACATGTATGAGAACTGAGAACACCAGGCTCAACACTTGCTCTACATCACACAAATTCCTATTTATTCCTGTGCCACAGTTTTAAGACTTCTGAATTTCGCTATTCAAATAGTGTCTTTTCAAAAGCATTTCTGACTCCTTGAAGAGAAGTGATGACTTTTCCTGACCAAAACAAAAACAAAAACAAAAACAAAAACAAAAACAAAAACAAAAAACCAAAACCAAAAAACCAAAAAAACCCACCAAAAAACCCACAAAAAACCAAAAACAAAAAACCAAAAAACCCACAAAAAACAAAAACCACCAAAAACAAACCTAATTTTAAAGGGATTTTCCTTTAAAATTTTAAAGGGATAACTTTAAAGGGATATTCCTCTCTTCCAATTCCATTCCACAGAGACTGTCTACCCTTTAGTTTACATCTACATCTATGTGTTATTTTTTCCATAAAGACTTTTCCAGGTTTGTGCATCTATTGTCTGTTGCTATTTTATGCCATTTTTATTTGGTCATAGTATAGTATGATATTAAGATTACTATATGCAGAGTAGTTGGGATGGTGAAGTTGAAATAAACAGCTATAAATAAAAGTTATTAGAAATATACTTTCTCTACTTTTATTTTCATCCAAGATAGAAGTGTTTTTGGAGACAATAACAGAAAGTAAGGTATCTAATTCTAAAGAAAAACAAAATATAATTGTCCTTCTATGTCATATGTATTCTCTGCCATTCTATGTGAGTACCCAGATAGCCTTATATTCAAGATTAAGTATTCACAAGTGTTTTTCAGTTCAAAGTGCGGTGTTGCTGTATCCAACAAAATCTGGCCCCGTGTTTACATTCAGAGTTCACATAGGCTTGCAGTGTGAGAAATGGGACTGGGTCATTAAAATTGTGGACACAGCATTTCAGGAACGTGTTGCATGCCTTTGAGTAGAGAAGCTTCCATTGGCTCAGCAGTTCTATCATGCAAGAATCTTCTCTGAGCTATTCTGCTCCTGTCAGTTAATGTCCGAGTGAAGAATTTGAAGACCTCAGGCAAGGCTGAGGGTCCTTGATCCAAATGATCATAACCTCATAGACACCCTTGACACAGTATCAACACTGTAGAAGTGTCAAGAAAACCAAGAAAACCTGTGATAATGAAGTTACCTTACATTCGAAGGTTTGGTTTGTTTACATATTCTTCCCTTGTAGAGTTTTCTTATTCATTCTTGTTCTAACAGATGACCAGTGGGAAGCAACACATGATTTTCTACACTAGGAGAGCTAGAGATAGAGATGTATATAGATATATACAAATGTGTATAGATATACCTCTATATCTATATATACCTCTATCTCTATCATTATCATCTATCAATCTGTTATCTATCTATCTATCATTTTTCTATCTTTCCATCCATCCATCCATCCATCTGTCTGTCCACCCACACACCTATCATATATCATCATCTGTCAATCTATCAATCAATCTATGTGTTATCTATCTACCTACCTGCCTATCTATCATCTATCTGTCATCTATGTCTGTCTGTTTATCTATCATCATCTATCAATCTGGGCTTGTCTATCTATCTATCATCTGTCTTTCCATCCATCTGTCCATCTGCCCACCCACACACCTATCATATATCATCATCTGTCAATCTATCAGTCAATCTATGTGTTATCTATCTACCTACCTGCCAATCTATCATCTATCTATCTGTCATCTATGTCTGTCTATTTATCATCTATCAATCTATTATTTATCTATCTATGTATATACCTACCCACCCACCTATCATCTATCATCATCTATCCACCTGTCAATCAATCTGTTATGTATCTATCTATCTATCTACCTATCAATCATCTATCTATCTGTCATATATCTGTCTATCTATCAATCATCTCTCTATTTATCCATCTAGGGAAGAGAAAGAGAGAATTAAATATCCCATGCTATTTTAGGTTTTCAAACAAATTCTTTAGATGATCAAAATATCTTTTAAATTTAACTTAGAGAAGCAACATAAAAATGTATAACGTAGCAGAGCTTCTAAAAAGAATCTAAAGTCCTGAGGGCTATTTTTAACCTTGCCATTTACTACTTCTGCTGCTCTGAAAGAGCTACTTATTTACTTTGGTCTTCAGTTTCTTTAGCAGCAAGATGGAAAGAATAAGTTTTTATTGTGTTTAAGCACAGTTGCTATAATTCAATAAATACATAAAATGTAAATATAACAATATAATTATATAATTTATGCTAGGTTTACATATTAAATTGACTAAGTTCAGTAAAAACAAATCTTAATTTTATCCACCAGCATTTCTTCTTTTTACTGATCTTATCAGCTAATTAAATAAATGGTCTTTGTGCCTCCTATGTCCATCTGGTTGTTATCCCGCAGATACAGTTTTCAAAATTTAAGTCATCACCATGACTACCTTGACAATAGTCACAGATCCTTTTTCTTGATGAAAGATATAAATATTTCTGCAACCAAAATACATGTATCATTTCTGATTTTATCAGGCATCTAATACAGTTTAAGTATCTCCAGTGCTTTGGAAAAATTCTGTTTTCTTCAGAAAACTGGGGAAACCTCTAAGAAACCTGTTGTGGTAATACTTTACTGATTTTCCCCTCTGAAAGAAGAGTGATGGTGATATAAATAGTTTGAGGAACATTCTTTCCTTCAGATAATCCTGAAGTTTCTACCTTTTCTGTCATGAGTGTTCAAAGTACGAGGCACTTAGGCACGTTTTCCTGAAGTCAACAAATGAGTCTTTGATTCTCCATCTGTAAATATGCTCTACATTTCTTTCTGGGCTCTTCCAATGTGATTTCATCATGATGTAAGGCAAAGGGTTTTTTTGAAAATGTGCTTAGAAACCTTTGCCCCAATTCAGAGGACGTAAATTGTTGAGCTTGGGGGAAATCTTCTTTTCCCATAGCTCACTCAGTCCAGAAATTCTTGACTGAAGATCCTTGCTTCCCCACAGCTGATTAACAAGCCCAGGGTGCAAATACTGCTTTAACAAGGGAAATTCACACTGTTGCTAATCTGAAATAAGAGACTAATTCCTACTCCTCATTAGTTCATGTCTATGCCATCAGTGTTTTATTTCAGATACTTAATAAAACTTACATTTTTCTCTAATTCTTCTATAGCCAAAATCTTCTTTGATTTGCCCCTCACTGGTAAACAGTTCCCCCCACCCCCAAAGAAATGATGATGGCTCTCTTCTACTTTTACTCATTTTTGGTGGTCTAGCCCGTTCCCCTTAATATTGGCAGAAGACAGTGAATTGCAGACAGTTTTGCAGGGTTCATCTGGTTTGGCTTTATGAGTGAGATTGAGGAGGACAGGCAGGGGCAGAGCTCTTGCCTTCATGGCATCGCTTTGTAAAATGGACCTTTTCCTATCACACTATGTAAAAATGGCGCGATGTGCCTGCGTCATGCTCCCCGCAGAAGCTGGCAGGAAACTGGTTGAAATAGAGCTCTATCAGGAAGCTATTTCACTGTGGTAACAGGACGAAGGAGGAGACAGATGCTGTGCTGGCAACAGTACAGGAGCCAAGGGACCAGCAGCTCCTCCGTTCCCTGTCCCCTGACTGTTCCCCAAACCCCTCTGGGCTGCACCCCCAAACACTGCAGCTCACTGCCATGGAAACCCAAGTAGAGCAATGCTCCGTGTTCAGTGGCAGGCTTCTGGTCGTAAATAAAACAAATTGGAAGGCATGTGATAGTTATCACAGAAATGGGCTTTCCTTACCTGGGGTTCACCTGCCTAAACGCGCACACGGAAAAAGTACCTGTTAGGGTTTAATAATTCATTTCGAACCTTGTTTTCCATCTCAAAACTCAATTTTTCTCCCATGCTACAACATTGGCGCTCCTGTCTGTTTCAGATTTTACACTCATTGTTTTAAGGACTATCTAAGAAGCAAAATATTTTCACTATTGATAACTCGAAATGAACTATCATTAAACAGTTACAACGCAGTTCTGTGGGGTGACAAGGTCAACAAGATGAGGGTGCCCTCTTCCTCCCAGTGTAGCCACTTAATACGGGACAGACCAGGGTACTTTACATCCACGACTAGTGACAAGGTGCTAGCAAATTCTGGTCTATAACCCATTTTAAGGGAAATTAGCTTTTGGAAAAAAAATCAGGTATATATTTCCCTGATCTCATTTCTTCTGGGTAAAATATGAATAGCTAAAGAGACAAGTTAACCAGATCTACTAAATAAATCTTTTTTGGGGGGTAACATACTTTATTTCATCTAATTACTTGAATTCACATAAGTTTATAGGAAAAGAACAAAACAAAACAACTAGAGAGTTGGAAGTTAGGCATTGCTGCTGGTTGCAAACAAGCTCAAAGGCTGGGATATTTGGCCTGTTAAGCTGATGGACACTGAACACGTGCCAACATTGATAAGTACAGTCATCCATTCGGCATTACATCCACATCTTTGGGATGTAGAGCCTGGCAAGTAGGAGGAGGATTTTATCTTGTTGGAAGATGTGAGTTGGAAACTCAACCCAAAGGATATCGTGGAAGCCAAAGAGTGAAAGAGTTCTAGAAATTTTGTAATTGTCCCTTTGCTTTTAGCTGGACCATACTACGTGACTGTGTATACTTATTATTGTAAGATTTTTTTTAAGAGTAGCTAGAATTACAAAGACACTGTTAAGATGATAATATTAATGATATTTTGATGACAGTGTCCACATTTTTAGCATTAAAAAAAAATTGGTTAGAGGGCTTGGCCAACCTTTCTATCTATTGCCCAAATAAGTTAGACCATTTCAGTTACTGGCTTTTTGATGCTTTGCTAGCTGAATGCATTTGAATTTCTCTACCATACTTCTGAACTCTTGTGTCTATGTTTGGATCTGCATTTTCCTGCTGTTTTTCTCTCAACATTGTCAGTGTGTTTATACTGTTACTCATGTTTTACTTGGTACTCTTAACTTTTAGTGGTGGGGGATGAACTTGGAATTAAATGGGTTGAATTTATTTAAATAAGTGTCTGAATTTAGCTAAATAAACACATTTTCTCTGAAAACGAAAGCATCGGTATCCATGAACTTGCTTTAAATGGCAGTTGAGGGGCAGCTGGGTGGCTCAGTCAGTTAAGCATCCGGCTACAGCTCACATCACGATCTGGCAGTCTGTGAGTTCAAGTCCCGCATCGGGCTCTGTGCTGACAGCTCGGAGCCCGGAGCCTGCTTCAGATTCTGAGTCTTCCTCTCTCTCTGCTCCTCCCCCACTCATACTCTGTCTCTGTCCCTTAAAAATGAATAAATGTTAAAACAATTTTTTAAATGGCAGTTGAAATTAGATTATATTTTAAGACATCTTCACGTGGCATTTATTATATGGTAAGTTCTCAATTTTTTTACAAATGTTAATAACTTCGTTACTTGGTATAACAACTGAGTTATTAAGTAGAAAGTATTATTTTTATCCCTGATTTTCAGATGAGGAAATTCACTCACGGATTAGGCAAAGAGCTTGTCCATGGTCGTATGGGAGCGAGGATGAGATCCAGGATGGAAGCCAGATCAGGGTGGTTCTGGAGAGTCTTCTGTTACCAACTGCACCAATACCTACCAATCTAGTTTGCTGACCAAAATGGTAATTACAAAAACAAAACAAGGAATAAACTTAATGATTTAGCCAAGTAAACTTAAGTGAAGATATAGGCAGCCTGGATTTAAATCAGGTCAGCAAATATGTATTAGAGGCATAACGCACACCAGGCCAGATGCCTCCTACCTACACTAGCATTAGCACAAAGTTAGGTCTCGAAAAAGTAGCTGGCCAGGAATGGAGGCGGTGAAATGAATCACATTTAAAACTATATTTGCATTTAGTCAATTGGCTATACTTTGTTGATTAACAACTGAGAACAGCAAGACACATGGATCTAGTCTTGCTAAAGTGTAATTTTGGAGTCTTTTCTGGCAAGTACCACCCTAATTTTGATTCTTGTAAGATTAGTAACTGAGGCCTTAAAAAAATTTTGAGATCCCAAAGCTGTAAAATAGCAGTCTCAAATGTTTTAGTCGCAGGACCGCTTTACATACTTAAGAATTATTGAGAAACCCCCAAAGCTTCTATTAATGTGGGTTATGTCTGTCAAGAATATATATTAGAAATTAAAATACCGAAAAATTTTTCATAGTTAGTCATTAAATTACTTAAAACCAACAATAATAATCCCATTACATTTAGACATAATTATCTAAATAATAATAAAATAACTATGTTTTTCAACACAAAAAATTAGAAGAGCATGGTTTTAGATTTTTTAAAAAATTTGTTTTGTTTAATAGAAGACAGCTGGATTCTTAGATTTGCTTCTCTATTCAGCCCGTTATGATCTTGTACATTATGTACTCTCTGGAAAACCTCATCGGTCACTTGTGAAAGAATGAGAATGAAACAGCAAAAATAACATCTTAATTTGTTATGAAATTAGCTCTGACCTCATGGGCCCCTCATGGAACCCCAGGGGTTCCCTGACCACACTTTGAGAACCACTGCTTATAGAATTAGTCTGCCAACATAATCACTGGTTATGCTATATGTTTTAGCCTCTTTTCATCTCATATCATCTGCATGTGAACATTAGCCGTTCAACGTATTGCTTGTCTGTGATTTAAAATAAAAGGACTAGGTGACTCCTTTCTAGCATTGGTATAGGTTATATATTTTTAAATATCTCTGAATAAAACCTAAATTAAAAAAAATGAGGATGAGTGGTAGTGTCAGGTACTCCAATACCTGAGAGGCTACAGTAGGGTGGGCAGTGTGCAAAACTGAATCAAATAACAGATTAATTGAGATAGAAGGACCAATAGATAGAGAGGTGATAGAGAGATGATAGATAGATATGTAGATAAACAGAAAGACAGACTCAGACATATATGTAATTATACTAGGCAGGGGAGCCTGGGTGGCTCAGTCGGTTAAGCATCCCACTTCGGCTCAGGTCATGATCTCACGGTTCGTGGGTTCAAGCCCCATGTGCTGAGTGCTGAGGGCTCAGAGCCTGAAGCCCGCTTCAAGTTCTGTGTCTCCTTCTCTCTCTCTGCCACTCACCCGGTCATGCTCTCTCTCTCTTTCTTTCAAAAATGAATAAACATTAAAAAAAATTTTTAAAAATATATCTAGACATTTATGTTTGGCTTACAAAGCCTTTTTTTATTTATTTACTTATTTATTTATTAAAGATTTTATTTTTTCGTAATCTGTACACTCACCATGGGGCTTGAACTTACAACCCAGTATCAAGAGTTGCACCCTCCACCAGACTGAGCCAGCCAGGCGCCCCGGGACTCCTTTTTGAAATGGTCTGCGTACATGGATGTGTTGATTAAATCAGTAATGGCAACACTACTCTTATACAATTAAAATCACTCTCTAGGTTGGAATAGCCAATAAAATATTAGATATTTGTAATTCTTGTAATAATTTTAAATGTGTTGACTGTTAATACTCATTCGGCTAGCTTTGTTGTGGCGGAAATGTGGGCCCACAGGTAGTAAAAATGTTTCTAAGTCGCTGAAATTAGTAACTGTTGTGGGGTGTTTAGGTCCTTTGGTTTTCGTAAGGTCAAATAGACGTGAGTTTTAATTTTTGCTTTATTTTTTATTTTTCTTTTAATTTTTTTAAAACATTTATTTATTTTTGAGGGACAGAGACAGAGTGAGAGTTGGGGAGGGGCAGAGAGAGAGGGAGACTCAGAATCTGAAGCAGGCTCCAGGCTCTGAGCAGTCAACACAGAGCCCGATGCGGGGCTCGAACCCACAAATCACGAGATTATGACCTGAGCTGAAGTAGGACATTTAACCGACTAAGCCACCCAAGAGCCCTTAGACACGGGTTTTTAAATTTTACACAGGTTTATACACAGCCTTTGAAATACTATAATTCTTTTCCTTTTTAGTGTCCAAATCTGACAAATACAGAGCCTTTTAAAAAAATATTATGATTTAGTATTAAAGAGAATAATTCATTTTTATCGTTTCATAAGAGTAGTTGACAATTTTCAAATTGGCAGTTTGGAGGAAAGCACCATCCAACAATTTTATTTGAGAACAGGGAAGAGAAAGGTTTTGCCCACAGGATGCTAAACATTTTGAAAAGAAAGAAAAAATAAAAAACCCAGCAAATGATAGCGAGTGTGCTTGAGCGTGCCCTGCCCTTTTCAAAAAGAGTTGACACTGTAATGATGTTCATACTGATCTTTTCTGCTCGAGCGAAGAGGTTTCTCACTGAAATATTTAAGTATTACTCCAGTGGGGCAGAGACACAAAGTCTGGGCTCTCCTCTTTGTTGGACAACACCCTGCGCCCTGGCCTAGGTAAAAGCATAGTGGTAGTTTACATATAGTGGGAGCGTTCTGTTTCTCAGCTACTAAGGGGACTTAACGGTCTCCTCCCACATTTGGAGGCAAGGAGTTCTCTTCTTTCCTAGGCATCTTCCTCTGGCAGCTCTGGGAAGGTTTGTTATCCAGTCTCAGAAGATGTTCTGGAAGACGGCAGATGCTAAAGAATGACTTAAAATGCGTACATTCACTTCGAGTAAACCATGACAAAATAGGGTGAATAGATGCTTTCAGAATCAAGAAGTTGCTTACTTCTTCTCTCTTTGATAAGGTTCATTTATTCTGTTTTCAGACATTAGTCTGAAGCTTCTGTCGTCTGAAGTTTGTCGTGTTTTGTAATTAGTCGTAGGTTCGTGTTTGTAGAGATAGCCCATTTTCTAGTCAATCCCTAAAATACAATATTCCATAATCAAGGCCAGTGTGCTCCAAATTACGCGTTAACTGTATACTGTTGATAAGTTGGAACAGGACGTGAGCTGGATCCATTTATTTTGGTCAATAAATAACAATTGCTGAAGCTGAAGCCAAATCAATCATACAGCAAACCACAGCAATTGTTAGGGTGGTCAATATGAAGAAGCAATAATGGGGTTTATTTCACACGTAAGATACACATATAGCCAAAAAGTAATAAAGAACCCTACCATACATTGAAGCACAATACATAAATCTCAATTTGCAGCATAGTCCGGGAATAATTTATGCTTACCTGGAGTATTTGGAATTAGACTTGTACACAAATGTTCTGTTTTGACAGAGCATTATCTATGAAGCTAGTATACTAAGTAGCTTCTATAAAGGTCCCTGAACTAATAAGACCACAGCGAGGAAAATACTTACATTTGCTTGTTTTGAAACTTCATCACAAAAATAATCATTTTGTAACATCTTGGTTAAGTGCATACATATAATATTTAAAAAAAGACTTTTACTAATCAACGAATAAATCTAAAGATAATTGCTTTCTACTCTAATTAACATTGTCACAAAAATCTCAAAATTCTTCAGAGAGGACCACAACCGAGCAACTCTTGATGCTGTGGTGTGGAAATTGTATCATTTCCTATCCAGAAGGGTGATCAGTTTTCCAAAACAGAAAGTTTCTGTCCAAGAAGTTCCATCCTTTGTATGATTTGTTCTAACCTTTGAAATTTGTCTCCGTTCCTTCTAGTCAATTGCTGTCAATTGCGATTTCAAGAACTCACTTTCAAATACTTGAGTTTCTCCAAATAAAATGATGCCATGATACAGGGTATTAGGTTGTCTTTTTGCATAGTATGCAAGATTCTGAACTCATTTTAGATTTCACTGATGGAGAAGTATGGGAGATGAGGTAAAAGTTAAGTCCATAAAGAGCGGGAAGGAGAAGCTTCAATTGTAATAGCTTTTGGATGTGACCGAGAGCTTGGAGGATAATGGACTGGGGACGAATTCTTTGGACGGTAATGGCTGGGGACAAATTTCTGGGTCAAATGCAGTGATTGTGGTGAATAAATGTTCCAATTTCAGATTTGAAAAGAAATCATTGTTTCATAGACTGAAAAGTGAGCAAACAGGAAAAGTGAAGTATGTTCCTTCTGTAAGTTACAGGACATGGTGCAAATATTCAATTAGAATTTCTAAAATGCAAGACAAATCAGTCTCATGAATGGGAACTTTGATTTTGTTCTTGAACCTGTATTGTTTGCAGAGTCCTACGAGAAAGGACTTCTGTAAAGTATCTCATGATACATTGTCCCCTATTTTGAAAGGAAAGGAAAGTACCTTTCCACTGTGAATATACCCTTTGTGTTGTGTGTTATGTTAGGACAAGGCTACACAATGATTCTTTCTTCTATCAAATCCTCTTTTGCTTAGGTTAATACCGTTGTTTGAGGATTAGGAAACAGGTTTCTACTTTTCTAGGCTTTTTGACGTTTCTTGATGTTTCGTGTAACTTTAATGGAATACCTTGACGACACAATCCACTGTGGACTTCCTCTGACCCTCACTTGCCCTTAAAGGCCAAGACTGAGGGAACTTGGCTCCGTCATGAACACATTTCCTTCAGTGACAAATTTCCCAGATCAGGCAGGTATTTTGTGTACTTGAAATCGACCCGAGGCTTGATCTTGAGGAAGAAGTGGGTTGTAGATAAAGGCAAACCTGGACCCCAGAAACTCATCTTTTGAACTTGAATGTTTATAGGTATTCAATAGGAGAGTAGCTTTGCCAAGGGCTGTTGGAACTTAGAGATCTGATGGGACCTGACTCTTGAGGAAAACCTCAAATTAGAGAAACGCAGTTTTGTTAAATGAGTTGCGTGGGGCGTTTGCTCCCTCGCCTCAGCCGGATGGAAGCTCCCAAGGTAGAGGAGGGGTAATAATCTGGGCCTTGGAATTAAAGACTCACACTCAGATTCTCTCTGTACCACGCAGCTGCCAAGATTGCTTTCTTATATTCTTTGAGTCCAAGTCCCTTATCTCTAAAGTCTAAAATAACAATATCTGCCTCACAGGATTGTTAGTGATACTCATTGGCAAAATGGATGTAAAGTACATGGGTGAATATAATTTAATTTGGGTTAAGGGATTAGATTTTTGGAGCTGCTATGTGTTCCCTCTCTGACCGGCTCTATTATTTACATAGGTCTTTATATGCTTTTCCTTTTCTCTAATATTTTATTCATGTTTCAACAAATTTCTCGTGAAAGGAGGGAAAGTTCTTACATAAGATGGAACATACACTTGGGGGAACTATTCAGTAGGCCAAACAAAAGATGATAGAATGTCATCCATGGTTTTAGGCTGTGGATGAGCTCTAAAGAAGCTTGTTTGGGATCCGGACATGTTCTTATTCAGACCCAGATAATTTCCTTAATCTTCCAAATCCACTGATCTTTTAAGTTTGTTGTAAGTAAATCTAAGCACTGAACTCTGGCATTTCCAACACAATGGATTTTTAAATATGGAACATATTCTGTAGGCCGGCCGCTCATACAGAAATGGAAGTTTCTGGAAAACTTTGCCTAAAGAGACAGTCCACTGGAATCCTTCAAAAGTTTAATAGTAAAAAGTGTACATTTACATAACGCTCCAGGAAGGAGGCAGAAAAGAAGACCTTTAGCCAAACAGTAGACCTTTCACTTCAATTGATTTGCATTTCAGATGAGTAATTAGCAAAAATGGTCCTGATAAAAAGCCAAGTTAGGCTTTACTGGGCAGAACAACAGAGAAATTTCATTCATTCGTCTTGCATAGGGAAACCATTTTGTCTACGTTAAGATGATATTTTTTCTTAGCAATGAAGAGAAGAAGTTGGGAGATGGGATTTTGTTTTTCTTTTTCCCCTTTAGAAATGAGGAATGCTTGCCAAAGAAGAGAAAGCAGTTGTCTCACCGAGGTGGGCAACGATGCTTCTTTAACCCCAGAGGTGGCCACCAGGTCTTTCACATTTGTCCAGGACATGCAGCCTGTGGGAACTGAGTTCCAAACTCTGCCCACATATGTAGGAGGCTGCATTTGCATTTGAATGGATTCTGTGGCTTTCTTTTCCAAATTCTGTCCCAGATTCACATGGTCTCAACATCACCCTCTGCAGTACCTACTGGCAATTTCTACCTCCATAACAACATTCCAGCTGGGTAACTACTCCATTTCATCATGGAACCAGAAATCTCGAGGGACTCTTATCATATGGGCCCTGATGCCTCAACTGCTCCCTTTAGGGCCAATTAACAAAAATAACCTCTTTCCATCAAGGCAAGTCTTGACAAAGATATCTCTACCGTCTTATCACCTCCTATATCATACCAGAGAGGCCAAAACAAAATTAAAATTATGATTGTTATCGACTAAGGTCTCAGGATTTAGTATCCACACCCTTTCTTTTCAGTTATCCATGTTGAGGAGCAAAATTCAACTGAATATATTTTAAAGATCTTTTTGGCTTTAGCCAGTGATTTGTGAATCTGCAGCATGCGATGTAGCAGGTAGAAAGGAGGTCTGAGGAGCTGTGCAAAATGAAAGACTTTTATAGGCAGAAGGGAGCAGGAACAAGGAAGTTGTACTGGATGAAAAAGGAGACTGTTTATGTCAAGATTACTTTCCCCTAGGGGATGGTCTCCCAGGAGGGTGACCTAACTAGTGCTGATCAGGTGACTCAATGACTGACTGGTATAAGAGTTCGTTGCTGGAAGGTCTAAGAGTGTAATTAAGTCTCGGTTTCGTGGTGTGCAGTTTTGTATAAGCAACTTCATTTTGGGCTTGTTGTGTTTAACATCCATCTTTAAAACAAGTGAAGCCAAATTCTCCTTTTTCAATCATGGTGTGAATCAAATGGCATGTCTTTCAACCTTTAAGCTACCATGAACAGATTAACTGCAGACTTAGACAAAACAGAGATTATTAGAGCATTTAGGGGCGCCTGGGTGGCTCAGTCGAGTAAGTGGCCGACTCTTGATTTCAGCTCAGGTCATGATCTCACAGTTTGTGAGCTTGAGCCCCACTTTGAGAGTGGGAAGCCTGCTTGGGATTCTCTCTCTCCCTCTCTCTTTGCCTCACCCCTGCTCGTGCTCGCGCTCTCTCTCTCTAAATAAATAAATAAATAATAAATAAACTTAAAAAACAGTGAAATTAATGAAGACCATTGAAATTTGCCTCTTTGGAAATGCAGAACATATTTAAGGGAATTTTTTAATATGTAGATAAATGTTTTACTATTCAGGTTCCTTATAGGAAGTAAAAATTGGCCACTCATTAATAGTGAACACAGATACTGTAAACAGCAACAAAGTGTCTCTGGCATATTTCATGGTTCAGACATGAAAATAAAAAGCCACAAAATCTCCTTGCAGTAAAACAAAGTCATTTTCCCCCTGGGCATGCATGGCTAGTATCTATTAGCTACCTTGTATGTTAAGCAAATAAAATGTTATGTCATTCTTTATCAAAGGTATCAGACGTGTTTTTGAATACAGGTGAAATATCAAAATGTCTCTGTCTTTTATGTTTACTTTTTCCAACACTACACAAATGACAGTGACCTTGGCCATTGAGAAAAGAAGTCCATCCGCTCTGTTTCTAATGATTCTTACAATTAGTTGTGTATATTCAAAGCTCTGTTAATCATCTAGAAGTGGTAGGCAAACTCAGTAATTTGGTTTAAGGCATGATCAAGATTAGTGTTTGTGTTTTCCCTATCTTATGCCAAAAAAATGATATGTGGAAAATATTGACAGAAATGAATTGTTGCTATATAGCAACAATTCATTTCTGTCACTATTTTGTGTGTATATACAATATTGTGTGTATATACAATATTGTGTATACACACAATATTCTGTGTGTGTATATACACACACACACACACACGCACATATATATATATATATATATATATGTATGTATATACACACATATGTACGTATATTACTTGGGAGTTTTTCTGGGCTATACTATTATGAGAATTTCACATAGCAAAAGTGGGTATATCACATCAGAATGTCAGGGGGGTGCACAGCCAAAGAAAGAGGGCAGAGAGCCCTTCAGTACACTGAAGTACTTCAGAGTACTTCAGTACACCTGGAGTAGATTACACACGTGGGGTTTATGTTCTCCTCAGAGCCAGAAAGCCTTGGTAATGTGCCCTCCACTATGTGACAGAGCAGGGCAAAATTGGAAATTAATCATTCAGCGCTACCAAAGCAGTTCATTGAGTGCATTTGACAGCCTCCTCTCTGTATTTCTAGATGGCTGAGAATCAAGTAGTTGCACATCAAAATGTGAGGTTTTTTTTTTTCTCGCTTCTTGGCGCAGGTTCCTTATCTGTCATCATTTCATGTCTTCAAAGGCCTGAGAGATGCTGCCATCCTTGGGCAACAAAGGATGCCATGCAAAGCAGCCCAGAACTTGAATTGTTGCAACAGATACTGTTTTATGTTTTGCCAAAGAATAGCCCCTTTTATTTCCATCATGAATGCAGCCTTTCATTCCGTCTCTAAATGTTTTCCAGTATTAAACCTAATCCTTATCTATCATTCTCTTTGGATGATAGGCCGCCCCTTCGCCTTTGGATACAGCGTAGCTGTCACTATGTAAATATGGATTTGCAAAGAAATGGAAACTCCGTGTTCTTTACTTTCCAGCTCCTGCTGATTTCTTGGTAGGGGCGGTGGGGCTGCATTTCAAGGTCAGAGTAGCTGAGCCAAGCTATTCCAAATATAAGAAAACATGCTGACGTGGAAATGAACAATTTTACCCTGTAAAAATTCTCTGCTCACGGCGGTGGAAAGATTAGAAAAGGTTGCTGGTTGAGGAAAGCCGTTAGGTAAACAGAGCAAGCAAGAAAGTGCAAGATTATTTGTTCTTATGTTTGTTTCTTGAAACAGAACCCAGAAGGGCTGATGAAGGCAGAACTAAGGTAATTTATAGGAAGGGAGGCGCTTCTGCAAAGCAGCGAATGGAATTCGCGCTCTCCAGGGGTGTAATCAAGAGGGACATCCCAGAAATCCGAGGTTCGCCGGGCAAAGCTGGTACCATGTCTTCACCACCTCTGCGGGTTTCATCCTAATAAAAAGGATTCAGAATTATTCATGAAAGGTGCTTGGACGAAATGTTGAAGGTGGTTCTACTCCTGCTCACAAATCGAATCATTCCACACTATTGTCCTAGAGACCTGATTTTCCACAGTATGGCAGCAATTTCTTCTCTTGGGGCATGCAGGGGGGTCACCAAACTTCTAAACCAGGACTCCTCCCACTGAAGTCCCCGGGAGCACTCGGGTTTGTTTGCTCAGCCCGTCTGCTTGTTTTGCGGCTGCTTAGATTCACCAAGTCTTTATTTTGCCTTTTCAATACCAAGCCACTGTGCTGGTGATACATGCAACAGATAAAGGAGGGAGAACACTCACTCTAGGGAGGTTCACAGCTAGAGGGAATACTCCAGACACAATCGTAGCAGTGAAGACAGGAAAAATGCAAAGATATGAAGGATGAAGTACTGTAGAAATTTTCACAGATTTCACCGATTGATGTCCAGTCCTTTCTGCTTCCCTCTTCCTGTCCCTGGTGGGAATTATCAAAACAGCGACCATTGACATGCCCAGGATGCACAGAAGAGGGATCTGTGAAGAAAGCAAGAAGCCACTAGCCTGTGCGTAGGCTAGATATGCTTTGGACCCGTGTTCGGTTACTATTTTTGATTGAGAGCCTAGAAATAACCATCTGGGCAATCAGACTCTTGCATTAACATGCAATGTTGGCTAAATCCACAGGCAGCTGGCTGAGTACTGTTTCAACTGGGTACTAAGATAGGAGTAGGTCCTGACAGGCGGTAGTTAAGGGACACTCGTCTATTCTACCCATGTCAATGGTAATGATACTGTAATTCTCTCCAAAATGTGGTCCTTCTACTGTGTTTTGACAGGCTGCTTGTTATTCCCAGGGCCTGTGTTATTAGCGATACACAGACTAGGTTTTGATATACATACATGCATATGCATGTGTTTATATGGTTGTGTATATTTATGGAAGAATTCATGGAAGTCAGTCATCCCTACTTATCACATACACTTATGAGAAGCACTTTCTTGCGTGATGTAGACAAATCTGGAAAACATTTTAAGAACAGTAAGTCCAGGTGAGGTTGATTCATTTATTTTCCAGAACCTGACTTTGTGTTCCTACCACATAATTCATAGGGACCAGACAGAATCTTAATGATTCCTGGGTCTTTAGTTCTGTGATTCCTTCTTTCTAAACAGAAAATGAAAACAGTGTCGAAGACACACGGACGGGATTAGCGGTTAAGAGCATAAGCTTTGGTGTCAGGTTTACTTTAAATACAACTGCGATTTCTGCCACAGAAGAGTTCTATGACCCCGTGGAATTTATTAAATCTCTTTGGACTTCAGTATCTGTCACTGACAAATATTACTGTATTTGTATTACTGATCTAACCCCGTAGAGTTGCTGTATGCATTGACTGGGGCAAGGCGTGTCAAACATTTGCAGAAGTCATGATAGAGAATGATTATTACAGAATTGTTAGCAGCTATTATGGTGATAATTATGAAAGTAGTAAAGACTGACAAAAAGTAAGTCAGCAAAATGGAGGAAACTTGATTTCTTCAACTGACTGGTCTGAAAAGTGTTGGCTGGATAATTTTCCCCGTCCTGGGGAAAGAGAAATAGTGCATTTCTTTGTAAAGTATACAGGTAAGTGAGGAGATATTTGGGTTAAATCACCGAATTTCTATTAGCCCTGATTATTCCCACAAATGACTCTGGGTTTTAGGTAAGAAAACATGCATTATTTTAATACGTCATTAGCAGTGGTGTGTGTGTGTGTGTGTGTGTGTGTGTGTGTGTGTGTGTTTGTGTGCGCACACGCACATGTGTGTGCGCACACGCACATGCATGCCTGTGTGTAAAATCATCCTGGTACTTATGTGTCCATGAGAAAGAGCCAGGGACTATGGGTACCTTCTAAGGCAAGAATTTGGGTTCAGATATAGGCTCTAATAGCATCATTGTGGGCGAGTTATTTAAACTTTGCAGTCTCAGTTTACTTCTTTGTGCAGTTAGAGCTTTGGCTATTAAATTGTCTCTGCTGTAACACCATCATGGAATTCTATGACTCTTTGTCAAAAATGGTCCCATGAATGAAAACCTCTGCACGAAGAGATGGACTAGGATGAATTTCAATCTTGTCCGGTCCAGTGTTTCTCAACTTCCTCAAACTATAATTGGAAATATCAAGAGTCCAGACAAGGTCGACTCAGTCAGCAACCTCACCACCTTCCAGCCAACAATATTCTGTTCAAAGCAGTGGCCCTCCAGCCACCGCGTGCAGTCCCAAACCCAATAGAAGTACACTAGGAACCAATCATGTGTCAGGTGCTGTGCTTGATACTAGAAAACTAAGACAGAAAAGATACATCATCCCAGTGAGCAAGACACTTAATATTTATGTATTTTAAGTGCTAGGAGAGCATGAAGGAAAAGTACTAAACATTCCTGGTAAGGGCTGATAACTTTCCACGTAGATGTCCTTGTCAATGAGGTGATGACGGGCTGGTAGACATTCCCAAGCATAGAGAGCAACACTTGCAAAGATACAAAGGGATGACAAGCGTTGATACACTCAGAGAACAGCAAGGGCTTCATTACTGTGGAAGGGAATTGAACACATTGGCTGAGGACAGACATGCTGTCAGATGGTCTGGGTTCGAGTACCGGTTCTGTCACCTGGTTAGGTGAAATGCTCAACAGATTATTTAACCTGTCTGCTTCTGTTTCTTCATCTGTAAAACGGGAATGATAAGGTGTGGTGAGGATATGTTTTTGAAACATACTCTGTAGGTTGCTCTTTTTAGTAGCACGAAGCAGAGAGGGTTAGTGAGACAATAGAGAATGGACAGACTGGGGTGGAAGACAGCAACCTGATCATAATGAAAGGCTGTTTCATACATGCTTTGCCAAAAAGGGTGTTTTATATGGTGCTGATGGGGAGTCGTTACATGGTTTACAATGGAGAGTCTGGTGGCCATTTTCATAGCATGGCAAAGGGTAGACAAGGAAAAGGGCAAATTGAAGGAAAAGAGTCATTTTATGGGGAAAAAATGAGTTGCGAGATATGCCAATGTTCTGGCTTAGGTGACTGGGTGAATTGTGGCCATCGACACCCGAGGAGGAGGAACAAGTTATCGGGAAATTGATCAGCTTTGTTGCATTGGAAGGTGGCCATGGACATCAGCTGGACATGTTTAGTGAAGGCTTCAATACAGAACAGCATCTCAGAAGGAAGTCTGGAATGATGCTGTCCAACATTAGCCTAATGGAAGCTTCAAATGCAAAATCTGTAGTAGCCACTCGAAAGAAAAAAAAATGTAACGAAATAGGTGACATTAATCTTAATTATACCTTTGATTTAAGACAATAACTCTAAAATGTTATTTTGGATCAATGTAATCAATACAAAATTATTAACAAGACACACTGCTTTTTTTTTTTTTTTTTTTTTGCTAAGTCTGAAACTCAGTGTATACGTTATGCTGAGCAACCTCAAGCCACGTTTCTGGGGCTCAGAAGCCACAATGTGGGTCAGGGACTGCCATGAGGACGGTACAGTTTTAGAACATAGTAATGGATAGAATTTATCTAACAATTATTAGTTGAGAGATTCCAGGCACTGTGATAGGAGCTGAGAATTCAGTGGTGAACAAAGACATCATTTCTTCTTCATTAAACTTTCAAGTTATTAGAGGATCGGGCTTCCCTTAGTGTAAAAGTTCTCTTTGTGTGCATTAGAGAAAGACGTGGCCTCTGGGCAGAGCTGCCCCACTCCTGGGATCACGGAGTGTAGAAGACGTCTCTCTGCCTCTTCACCTCTTTTGCTCTGAACATCTGCATAGAACAGAGTGCACCAGGACACCAGTGGGGACTCTGCAGGGGAAACAGACACTTACAAGTCATTGAAAGCAAACAGGCTGAGTATTGTTATGGAGGAAATTCTTGCAAGAGGGACTCGGTTGTGCAAAAGTCAGAGAAGCCCACTCTGAAGCTGAAGGGTGACCAGAAATAAGACCAATGGAAAGATGAGAGGGTAATTCTCAGGGTGGCTCATGGAATGAGGAGAAGTTCAGGTCACATGTGGGAGGGAAGGGTTGGTAGGGCATGAGACTGGAGAGTCCAGGGGCCCCTCTGAAGGGTGGATTCAAGGAGCAAGGAGCAGGCAGACTCCTGGGCACCGATAACATCAGTGGTCACCTCTGAAGGGGTTGAGTACCAGGAGCAGTTAGAAATACAGGACAAAACCCAGAGACAGGGAATGTCGCAAAAGACGCTGAGAGAGAGAAAATACAGTCTGTGAAGGGGGCCAATGGTGGAAGAACAAATGGAGAATGAATGACAGAAGATACTTCAAAGAAGGCTAGCCATTGGGAAGTGAATGAAGGAGCTAATGCCATTGCAAGAAGAAAAGTTGTTTGCTGTCTTTTGGTTTTGTCCTTACTCGTAGGACACCAGCGCATCTCTAAAATGTCTATTTCCCTCATTCACTCTCCAGTGCTACTGCACCAAAGCAGAGAAATGACCTACGGAAAAGATCAATCTTGCATTCATTCAGTAAATACTGTGGAGCACCTACTTCGGGCCAGGAGCGACACCACGGCTACAACGGATTTGTTGATAATTGATTGTGTGTCAGTCTCTCTTCCCACGTTTTGACAAGTATCCCCTTATTTGCTCTCCCCCAGATCCTCACTGGGTACAAACCATTACTTATCCCTTCTTACCAATGAGAAAAAACTGAGACTCGGAGAAATTAAGTTGGTACCTAGAGGCACGTGGTTGTGTCAACAGGGCCTGCTGGTTCTGGAACACCTGCTCATAACCACCATGGCACCGGCCGACATACGACAATCCGAGGATTTGGTCCATTATCACTTCTTGTTGCGACTTTGGTCAAAACTCTTTTCTTGAAATTCCTAATTAACCCAAGCATCCCAGGGCACTGAATTTACCTCTATCACGATTCTTCCTTTGAGTCGCTTACGTTGTTTTCGTCAGCTATTGCAATGTGGCGTTCCAAGTTCACTTCCACGTGGATGTCGTACCAAGTCTTTATCGTTGCTGGTTTAGCACCTGGTAGCCATTGGGACCCTTCCAACTCTACAATTTCCCAACTTTCTTTTTTTTTTTTAATCATTTTAATGGGAGGGTCACATAGGGTTAGTTTCTCTACTGATACAGTCTTGACGTTTGAATCATGGCTGGGTGGAGCACCGTCTCTCCTGCGACTTTCTCTTTAAGATCCTCTCTCTCTCTCCATCTAGTTCCGACAGTGCTGATGAGATGACCAAAGGTGCCTGGCCTGATGCCAGCTGTTATAGAAAACACGAGCAAGGTATCACCAGCGTTTCACAGAGACCTACATTCTAAAGGATCTCATCAGAGCACAAGAGCTCTTCCAGATAATTAGTAATTGGTCCTCACAGCACCCCTGGGAAGTGCCTGGGTACGCAGCAAAGATACACAGAGCGTAAATGAGCTTTTCCGGAGTGCAGGACAATTTCCTCCTCAGTGAAATGGGGACAATTATAGTGATCCACCTTACAGGGATGTCAATTATTCACAATCTAAAAGCCCTGGGAATTATAACCTGCACTAGGAATACGTACACACAGCACACTTGTATTGGACTTAATTGACGTTCTCCTTTCCCATACCCCGCTATCTACAAATCACACCACAATGACACCGCTGGGTTTACCTTGGGTCCTGGTTATTGACATGGAGCCTGTCCCTCTGCATCAAAGATCTGCCTGGATCACACCAGAGGATAGAAGAACAGACCTGCCAGGTGTTGATGAGCCCATGACAAGCAACCTAAGTGGAATTCTGACAGGCCTTCACAGCCTTGTCCATAAACATAATTAATCAACACAGAATGCACACTCAGTAAGCTACAAGTAAAGCGGAACACAGAGTGTGAGGCTAAAGGGAAAAGCCAACAGATCTCATTGGATGATAGGAATTGTAAAAGCCCACCTGAATGGAGAAGGCACAAATGGAATATTCCGTGTGAACCCCCCTCAATGACTGCCTTCAATGTCCCCTCCCCCACCTTTGGACCCTGTTTGTTTGGGCCTTTGTGTCTCCCTCCTCTTTTCCATCCTCGGCCCCCACCACCAGGGTGATGAATTGAAATTGTGAGCCCCGGGCAAGGAATCTATCCTATATGTTATTTTGATTCAATTAAATCTGAAACACAGTTACAAAAACAAAGCCATTTCTGCTTCATTGCTCTTCACCTGTGGTAACTGTTTATGCATTTCATTGTTGGCACATTTACCGTTGGATTCCTTCCATTTTCTCTGTTTGTGCATTTCTTTATACACTTCCTCATTTCATGCAGTGGCTCTGATTTTACTTGCTCTTGCACAGACTGGTGAATTGTCCTCTGCAGAGGTCACTGCAGGACTGACTCTAACATAATACATGTAAATAACAATTTTAGATGAGAGAAATCTCCCATATTTTACACTGACTACCTAAATCCCCAGCTCGCCTAAAGAGATGTGGGGCAGGGATGTAGTCCAGCAGGTGTAGAAGGGACACTGAAGATAAAGGAAAAGAGGAGGAAACTGAATGATCATCAGATACAGTGAGAAGCAAATGAAAATTCATAAGCCATCCAAAGAAATGTCGTTCAACATATAAGACCAACTCTTGCTAGGAAATACCGGTACCTAATGCTTTTTATCCCAAAAATATGCAGCTAAGTACTTTCAACTTGGACTTTTTTTGAGGGCAGAGAAAAGCCAATGGTATCACCTCTATGATTTCCAGAGAAGTTGAAAAAATTGAAACAGATCATCTCTTGCTATCGAAAAGGAGACAGAAAGAGAGGGCCGGGGAAATTAGAGCCAATAGGTCTTGGAACAATTGCACAAACTCCTCAAACCTAAGCGACTAGAAAGTTCCATGGTTTTCATTAGTCGAACGCTTGCCCCACCATTGTAAACCTGACCCTTGGTTGATTGCCCGCATAAAGGAAAAACTGGTTCGGTGACCAAGGGAGAAATTTTTATATTTATCTTGGGAAAAGCAGGAGTGACTATCCACATTTTAATTCTAAAGCTGCACTGAATAATAATAATAATAATAATAATAATAATAATAATGCCCTAAAAATACAAAGCAAGTTACAAATACAGCAAGCAATGATTTCCAGAACTCTCTTTCCAAATGCAACAATGTGGCTGGAAAATCATCCATTTTGGAGCTAAACAAAGATTTGTTCCTTCGCATTAAGTGAGAAAATAGATCGTGCCAACCCCAGAAATCAACACTAACTCTGTTTTGAGAGCTTAAGAAAAATTTTCAGCAGCTCAGGCCATTGATATTGAACAAGAGGAAATTTAAAGCATTCCACCCAGAGCTCACAGTGGTGTCCACAGTGTGTATGGAGATAGACACACATGCATTCGGGAATGGTTAGGCTCGGAGTAAGCTTGTCAATGCTGATTTAAAAATACTCTGTCAAGCTGTTAGGAAATGCCTCATTATGAAGAGAAACTCTGCTTTGGGGTGGTTGATAAAAACAAACACAGTAGTTAAACTTTATAGATTAATGCTTTCTTGATATTTTGTGCAATACTTTAAAGACAAGGTATTGTTGGAGATACGAGCATGTAGAAACCAAGAAATATATTAACTTATACAACAGAAATGCATAAAACATAAATTTATGTAAGTACCAAGCTACAATATATTTTTGTGCCTGAATTGTCTAATTTAGGTATTTACATATTTTAAAGTTGCTGTCAGTCTTCCCTATCAGTTTTGTGCTGTATAAATCTGGTGAACGAAGGACCCAGGGCATTCATATATTATTTATTCATTTATTTGCAAGATTTGTCTAGCATACAGTCTCCAAATAGCTAACAGCATTTTGCCAGGGTTTAGCATTGGGACCTTGGAAACAAGCAAGTAAGAAATTTCTTCAGCTCTTTGGGTATTGTGGCTATGTAGCAGGACAAAACAACATGGATTTAATTTAATGAATCTCAATTAGAAAAAAAAAGATTAAGGGATAAGAGAATTTAAGCATTTTTTTTAAAGTTTACTTTCAGAGAGAGAGAGAGAGAGAGCCAGGGACAGGCAGAGAGAGAGAGAGAGAGCAGGGGAGGGGCAGAGAGAGAGGGAGAGAGAGAATCCCAAGCAGGCTCTGCACTGCCAGCACGGAGCTTGATGTAGGGCTTGATCTCACAAACCATTAGATCGTGACCTGAGCTGAAATCAAGACTCAGACACTGAACCGACTGAGCCACCCAGGTGCCCCATAATTTAAACATTTCTCTGCCTGACTTACTTCACTTAGCATAATGCCTTCCAGTTCCATCCACATGGCTGCAAATGGCTTGATTTCATTCTTTTTCATCGCCAAGTAGTATTCCATTGTGTATATAAACCCCAATTTCTTTATCCATTCATCAGTTGATGGACATTTGGGCTCTTCCCATAATTTGGCTATCGTTGAAAGCACTGCTATAGACATGGGGGTACCTGTGCCCCTATGCATAT
Organism: Panthera tigris; assembly: GCF_018350195.1. Lineage (NCBI taxonomy): Eukaryota > Metazoa > Chordata > Mammalia > Carnivora > Felidae > Panthera > Panthera tigris. The sequence goes on along the minus strand of NC_056664.1, from coordinate 6,985,637 downwards.
GGGATACATGTGCACTCCTGTATCCTTTGGATAAATTCCTAGTAATGCTATTGCCTGGTCACAGGATAGTTCTATTTTTAAATCTTTAAGTCAGGGAAAGACATATCATATGTTTTCACTCATATGTAGATCTTGAGAAACTTAACAGAAGACCATGGGGGAAGGGAAGGGGAATAAATAGCTGCAAACAGGGAGGGAGGGAGGCAAACCACAAGAGACTCTTAAATACAGAGGACAAACTGAGGGTTGATGGGGGTTGGGAGAGAGGGGAAAATGGGTGATGGGCATTGAGGAGGGCACCTGTTAGGATGAGCATTGGGTGTTGTATGGAAGCGGTAAACCATGGGAATCTACCCCCAAAACCAAGAGCACACTTCACAGAGTGTATGTTAGCCAATTTGGACAATAAATTATAATTTAAAAAATTAAAAATTAAAAAAAATTTAAACACTTCTAATTCATATTCTGAAGAGTGATATTTCTATGTCACTAAAGATACCAAGATGATGTTAATATTGGATGTAACAGCCTGATAAGACACTATCCTTGGCAGGAATCGATGCTGACTGTATTTCAAGGGAGGTTTACAGTCAGGTGATAAAATGTTTACAGGCCTAAACACAGCAATAGCAGAAAAATTCTGATTCATCCATCCACCCATTTGTTCATTCATTATGATAAGGGGTCTCCAAGGATTTGTTTTTGGTCCCCTGAGAGCTCTGTTTCTCACAGTTGTCTGTATCCACCTGTTCCCTCCAGTGCCTCTCTGAGCGATCTTTTAAGTAAATATCTCAGGCTTGTATATACATCAAAGTCTCAACAGTCTAGTGCTATAGAATGTCATATGTGGGTTGAAGGATGAGATTTGGGGGGCCCAGACTGATAAAAGAGGATGGCCAGTGTCGTATCAGTTAGCTGCAGATCGGAGGTAGATTCCTAAAGTCTCATTCTCATGCAGGTTCCTCCAGCAAAACTTCTTGTGTTCATTAGGGAACAAACATGGGTACAGTGTCGCCTTGTAAAGTCAGTGCTTACATCCAAGGTCAATGCTGGGCGTCTGTGCATATCCCATAGAACTGTTTGAGTTTAAGTAGCTCTTTCAGGATCAGGAGGCCCCATATCCCACTTGGATATTTCCTCTAAAACGAGTGGGAAACAGAAGTTTTGTCCAAGGGGTTTCCTGTGGAGAGAAAAACATGGTCACCGAATCAGTGGGTTTTAGCACCATTTTATTTATTTATTTTTTTTTTTTTTATTTTTTTATTTTTTAATATATGAAATTTACTGTCAAATTGGTTTCCATACAACACCCAGTGCTCATCCCAAAAGGTGCCCTCCTCAATACCCATCACCCACTCTGCCCTCCCTCCCACCCCCATCAACCCTCAGTTTGTTCTCAGTTTTTAACAGTCTCTTATGCTTTGACTCTCTCCCACTCTAACCTCTTTTTTTTTTTTTTTTCCTTCCCCTCCCCCATGGGTTTCTGTTACGTTTCTCAGGATCCACATAAGAGTGAAACCATATGGTATCTGTCTTTCTCTGTATGGCTTATTTCACTTAGCATCACACTCTCCAGTTCCATCCACGTTGCTACAAAGGGCCATATTTCATTTTTTCTCATTGCCACATAGTATTCCATTGTGTATATAAACCACAATTTCTTTATCCATTCATCAGTTGATGGACATTTAGGCTCTTTCCATAATTTGGCTATTGTTGAGAGTTTAGCACCATTTTAAAGAGAGCTGGGGGGTTGGGTCATATGCTTAAAGAATAATTGAAAATACTTGAGGCTCTCTGCACCAGATGATCTCACAGGCCTTTCCAGCCTTACCTCTGTGGATATGGCTCACCGGACAATGCCAATGCCTTGGAACGACTTCAAACCATGTCTTTTCAATGACAGCCTGAGTTCACAGGACCTCCCTGTGACAGCAGCCAAGTGATCTGGCCCGGAGTTTTGTTCCATGCCTGAACTCATTCTTTGCTGATAAAGTTATACCCATTCTGTTGCCAGGTTCCGCACCCTGCAGTTCTCCCAGGGATCCCACAGCTGGCTGTGGCTCTCACTCAGTGCTGCTCTATTGGAGCTGTTATGTGGAACCCTGGTACCCCAACCAAGGCTTCTATATCTCTACCTGCTCCTCCCTGAAAATTGGGCCTCCAAGGAAATTAGCAAGGATGTCTAATTTTGTTCTGAGGTTGCATTGCTCAAACCACAAAGCGATGTTTTCTCCCTACATTTATTACATGAAAGGTTTGTGTCCAAAGAGTTGTTCTGGGGAAGCTTCTTTCCTGTCACCCCTTCCTTCGTCCTGATGTACCTCTTCTGCAGCACATAACACACGGCAGCCAAGTGGAAGGAAGCTGACTGAGTCTTAGAAGGTGTAGCTCCAACCCTGCCATCAGCCATCTGCTTGCATTTAGGCAAGTCTTTAACATCTTTCTGAGTTGCAGTGTCCTCATAACAAGCAGAAGAACGTCCATCTACCAAGTGGGAAATATGTGTCATAAGAGAGTTTGGAAAAATAGTTTACAGGGCTATCTATGAGCCGACCAGCACAAGTACAGAGCCGTGTGAAAGTTAAAAAGGTCACTGCTGTTCATTTGGTCCTTCCTTTCTCCTCCTCTCTATTTTGGCTTTTGTTGATTTCTCTTAGTCATTCAACTTGCTTGAATGAGCGAATCGCAACTATGCCTCGGGAACTATGATAGGTCCTGGGGCTTTGAAGTTTAGTAACACAGGTCCCTTTCTTTAAATAGCTGGTGATCCCATGGAAGACACAGCAGACTAGAGATTACCTGTTGAAGACCCCAACGAAGATGTCTGTACGGGCTTCGTCATCATCATCAAAGACTTCCTGGATGAGGTGATCTTTCACGGGAGGGGTGAAGGGACAAAAAATGCAGGCGAAGATGGCAAGTTTAAGAAGCAAGCAAGCCTACCTCCATCAACAGGGGACCATGTGTACAGAAGCTCGGGGGTAAAATAGCTTTAAGGATTTGGGAATGTGAACCGCCTCCTTATTGCTGCAGCACAATGGAGTGGTGAAGACCAGGGGGGCGGCAAGGGGCTAGAATGGCACTCAGGGCCCTTTCCAGTCACAGGGAAAATCTCGGGCTTTGTCCAGGGCTTGAGCAAACAGCGATCTGTCGCTGCTCACGGTGACTGTCTCAAGAGAGATCGAATCGGTGCCGTGGATGTGTGCAGACACGCAGGGCGTGGGACCAGTCGCTATACAATAGTTTCTATTTTGAGATCATCCAGATTTGCAACCTCCCACCCCCATATATATACATTAACTGGTTGGGCCATGTCCTTCAACATGATTTAAGTTTTAATCCATCTCAAAATGGGAGTAATTCGAGTTCTAAGAATCGGTAGGTGTTCAGGGGTCTGACTCGAATGATTGATGGGATTAAAATCCAAATGCGAGGAAACGGAACGCCACTCTAAAACCACAAGCACGATGGCCATTAAATTGGACGTGTCAGGGCAGTTTTGTAGTCACTATGTGATGGACCAAAAAGGTATGGCAACCGAGATTGTCATTCCGTGGTATTTATTTTAAAAAACTGAAGGAGGAGCACCTGGGTGGCTCAGTCGGTTGAGCGTCAGACTCTTGACTTCAGCTCAGGTCATGATCCCCAGGGTTGTGGGATCAAGCCCTGTGTTGGGCTCCATGCTGAGTGTGGAGCCCTCTTGAGAGTCTCTCTCTCTCATCCTCTGCCCCTCTCCCCCCCCCACCGACTCCTGCTCACACGCTCTCTTGAAAATGAAAATAAATACGTACATAAATACAATAAAGGCTTGTGATTTTTATTAAAAATTTTCAGTCCCTGTTTCTGTAACTTGGTGGTGGTATTAACAGTGTTTTATGGACCCAGGCAGTAAAGGTTCCTGATGTGCTCTGTACTTATAGACTCTCTGGTCTTCCTTCTCCTTCGCAAACCCCCCTCTCCCTCCCCCTCCTCCTTTTGCTCTTTATTGCAAGTAATCGTTTTTTCTTTCTTTTTTTCTTTTTCCCCCTGCAACCTTTGGCACTGATTTTGTCAGGCCTTCAGAAATCATTTCAAAGTCTCTTCTTGCTTATTTTTGGAGACAGAGTTTCACCCCGGGGGAATTAATTTCCTGACCTCTCCCGGTTCCTAATAACTAACACACCCACTTGAACCCACATCTATGCAATTATGGTTTACCCATAATCTTTGGAAATTAGTTAAAATTACTTAAAAATATTTGTCTTCTATTTACGTGGGAATAACAACCTAGGTTCACTTCCTGGTGTTTTCTCCTTCAGGTTAAACTGAACCATTTCTTTTCTGCTTCATGCTCAAGGAGACCTGCGACACCTAATTTTAAGACTTTGCTAACCAGACACCCATGTAGAGGTACATAACGATTTTTCATTTGAGACCAGTACCCATGTAGTTAGAAGAATCTTTTACTTCTCGGGAAAGCAATTAGTAGTAACATTAAATCCAAAGGTCCTTTTTATTTTTCTTTTTTAATAACAAGAGTTTTTACCGTGCTCTTTCTGTTTGAAACTACACTCAGTGCTCTGCAATTTATGTTTTAGCTTCCATAATGTTAGCGAGATATTAATATATGCATGAAGAGTTGCAGTGAACGTAATTACAGTGGCAAAGTGATAAACACAAAGCTATTCTGCCTGGTAATATTATGTATTTAACAGGTTTATTTGTTCAACAGTTTTAACTTTAATTATGTTTTGCCATTTGGGATTTTTAGACATGTAGCCATCATAGCCCTTCTCTGGCTATTAGTCTAAGAAGATTGCATTCATTATAAAAATAATCTGTATTTGTTTATTTAATTTTTTTTTCATAATGCCTTACAAGTAAACTAAAAAATGACAACTTTCTTTGCTGCTGGTGTTCTGTGCCTCATTTGGATGCTAAACACATCGGTTTCCATTCCTATGTGTGGCAGGGGAAGGTGCCGAATCGGGTTCTGGCCCCAGGCCTGCGGGGTCTCAGGAGCTGTGCTGGCTTCTCTCACACAGACTTGGCGTTCGGTGTTAGGTGTCCCCCAGACGCTGGCTCCAGAGCACACTGGGACAGTCCAGTGCTTTGGGAAGCACACTAACAAAACATGAACAGGCAACATGGCCCGTAGCTGATGGATGGTTGCAGAGGCCCAGCCTTCCTAACGGCTAGGGTAGGCCTTCTGTGCTCAGCCACAGTAGAATAGTCTCCCGGCAGTTCACCCCTGCGGGCAGCGAAGAGGACATTGGAGTACCCCCCAACGGGGTGAGTTTGTAGGAATGTAATGGACCCACGTCACGTCACTGAAGTTGCGAGAAACGTACTGGTTTCTGTTTTGCAAATTGACTAGTATATGTTGTGCTCATTATTTTGGTGCTGCTGCAGAATGCAGCGTATGCTTCAGGACCAGACGCCTTTTTCTGCCCCAGATGACTGTTCAGGCACCTTCCTCGGCAGTCCTCTTTAGCTGAGACAAATTATTGCTGCAGTAAAGTCTTTCGATAAAAGCAGGTTTTTCCCCTACCTGGCCTCATGGCACATTTTATTTGGCTTGCACCGTGTTGTCGCTGGAGGCGTAATGTACCTGCAGTCAAGTGCACAGATCTTGGGTGTACAGTGTGACAAATCACACTCGTGTGTGTGGCCATGCCTCTCAGGATGTGGAACAGCAGGATACCCCACGAGCCTCTCTCATGTCTCCCTCTCAGGACTCCACCCTTCCCCCGCGTAGCGTGCACAGAGGTATTTATTTAGGTTTTGATAAAAAGCAGATTTAAGGTTAAAGAGATAGTGACAACTTCCTGATGACATATCGTTATTAATTTTATTATTTGGGCATCAAGTGTTTAAGTACAGTTGTTCATCCCTGATAAATACAACTGCAAAGTACCGTGTGCCAGAGGAGACAAAAGTTCTTCCTCATTCACTCATTAAACAAACATTCATTGTCATACGTAAAATGCATTAGTTGCAGGAAATAGATTAAAAACCAAAAAAAAAACCCCAAAAAACAAAAAAACAACAAACCACCCAAAACAGAAAACAAACAAAAATGCACCACAGACCTTGCCCTGTAGGGTTCTGTAGTTATGATCCTTTGGCTATTATTTTAACCACGGTTGCAAATGTGTGTGTGTGTGTCACATACACATACACATACACATATTCACACACAGACATGCACCCTTTTCTCCTCGTACATAAAACTCAAAGAAACGCACACACACACACACACACACACACACACAAAGGAAGACCAGATGATATGGTCAGTATGTCGGATGAGCCAGGTCAGTGGCTTCCATGAGGTCAAAAGCATTCTTCTGCTCCTGGTAGATTTACTCTGGTATCTTGGGTATGGATCTTGTTGCCTTAGGACCAGCTTCTCCCTCTTCAGCTTGGTACTTCATCTGGACCACAAGCTTGGTTCTTGCTGACCTGTCTCCTGGAGTGAGTTTCCATTGTCTCTTGGTCCATACTCTGAACCCGACACACCGTCTCCTCAGACAAGTCTGGCTGCTGGCACCCGTGTCGGTTACACCTCACTGCTCCTCCAACAAAAGTAGAGTTCCAATTGTGGGCCCTTGCTGTAACAAGATAACCTTGGCATAAATATTTGCATTTATAATCAGTTTTCCACGTCCCTTGATTCCACCAGAAAATACAACATTTTCTTTGTAAATTCTCTTTCCTTGGAAATTTCCATGGAATTCTCCTGAAGAATGTCTTTAGGACTTACCAGGTTGGTAAGTCAATGATTGGAATTCTCTTGAAGGATTTCTTTAGGACTTACCAGGTTGGTAAGTCAATGATTATTTTTTTTGTCTTGAATTGAGTTTTGTCTTTTAATACCCTTGAAGTAGGATGCTCGATGGTAGAACTCCTGTTATGAGAACATGGACCTTTAATGTGGCCAGCAATCCCCAATTACTAACACACACACACACACACACACACACACGCTTATGCTTATGTACACGTAATGGCTTTACAACTTTTGCAATAGTTGTTTAGCTATTAATTATTCTTTCAATTTTAAAGTGGAGATAGGACCCCACCGTGAACTTGTCAAGCTTTTTCCCTTTACAAATTTAGCTTCAGTTTGAAAGGAAATGTAATTGATGAAGCCCTTGCTGTGTATCATGAGTTATGGGTATCTAGCATGGATTAAAAGGAAAGAAACAATATCACAGGAATGTGTGTGTGTGTGTGTGTGTGTACATGAAGAAAAGCATCAGTCTGGACTTGGAGTGTTTAATCTACCAAAGCTTTGTTATTCTCTTTCCTGTTTGTACCAGTCTGAATTATTTGGCTCTATTTGGTTCTATGGCAGGATATTCAGTTTCGGAATAGAAGAAATTGAAGCTTAGTTCATATACATGCAAGAATACCATGCTCATTCAATCATATAGAGATAGAAAGAGTAATCCAATGGAAATAATTTCTTCCCCCTATTCTTGTGCTTTTCCTAAGTTTTAGGGTATGAGGGTATGATCTACTTCTGCCTGTGGTATCATCTTAGACTTTTTGATACTCTGGAGGATACTCCACAGCTAAGCCTACAAAATGACGACTTCCTTCTTGGTGGCACTCTGTCATTGCTGATGTCATAGCTCGCCCTTCTTCCACACGTGGCAGGTGTATCATATATGGGGTATACCTTGCGGTGTGCATAAAAAACACCATGCTGATCACTTATTCATCTCACCTTTGAGCCTTCTTTTTGGAAAATAGGTATTCTACGAGAAATAGAATAGAATTTCAAAACCTAGCAAAATAATACACAATGATTAAGAAAAACTACGTTTTGGTGGAAAGTCCATTCTTGCTTAATTTTGTAAAGTGTAGAATTTGCTTCTGGCATTGGGTTGGTGTTTTGTAGAACATAACAGAGCCATAGATATTGCCTTCATGTGTCTTCAAAATCTTCTTTTAGAAGCCGGCTGTCTTGGGGCGCCCGGGTGGCTCAGTCAGTTGAGTGTCTGACTTCACCTCAGGTCATGATCTCACAGTTCGTCAGTTTGAGCCCCACATAAGGCTCTCTGCTGTCGGCACAGAGCCCACGTTGGACCTCCTGCCCACCCCCTGGCCCTCCTCCGCTTGCTCTCTCTCTCTCTCTCTCTCTGTGTCTTGAAAATAAATAAAAACATTTTATAGTGAAACACAAATCCATAAAACCAAGAACAGTTTTCAGGAAACTATAGAATGTCATCATTTTTGTGTTTTGCACCATCCAACATGTGCAGTGTGTATTTCCGGGTACGACAAGCACGCAGAAAGACAGTATCACCAATTCCTTAAAAGGCTGCCGAGTGTATGAGATTCATGAGCAATAATGACCAAACAAAAATCGTTACTTTTGTGCTCAAGTCTTAGCATTTTAACTCAATACAGCTTGGTTTGCCCTAAATGGTTTTGCATGTCCTGGTTAAAATTAGAAAGAGCATGAAAGTGATTTGAGTGGATTCCTACAAAATAATGTTAATATAAGTCCCTCCCACTGGTGACTAATTGATACTGTAAGCAGAAAGTATATTTATACTATCAAAACTAAAAACATTATCCAACGAGTTTTTACTTAGTAAATTTGGATTAGTTGGCTGACTTCAAAGTTGAGTCTAAAGGAAGCGAAAGGTTACATCCTTCAGATCAAATAACACAGGTCATGCCTGTGAATAAAATGAAGTATGTTGACTCGATGGCATTGACCTTATAACAAGTTAATAATGAAAAACTGGCTGTATCTAGAATTTAGCAGCTCTTAATAATAGAGTTATTATTAACTTGTTAATAATATGTTTATTTATATATTTTATCTTAAACACAATTACCAGTCTCATTATTCTCAGATAAAACAATGAGCTTTTGAGAAACCTACATGGCATTGTCCAGAATTAAAGAAAGATTTTGAACATCATGAGCAGAGTCCACCAAAAGCATATCCACACTTCATAAGTTACTCTGTGCCCTTAAGGTCCAAAAACTTAACGCAATTTATGTTACAGAATCAACACACAGTTTCATTGTAGAAATTACTTTCAATTTTTGAGTAACGTATTTAAAGTATCATATTCTCAGAAATGTGTATTTTTAAAAAGATAAACAGTCACTGGCTTAACTGTTTCCAATTATTCCTGTGACTGCTTGGAAGTTTATCCATATGGTTTTCCACATTACCATTTGATGTTTAGACATGAGATTATTGGAATAATTCTGTGAAAAAGCATAGACAGCTGGACTTTCGGGAAGAGTAACTAAGGGATTTATAAGGTAGATAAAAAGTAAAGATGGCCTGAATCTCCACACAATCCCAACACATTCCTGTCTCCTTTGAATTTTTTTTTTTCGTGTTCATTTATTTTTGAGAGAGAGGGAGAGAGAGAGCACAAATGGGGTGGGAGTGCAGAGAGAGAGAGGGAGAGAGAGAGAGACAGAATCCAAAGCAGGCTCCAGACTCTGAGCTTCAGCACAGAGCCCAACGTGGGGCTCGAACCCACAAGGTGTGCGATCATGACCTGAGCTGAAGTCAGACGCTTAACCGACTGAGCCACCCAGGAGCCCTGATTCCTGTCTTCTTTGTAGGGCTGAGGACACTGAGGGAATCTGGGGGCAGTGGCCTGTGTCCATAGTTGCTGGTTTGTCTAGCTCTGTTAAACATGAGTTGTCAGTCTGGAATGTCAGTGTTCAGGAAGCAGTCATTGTGTAAGAGACACACAAAAGGTGGCATAGTCAGGGTCCGGTTGCGGGTGGTCAGGATGTTGAACCACCATCCCAAATCCCTGGCTTTGCATGGTGAGGGATGTTGGGAACAGCACAGCCAGGTGGAAATGGTCTCTGGAAGCAAGCTCAAGTCCCCATTTCATCCCTTACAGGTTCTCCGACTTTGGGCAAGGCATTTAACCATTCTGGATCTTGTTTTATTCATGTTTAAAACAGGAATAGTAATGGTCTTGTCTCTTAGGATGACTAGAGAAATGAAATGAAATTTATGCTTATAAATGTTTAGCAGTATGTCTTTTATATGATAAAGACACCAATAAATGGTAGCTATTATATTATAGCTACCCATTATGTTTTCCTGCATAGGCTATATAAAGCCTTTATGTATTTGTTCAGAGATATGTATGTCCACAGCTTAGCTTGACATGATTTTATGTAATTAGTAGTTGCCAGCACATTTATTAGGGAGGGATTGGCCAATAAATAACATGAAATTGACCTTTGGGAAGATCTTTTGAAAATCACCCATGGCTGAGATTTAGAAACATAACCAACAACCTACCTAACCATCATAGGTAAAGTCATGCCGTTAGGTATTAAGGAAGGAGTGTTGCTGGTATTGAGCCTTTAAGTATAACTTCGATACTGTATACACTAGAGGACTCCCTGTAGTTATGTGATCAAATGAAGGGTAGAACAACACAGGGTTCGTTTGATACTCCACAGAATCTAGGAGAATAAGGAGTAAGAAACTCAAATTGTATGAGAAGTTTAACCAAATATAACATAGAGCTATTTTCTGAAATAATGGACCTAATTTGCTTTTATGCTGGGTCATCACATCACTTGGTCAACTTAGGCACTTAGGAATTTGACTCATATAGATAATGGCCCTCTTACAGGTAGTATGCATTTATAATGCGAACTGCTTGGGATCTTTGTGCGTACCATGTGTTGTCCCAGAGAAGGTCATGAACTACCACCAATTTATGAATATTATTTCATATTCATAAGGCATAAAATTTTTTTGAGAAGCTTGTTAGCTAGAATATGAAAATTTAGCCAATGAAAGAACCGAGGATCTAAAAGATCCGCTCAGATTTATAAAACCAATCATCGTAAAACCAAGACTCGCCATTTCTGAACCACTCATTTTATTTTTACTCTGTTTGCTTTGGTCAGATGGTCCATTTTGGACAAAGCGGAGTATACCTATATTTACATCCAGCACATAAGTGTTCCAAAATTTCAAGTTGAATTGATTTACCTGTTTGTTTCCCCAAATTTCTTACTGAAGCAATTTCTGACTATGACCAAAATTGCAAACATGTAAGTATTGAAGTAGGACCACAAGCTGTTTTCACCCAACTTAAAGCAGGAAATGTTGGCAAGGATAGAAAATCCTTCTTGGATGGTTTCCCATTGGCTTCCAAAGGGAGTAGATAAGCAATGTATGAATACCCAAACATTTGGGTTTTTTTTTTTTAATCTTCACTAAATCCTTACACAAACTTTAAAAATCCTATCCACCCCTCATTTATCTACACAATATATTTGGAAACAATAAAGGAAAATCAATGAGGCATTGAGTTGGCAGGTTCGTGGAACCTGAATTCAGTGTTTGACTTTGAAAAATAGGGCTGTAGCAGAGCTGCCGAGATATCCCACTGGGAGGGGAAGCCGATGGTAAGCCGGGAGAATGTGCTGCCCTTGGTGTCTTTGGAATTGGTAGTACTCAGGTTTGTGGATGCAAATCCAGAGCAACATACCGTTCGTTACTCATCCGGAACTCAGTCATCTGAGCTGATAAGGTGGATGCCACACAAGCACAAAGGAACTACAATCCAAGATTTACTGTAGGGACTGCGTAATATGTAGGTACCTGCCAATGCTACTTGGGATAATTAGCAAGCCTGTAACAGCAGAAACATGAAATAAGTAAAGTGACAGTATAAAACCTGTAGTAGGCATTTACCGAATTCACAAGTATTCTGAGAGAGGGGGCGGGGGATGTTGGCATTAGATTCAAATACAAGAGGTTTTCTCTTTATACAATCTATCTGTTCATTAGATGAAATATACATTTTTAGGTACCTGGATCTTTTTTTTTCATGATTTTTTAACTTCATGGTATCTCAACCCTTGTCTTTTTTTTTCAGTTTATTTATTTATTTTGAGAGAGACAGTATGTGTGGGGGGGAGGGAGAGGGGTCGAGAGAGGGAGAGAGAGGGAGAGAGAGCTCCGCACTGTCAGCACACAGCCCAGTGCAAGGCATGAACCCCTGAACCATGAGATCATGACCTGAGCTGAAATCAGGAGGCGGATGCTTAACCCACTGAGGCACCCAGGGACCACTAAGTGCCTGGATCTTAAAGAAAGAGGAGATTCTATAGCCTTAGGTTGTGCTTCACAGAAAGGCGATGGGCCAGCCTTATTCTAGACCTAATAGACCAGAGGTTTGCTTTTTTCCCCTAAATGCAAGAATTCTGTCTACGAATCCATCCCCAAAAATCTGTTTGTTTCTTAAGTTAGACACTTAGTGATCTCCTGCATATTCAGGTCTAAAATTTTTGTTAATTATATTTCTGATTGCCACCTTTATGCCTACATTTAATTCTTCTGGCAAAAATGATACGTTGGCCTTGCAATAAAGATTGTAATATTACATGGGCACCTGGGTGGCTTGGTTGAGTGTCACACTCTTGATTTTGGCTCAGGTCATGATCCCAGCGTCTTGGGATGGACTCCTGCATCTGGCTTCATACTGAGAGTAGAGCCTGTAAGAGTCTCTCTCTCTCTCTCTCTCTCTCTCTCTCTCTCTCCCTGCCCTCTCCCCAACTCACTTGCTCTCTCTCTCTCTAAAATAAAAAAAATTAAATTAAAAAAGATTATAATATAGATTTTGGATTAATAGAATGGGTATTGACATGCTTTTTGGTTATTTGTTACTGAACTGATTCTGAAGGTACAAATACTGTTTATTTCACTCCATATTCTTTTGAACTTTACTATAGTTATGCCCTATATTACCCATAGTATAAGTTTTTGGGTAATTGTATGGCTACTCGTTAGTACTTTTCTGACCTCAAGCAGACCTATTAAGCACAGAGAACTCTAAAAAGATCTCTCTGCTTTCAACAATAGCCAAATTATGGAAAGAGCCTAAATGTCCATCAAATGAAGAATGGATAAGAAATTGTGGTTTAGGTACACAATGAAATACTACATGGCAATGAGAAAGAATGAAATATGGCCTTTTGTAGCAACGTGGATGGAACTGGAGAGTGTTATGCTAATAAGTCATACAGAGAAAGACAGATACCATATGTTTTCACTCTTATGTGGATCCTGAGAAACTTAACAGAAGACCGTGGGGGAGGGGAAGAAAAAAAAAAAGAGGTTAGAGAGGGAGGGAGCCAAAACATAAGAGACTCTTAAAAACTGAGAACAAACTGAGGGCTGATGGGGGGTGGGAGGGAGGGGACGGTGGGTGATGGGCATTGAGGAGGGCACCTGTTGGGATGAGCACTGGGTGTTGTATAGAAACCAATTTGACAATAAATTTCATATTAAAAAAAATAAAAAATAAAAATAAAGAGATCTCTCTGAATTGGTTTACAATGAAATTAATTAATGGTGAGACAGTTAAATAGAAAACATTTTTAAAAGTACCTGTGAATTAATACACCACTGGTATTTCTTAGGCATTGGAACGTCTGTATTTGTAGCTCTCTGTTTTCTTATGCACTCATGGAAAATGAAATGGGATTTCCCTAGTTTTATAAGCAGAAGGATGTATTTTATTAATTTACCTAACCGTCATTTATTGAGGAAATGCCATTGCCAGTGTATGAAACAGAGAGAGCCCATGCTATCTTGGAGATTATATCCCAGTGGGAGAGAGAGAAAATAAATGTGTCACAGGCATAATAATTTCATATCCAGACAAGTTCTATGAAGGAAGTCAAACAGGGTAATATGTTAGAGTTTAATGTGGTAAAGGGAAAACTTTTAGAAAGGGGAATGTGAGAAAAGTCTCTGGGGTTATGAATTTAAACTGAGACAAGAAGGAGGAGGGGCGCCTGGGCGACCCAGTCGGTAAAGTGTCCAACTTCGGCTCAGGTCATGATTTCGAGGTTCATGAGTTCAAGCCCAATGTCGGGCTCTGTACTGACAGCTCAGAGCTTGGAGCCTGCTTCGGATTCTGTGTCTCCCTCTCTCTCTGCCCCTCCCCTGCTCAGGCTCTGTCTCTCAAAAATGAATAAACGCGAAGGGAAAAAAAAAAAAAAAAAAAAAAAAAGAAAGAGGAAAAGGCAACATACGAAGATGCTGGGAATTAACACCTTGAAATCTGAGACTGGAATGTGCTTCGCAGATACAAAAACAGGGACACGTTAATAAAACACCGCGCCCTGAGGTGAGTTCTTCTGTCAATCACAACGGCAGCCTTCCCTACACTGGCTTGGTGGAATTCTGCCCTCCCCGGGCCCTAGAGAACAGGTCTGTGTGAGGGCCAAGCATTTGGTCTGCCTTCTGGATGGGATGATCTGAGACTAGGTTCTCTGTGAGATCAGCGTGCAGGGACCATGGGGGTAAATACCCGAGCCCCTTTCTCTTTGCCCAGGGTACACGCTAGCTCACATTTATCTGTTTCCTGGGCAGTTAGACGTTGCCATGCGACTGACTCGTACCAAGAGGGTGTGGATGGAACCGGCAAGTGTCCACGCAGTTCCCTTCCTCTTTCCCCACGTGTTTGCAGAATTCAGATAACTGTGAGGCCCTAAGGAGGGCAGGTCCACACGGCAGACTGTGCCTGAATCCCTACGTAGCCACGTGCAAGGCGACCCGCCTGTCGGCCAGACTTATTTCGGACCAAATGTGAGTAAGTCGTCCACTTCTGTCTCGTTGAGTCCCTGCGTGTCTCAAAGCGGCTGGCGTTGTGCCGACTCACCCAGCAGACCTACTGCGTCTCCTTCTGTGTGGACACCCTCCGTCTTCTCCCATTCTGACTACGTCTCCTGCCATACGACCCCCAAATTACTTTCTGCTGCCCAAACGTCTGCATCTCCCCAATTCAGAATGAATGACTAGCAGCTTTCAGAGGCCAAGGGCCCACAAAACGGGAAGCTGTCAGCGAGCGGCCACTATCGCAGGGTATGAGATACGGTTCTTAAAGATAGTTTATTACTATACCTGAGATATCTCAGGTATCTCAGGAGAGTGGGGGCAGAATCCACAAGTGTGATGCTTTGTTCCCTGCACGGCTGAAGGCATACTTTGGGCCAGCTTCTAGGAAAGCTTCCAGAATCTCAAGTGTCAGGCTCTTTCTTAGTTTAGGGGCTTAAGGTGTGCCTGATTCGGCACCTTGAGAATGAGAGACAATGCAAGGTACATCTTGCTCAAATTGAAATCTTCCCGATGTAAAATATGAATTATCTTTAATTTTTAAGAAGTCATGCTTTCCTCCCCCTTCTTTTTAAAAAATTTTAAAAATGTTTTTTTGTTTATTTTTGAGAGAGAGCGAGTGAGAGAGAGGCAGAGACAGAGACAGAGAGGGGAGAGGGAGACACAGAATCCAGAGCAGGCTTCGGGCTCTGAGCTGTCAGCACAGAGCCTGATGCAGGGCTCGAACTCAGAGCCGTGAGATCATGACCTGAGCCAAAGTCAGATGCTCACCCAACTGAGTCACCCAGGCGCCCCTCCTCCCCCTTCTTACATATGGACCCTCCCTTTCAGAAAAGGCTCTCGTCTTCATTTATTAGTGTCCTTCCATCTGTCCTCAAGTGACAAGTGATTTAATGCTTACAATAAAAGTCATTATGACTTCCATGGTGAATGGTGGGAAATTACATTGAGAGTGGTAATAAACTATCTTTAGGAACCATATAAGGGGAGAGAGGCTGAAAATTCAGTTGCAGACACATGAGTGAAGCATTAGGGAAGGACTTCCTCTCCCTGACTGATGCATGATGCAGAGAAGGAAAGGTGGTTTTTCTTTGAAGACCTTCCCCTTCTCGTCTCCTGATTTGGTGTCTGAAGGACTTTAGAGGCACCAAGTGCAAGTTGTCACTCTTCAGTGGATGGGTTAAAAATCCACGGCTGAGAAAGTTGGGGGGAAATACGGGCTTTAAAGCCAAGCAGGTCAGACTAATTTTGGCCACTTTGTATTACCACGTCCAGATCTCATTTTTCTCCGTGGTTGATAATACAGTTCACTGCACAGGGTTGTTGTGATGTAAGCTATAAAGTGATTGGCAAATAATAACAATCACGATGGTAATTAAACTAACAAGGAAATGAATAAAATGATGAAATTGACTGAGTGCTTGGGTGCACCGAGCCCTGCCTTCATTGCTAAATGTGCCCTCTCACAAGTATCCTTGATGGGGAACTCTACTGTCATCTTTTTCACAAAGGAAGAAATAAAGGAACAAAGATTCTGTAACTTGCCTAAGGTGGCATTCTAAATAAGTATGAATTCCTGCTACCTTCCTAGAAATTGATACTGTTTTTGTGACTCTGTCTGGCCCCCTCTCCTTTTACTTTAAATACTCTGCTTGCCTGGAGTTTAGGCTGAAGAATTTGGGTGCTCCCTATCTGTCCGTCAAGAAGAATCAGATAAAAACAGTCAATTTGAGTGTATTTAGTCTGTCAGGAAAGAAAAAGGATATGAAAGAAGTCAAATAAAACCTAAATAAATGGAGACACATACTGTGTTCATGGACTGGAATACTCAGCATAGTAAAGATGTCAGTTCTCCCCAGCATGATTTATAGATTGAACCTAATTTCTATTAATATCCCTGCAAGGTTGTTGTGGACATAGACAAGCTTATTCTTAAAACTTTATATGGAAAGACACAGTACCGAGTAAGCTGAAATTATTTTGAAAAGGAAGAATGAGGTGGGAAGGGTCACTCTATCTTACTCTGTAGCCACAATAGCAAGACAATATGGGTTGGCAGAGGGATAGACTCATGTATCCATGGATCAAATTAGAGAACCCAAAAGTAGACCTACAAGAAATGTACTCAGCTGATTTCTGACAACAGTCCAAAAGATGGTCAATGGAGGAAAACTAGCTCTTCCTACAAATAGTGCCAGAGCAATTGGACATCCAGAAGAAAAAAAAAAAAATGACCTTAGCCTCAACCTCACACCTTGTAAAAAAATTAATTCTACATGGACAACAGGCTTAAATTTAACATTGAAAACTATAAAACTTTGAGAAAAAATAGGAGAAAGTCTTTGAGAACTAGACAGGCACAGAGTTGTTAGATTCCATGGGAGGGAAAAAATTGATAAATTGGATCCCATTGAAATTGAAGAACATGGGGCACCTGGCTAGCTCAGTGGAGTGTGTGACTCTTTTTTTTTTTTTTTTTTTAATTTACATCCAAATTAGTTAGCATATAGGGCAACAATGATTTCAGGAGTAGATTCCTTAGTGCCCTTTACCCATTTAGCCCATTCCCCCTCCCCCAACCCCTCGGGTAACTCTGTTTGTTCTCCATATTTATGAGTCTCGTCTGTTTTGTCCCCCTCCCTGTTTTTATATTATTTTTGTTTCCCTTCCCTTATGTTCATCTGTTTTGTCTCTTAAAGACCTCATATGAGTGAAGTCATATGATTTTTGTCTTTCTCTGACTGACTAATTTCACTTAGCATAATACCTTCCAGTTCCATCCACGTAGTTGCAAATGGCAAGATTTCATTCTTTTTGATTGCCAAGTAATACTCCATTGTATATATATACCACATCTTCTTTATCCATTCAGCCAACCATGGACATTTGAGCTCTTTCCATACTTTGGCTATTGTCAGTAGTGCTGCTATAAACATGGGGGTGCACATGTCCCTTCGAAACAGCACACCTGTTTCCTGTGGATAAATGCCTAGTAGTGCAATTGCTGGGTCGTAGGGTAGTTCTATTTTTAGTTTTTTGAGGAACCTCCATACTGTTTTCCAGAGTGGCTGCACCAGTTTGCATTCTGACCAACAATGCAAAAGAGATCCTCTTTCTCCGCATCCTCGCCAACATCTGTTGTTGCCTGAGTTGTTAATGTTAGCCATTCTGACAGGTGTGCGGTGGTATCTCATTGTGGTTTTGATTTGTACTTCCCTGATGATGAGTGATTCTGAGCATTTTTTCATGTGTCGGTTGGCCATCTGGATGTCTTCTTTGGAGAAGTGTCTATTCATGTCTTTTGCCCATTTCTTCACTGGAGTATTTGTTTTTTGGGTGTTGAGTTTGATAAGTTCTTTATAGATTTTGGATCCTAACCCTTTATCTGATATGTCATTTGCAAATATCTCCTCCCATTCTGTCAGTTGCCTTTTAGTTTTGCTGATTGTTTCCTTTGCTTTATTTTGATGAGGTCCCAGTAGTTCATTTTTGCTTTTGTTTCCCTTGCCTCTGGAGACGTGTTGAGTAAGCGGTTGCTGCGGCCAAGATCAAAGAGGTTTTTGCCTGCTTTCTCCTTGAGGATTTTGATGGCTTCCTGCCTTACATTGAGGTCTTTCATCCATTTTGAGTTTATTTTTGTGTATGGTGTAAGAAAGTGGTCCAGGTTCATTCTTCTGCATGTCACTCTCCAGTTTTCCCAGCACCACTTGCTAAAGAGACTGTCTTTATTCCATCGGATATTCTTTCCTGCTTTGTCAAAGATTAGGTGACCATACATCTGTAGGTCCGTTTCTGGGTTCTCTATTCTGTTCCATTGATCTGAGTGTCTGTTCTTGTGCCAGTACCATACCGTGTTGATGATTATAGCTTTGTAGTATAGCTTGAAGTCCGGGATTGTGATGCCTCCTGCTTTGGTTTTCTTTTTCAAGATTGCTTTGGCTATTTGGGGTCTTTTCTGGTTCCATACAAATGTTACGATTATTTGTTCTAGCTCTGTGAAGAATGCTGGTATTACTTTTATAGGGATTGCATTGAATACGTAGATTGCTTTGTGTAAGATTGACATTTTAACAATATTTGTTCTTCCTATCCAGGAGCATGGAATCTTTTTCCATTTTTTTGTGTCTTCTTCAATTTCTTTCATCAGCTTTCTATAGTTTTCAGTGTATAGATTTTTCACCTCTTTGGTGAGATTTATTCCTAGGTATTTTATGGTTTTTGTGCAACTGTAAATGGGATCAATTCCTTGATTTCTCTTTCTGTTCCTTCATTGGTGTATAGGAATGCAACTGATTTCTGTGCGTTGATTTTATATCCTGCAACTTTGCTGAATTCATGAATCAATTCTGGAAGTTTTTTGGTGGAATCTTTTGGGTTTTCCATATAGAGTATCATGTCATCTGAGAAGAGTGAAAGTTTGACCTCCTCCTGGCTGATTTGGATGCCTTGGAGTGTGTGACTCTTGATCACAGGGTTGTGAGTTCAAGACCCACATTGGGTGTCAAAACTACTTAAAATCTTAAAAAAAAAAAAAAAAAAAAGAAAGTGAAACACAAAACAAAGCAAAACTTTCGCATTGTGAATGACCCCGTGAGGAGGATGGAGACGAGCAACAGACAGGGAGAAAATGTTTGCAGAGCACATATCTGACAAATGAAGAATGTCTAGAATATATTAAAAACTCTCCAAACTAAGCAGTCTAATTAGAAAACACATAAAAGGTACGGACAGACTATTCACCTAAGATGTACAATTGGCAACGGAGCACATGAAAAGGTGCTCAACATCTTTAGCTGTTAGGGCAATGCAAATTAGCACCACAATGAAAGATCACTGCACACTCATCAGAATGGCTAAGATAAAAAAAAAAAAGTGAAAACAGCAAAAATCTGGTGAAGATGTGGCGAAACTGGACCTCTTGTGAATTGCTGGTGGGAATGTAACATGGTACCATCACTGAAAAGACTATGGACGTTTCTTACAAAACTATAAGTGTAACTATCATCTGACCTGGCAAGTGCACTCGTGAGCATTAGTTAAACTTATGTTCATGTAAAAACCTGTCCACAGATGTTGAGAGTGGCTTTATTTATAAAAACCTTAAACTGGAAGCAACTTGAAGGTCCTGCAGTGGGCAAATGGTTTCACAAAATGAGGCACATTCTTGCTGTGGAATACTACTTAGCAATAAAAAAGAATAAAATATTGATATACATGAAAATTTAGATGGATTTCAAGGGAATTATTCTGGGTGAATAGAGGCCAATCTCAAAACAATTACATACATAAAAAACGATTCTATTTTTATGTTACTCTCAAAATGACAATATGATACAGAGACTATAATAGCAGTGGCCAGTTGTTAAGTCAGGAGGATAGTGTATTACTACAAAGGGATGATAGCAGAATTGATCTTCATGGTAAAAGAACAGTCTATATCTTGACTTTGGTGGTGATTACATGAATCTACATCTGTGAGAAAATTGCATACAGGTACACTCACGTGCTTGTACCGCTTGAAATCTGAATAACATCTGCAGATTGGGCAAGTGCCCATTTCCTGGTTTTGATATTATACCATAGTTATGGAAGAAATTACTACTAAGCAATTTAGTGGTGAGTACATGAGACCTCTCTGTACTGTTTTTGCAACTTCCTATGAATCAATGGGATTTTTCCAAAATAAACAGTTAATATGTAATTTTTAAATAGAAAAAAATACTAGCATGTAGAAATAAATCCAACAGTAGATATACAATTCATGACAAAAGTTATAATTTAATAATGCTCAAAAGAGGAAGCCGAAATAATAGAGGATATACTGTGCTTTAAGAGGGGGAAGTTCCAACGTCATCATAAAGAAGGGAATTTTCCTACAATTAATCCATACATTCAATGCCATTGCTATTAGATTATTAATGAGCCTTCTCATGGAACTCAATTTATTGAAAAATTCTGACAGAAAGTATAAAGTTATTTCATATATTATAAAGACTATGGGGCACCTGGGTGGCTTGGTCGGTTAAGCATCTGACTTCAGCTCACATCATGATGTCACCATTCATGAGTTCAAGCCCCATGCCAGGCTCTGCACTGACAGCTCAGAGCCTGGAGCCTGCTTTGGATTCTATGTCTCTCTCTCCCTCTGTGCCCTCCCCCTTCACCCTCTGTCTCTCTCTCTCAAAAATAAATAAACATTAAAACATTTTTTAAATCAATACTATAATATCTAGACTTTTATGGTGAACATTTCACAACACATACATTAAATTACTATGTTGTACACCTAAGACTAATACAATGTTATATGTCAGTTGTATTTCAGTTTAAAAAGAGTTATTAAGAAGCTATAATCATTACAAGTATAGTTCAGGAATAGAAAAAAATATTAATAGAACAGCATAGAGAAAGTAGAAAAAGAGCACAGAAACTCAAGGAGTATTATCAAGTATTGGAGAAAAGAGAAACTATTCAATACACGGTGTTAGGCCAACTTCCTGTTCACATGGAAAAGATAACATGCAGTCTCTTTAATACACTATTCATTAATGAAGATCAATGACCAAATATGAAAAACAAAACCATAAAAATGTTACAAAAAACAGTAAAAAAACACAACCAAACCCAAATGCTTCATTATATTTGAGTTGGGAGAAATTTCTTATAGAAAACATGAATAGCACAACACCCAAAAGTAAAGATTGATATATTTGATTACATTAGAATTGAAAATTTCTATTTGGCAAAAGGCACATGAAACAAAGCACAAATGGGTGTAAATATTGCCATCCAGAGGAACAAACAAACGACAGGGGTTAGTACCCTGAATTGGTAAATAAATCCTACAAATACAAGGAAAGAAAACCCAGTAGAAAAAATAGCAATTAATGATGGAGGAAATCAAAATTACCAAATGAACATATGAAAAGATACTCAACTTTTCTACCAATCAGGGAAGTGCAAGCAAACACATGAAAACAATGGCATATTATTTTATTTTTTTTTATTTTTATTTTTTAACGTTTATTTATTTTGGGGACAGAGAGAGACAGAGCATGAACGGGGGAGGGTCAGAGAGAGGGAGACACAGAATCTGAAACAGGCTCCAGGCTCTGAGCAGTCAGCACAGAGCCCGACGCGGGGCTCGAACTCACGGACCGCGAGATCATGACCTGAGCTGAAGTTGGACGCTTAACCGACTGAGCCACCCAGGCGCCCCAATGGCATATTATTTTAAACGGGCAAAACAGATACTGCATCTGGCAACAACATGTCATGGTGAGCATAGCAGGAATAAAAGATTCCTCTACACAGGGCTGCAAATTTGCTTAATTTCCGCAGGTGCCATTCTGATTCTTTATAGGAGTAGCACCAGCTATGATTGTACCATTCATGGCAACACTGCCCATACGTCGCTGTAGATAAGCGAAATCAGTACCGCCATTTTGGAAAGCAACGTAGTTATATTTAAAAAAGATCAAGATCACGTACCCCAAATGACTCAATCGTTCTACTCCTGGATATTCTCCCTCTTGAAAGTCCAGCATATGCTCACAGAAAGTCATAACGTGATGGTTATTGCATTGCTGTTTCTAAGAGCCAACAAACCAAAAATCTAAACAAAAAAGACAGACTACTTGATCTAGGTTTATAACTATAATCATACACAAATCTCCAAAACATATCATTAAAAAGAGAAGTTCACTGCAAAAAGATACAGATAAGATGTCAAATGTGTCATGTTGAAGACTCAGAAACATCTGGGTAGGTAGATGATAGATGGACAGATAGATGGACAGACTGACAGGTACACAGTATGAGCACAGAAATGTAGATGGGAGTTATATGCATCAACGTCAAGATAATCATCCAGGGACAAGGGTTAGAAAATGGGAAGGAGTAAGGTCTGAGCTGGGACTCTAATGTTTTCTGCGTTTAAATGATCCAAAGGAAATAAGATAAAACACGTTAACATCCGTTTAGTCTCAGGGCTAGGTACACAGATATCTATTACTTTATATTTACGTATTTAAAATATCTAATACGTTGAAATAATTCTGAAAGAAAGAAGAAAAAGCAAACGAGCAAGAAAGAGGTAATTGGTAGAGATTTTATAAGTAATAAACCTGTTCCTTCCCCGCAGCTGTTTTATTTTATTTTTCAATCTCCTGCAGCAGCAATCTGGAGAATGAAATGTTCCTCAGCGAGGATTCAATGGGAGGTGGAGGAGGTGACAAGTCTAAGTGACAGGTGGGGGGGGGGGTGACGTGTCACACACAAGCCTCCTTAGTTGTGTGTGCACCCCAGGGTCAGGACAGCTGGGATGTTGCTGGGATTCTGAACAGAAGTCAACTTGGCAGAATTGTAAAAGCAGTTCCCTCTGGCTGGTAAACATATTCAGGAGCCCTCACACCTGCCTACTCAGGACTTTTCCTTACGGGCTCGTGAAGGTCAGCGGGACGGGCAGTACAGCCCATCTCCTCACACCCATGACAGCTTGGAAAAACATGCCAAGTGTGGCCGTCAACATCTCCTTCAAACCACCACTGAGTTTGACACAATGAAAGATTTTTTTTTTTCTTCTTCTTCTCAGCAGTTACCCACGGGGGAAAAAAAAAATCCTACATAAAATGATTAAATTCCCAAATATTTCCAGACTATTTGTGAACTTGCATCCAAGCTGCTTCTCTTCTTTTCTTTTTTTTCCCTTTCCAGACTTGTGTTCGTTGTCCGCTCCCCTTTCCAAACAGCAAACAGAAACTTTATCTGGCTTGTAGGACAATTCCTTCTTAAACACAGGAACAAACATTTTTAGCTCAGTCCCTAGGTCTGTCAGCTTAGGGAGAACTTTGGAATCAATTGAGCCTCTGTTGTTCCACCTATAAAATGGATTACAAAATAGATTACTATGTCAATGAGGGTTAGACCAAATGACTTAGGACGGCATAGCGAACTTAATGTATATCTGCTGTTCTTAATTGTGAGGATAATCGCGATACTAATTGTCAGAGACATCATTAACCTAAAGAAAAATAGCATTGTACACAAAGGAGTGGGAATGGGATACAAGAAATTTTGTTAGGAAAAGCAATGGTCCCTTGACAAAACAACACTCCAGATATTTTTTAGGGGCACCTGCGTGGCTCAGTCAGTTATCTGACTTCGGCTCAGGTCATGGTCTCCCGATTCGTGAGTTCAAGCCCTGCCTTGCTCTGCACTGACAGTGTGGAGCCTGCTTGGGTGGGAGTCTCTTTCTCCCTCTCTCTCTGCCCCTCCCCCACTCGTGGTTTTTCTCTCTCTCTCTCAAAATAAATAAATTTTAAAAAAATCTTAAGTGTCTGGGAAGCTTGAATCAGCAAAATGATGGTTGAAGCATGGTCTCTGGAACCAGATCACCTGGCCTCAAATGTCTCTTATACCATCTTGAACAATTTATTCTATTACTCTGTGCCTCAGTTTCCTCCTAGGGATGTTGTGCGATACAGGAATGAGTTAATAGATGAAATCCTTAGAGTAGCTCCGGACACATCTATATACTGTGATGGTCTTTTTTATTTAATTTCTTTTAATGTTTATTTATTTTTGAGAGAAAGAGACAGAATGAGAATGGGGGAGGGGCAGACAGAGAAGGACACAGAGAATCCAAAGCAGGCTCCAGGCTCTGAGCTGTCAGCACAAAGCCCGCACGGGGCTTGAACTCAGGATCCTTGAGACCGTGACCTGAACAGAAGCCGGAGGCTTAACCGACTGGGCCACCCAGGCGCCCCCGTGATGGTCTTTTTGATGTGCCAACTTGGCCAGGCTACACTTGCCCGTTTTTCAAATAAACACGAATCTAGGTGTTGCAGGGAAGGTCTTTGAGAGACACCATTAAAGTTCATAATCAGCTGATTTTAAGTGAGGGAGCTAATCCTAGAAAATCTGGTGGGCTCAAGTCCATCAGTTGAAAGCTTTAAAAGCAGAACTGAAGCTTTCCTGAAGAAAAAGAAATCAAATCCTCCCATAAAACGTCCACGTCTGCTCACATCCAGGCGCCCCAGCCTGCCTTTCTTGGTGGCATGCCCTGGGGGAGGGTGCGGGAAGGGTGGTCAGACTTGCCTAGCCAGCCCCCACAGCGACATATGCCAATTCCTTGCCGTAAACCTCTCCTATACATGTCTAATGGTTCTGCTTTTCTGACTTCACTCTTCCTGATACATGTGCATAGTGCTATAAAATAAAGCTCCACGAAATAAATCACGATTATTTTAGGTTTGAGGTTTACCAGTGTTGGCAGAAGAGAACGTAAAGTTTAGTTAGGAAGAGGAAAGGATGTCGAACATTATTTGGAGGACAGGTAGCTCCTGGATACTGTAATGAGATACCTGAATTCTCCTGCCATCACAAGACCCAGGAGTAGACCCCTGCCACCCTCAGTCAGTCCTGGCCTCTCTGGACGCCCCCTTCTTGCAACTGAGGCCCCCTGGGAATGATGACTGTTCCTCACAGCACCCTCGGGACTATTTTCGTGCCTTGAGAAAGAGTGATGCATTTTTCTGCAAATTACAAAGCGTCCATTTTTTCCCCCTTTTAATATAACTGTAAAGGCTTTAAGACTTCTGAGAAGAAATCCATCTTGCCTCTTTATACAAAGAGTCGATTATGACTGGGGCCGGGATGGCACAGGAGCCTGGTTGTTGGGGGGCCTCGTCCGTCAGAGTATGTTTGACTACTTGAAATTTGAAAATAAATGATCCTTGAATTCACCAAAGCATTTGAAAGAATGCACTCTGTAGGAAAAGGAGATCCTTCTGATATGGAGTCACTTTCCAGGTTGGTCAAACGTGAGACAGTGGAAGTGTGGTTTGACAGCCAGTTTAATTTCACTTGGCTCTGTGTGTGTGTGTGTGTGTGTGTGTGTGTGTGTGTTGGGGTGCGGGCCTGTGTGTCTACATGCGCACGTGTTTGCGTATACGCGTGTGTGTGGCAATAGGATTCTGTCCTCCGTCAACGGTCACTTTCTTTCCTTCCGTGTGATATTCTTTTACCTCTTTGGCATTTCTCCATAGTAACATATTTTCCCCACTCAATGCAGTTGTTGACGACTGGCTCGGTACGATGCCTCCACTGAAGGCAAGAGGAGAGACCAGGTGAACTCGGGCCTACACTTCTATTTGTGCGAATGTTGTGATGAGATCTGTAAATATCTTCTCCTTTGTGCCTATACAGTAAAACCTTGGGTTGCGAGTAACGTGTTCTTCGAGTGTTCCGCGAGGCGAGCAAACCTTTCCAATACATTTTAACTTCAAAAACGAGCGATGTCTTGCAATGACTGGTATGTGATGCTGAATGTCACATGATCACGACTGAGCCAATGGTTCTTGAAATGCGCTTTGATATACAAGTGCTTTGGACTACAAGTGTGTTTCTGGAATGAATTATGCTCGCAAACCCAGCTTTTACTGTATTTTGTTTACATTGTTAGACTAGTTTTTGAATAGAGAGATTGAATTCCAATGAAATACCATTTTTAGCAATCCTAGGCCAGATGGTGAAACCAGCCGGCCCTTTCTGAGATCTGTCCTCTGCACATCTTCTAACCTCCCCAGCTGTCCCAACTATGAAGACTTCACCCCAGGACATAATCAGAGATGATCGGTTATAAGCCATCTATGCAATACTGTCAACTAATCACTGTCCGTTGGGGAGAAACCATTTTTAAATCTTCCCTTTGGCTGTACAGAGTTTTCATACTTTAGTCTAAACGTGTGGTGGAAGGAGGTTTTTGGAAGGGACGTCTAATTTTCAAGCAGGAGAGAGTACCGACCACACAGTTGGAAGGGCTGGGTTCAAGACATGACCAAATCAGTGTGTGCCTCTGAGTAAGCCATTTCATGCCCTGACCTTGAGGTTCACGGTCTGTGAAATGGGGGTCATATTATCTGCTTAGCGAGTTGTTTTCAAATCTTAAACTGGTCATTTACTTAGATGTTCTTGGTTAAGTTGCAAGCAGTCTGCAAATGGAGAGATTTGCCTTCTCCCTCTGTAAACACACTGTCTTCTCTCCCCAGGCCCCCAGGCCAGGCAGCCAGCCAAGAGCACCCTGTCCAAAGGGCTAAAAGTCATAGGAGCTGATACGTATTGAATCCTACCTAAGTGCCAGGCACTGTCTTCTTGAAGCTGAAGAATTTGTCTTCTCAACACGACGGCCTTATCAGGTAGGTACTATTCGTGTCATCATCACCCCCTATTTTGCACAGAAGGCAACCGAGGCACAGGAAGGTCAAGTAACTTATCCACGTGTTCACCGCCAGCATGTGGTGGGGCTGGAATTTGAACCCAGGTGACCTGGCTTGAGAGCAGAGTTATAACAAGCCCACTGTACCACCATGAGTGTAAACCCTGTGTATTGAATGGAATCAGACTACTCCGTTCTTCTGTAGAAAGTTAAAAATCAAAAGAGGATAGATAAACGAGGTGGAGGAAAAAATACTTTGGGGCCTGTGTCGGGCCTAGGTGAGCTGGGTGAAACCAAAGATGCTGAAGGTGGATAAGAGGAGCCGGGAGGGCCGAGGAGGCAGTACATATTCACGAGGTCTTCAAGCAGCCACCCGTGGGGGGAGCGTTCATCCCGGCCCCGCGTGTCCCCTGCCGGATAGATGGTAGCTGCTCGTCAGGCTCATTGGCAAGTTACAGCTACTGGCCAGACGGACTCGCCCTGTGTCTTTTGGAAAGTGCGAGTGTGTGTTGGCTCCAGGCGTCTCCCATCTGCGAACCCCCTGGCTACGCTCCCTGCTCTGCTCGCAGAGACGGCACCCGCCGGGCAGGCTTTGCGGTAGAGAGGCTGGACGTGTGATCGTCGCATACCCGGGGTTGGGGTAAGGAGATCCTTCCGTCCCGCTTGCACACCGCCCTGAGATGATTAGCAGCCTCTTCCTACCCTTTGCTCTCACTGTGTGTTCTACATGGATTTAATAAGCCATGTGATAATTTGGTCTCTGAGCCCCTCTGTTCTGTGACCCCGGGGACAGCATACAAGTTGGTGTACTTGGAGTTTACTTGGAAGACCGTTTTCTACAGGGCACCCCAAATTTCACCATAGTCGATAATTTCAAACTCTTGTACCAAAAAGCATCTACCAAGTTACAAATAAGCAGCGAAAATCCTATTTAATTTTTTTATAACCCCCCTTTTCTGTAGCCCTTCACCGATCGTTAAAGCTGGTTGAGTTGTTTTCAATTGTTTTCATTGTTTTCAAAATGACCAGATTAAGATTTGAAAACAACTCGCTGGTAATGAAGCTGGTAATGATGATGACCTTGAAGTTGATGGCCTTGAAGATGTTTTTTTTTTCATATTTATTGCAGAAGTGATACTCTGCATATTTTTTCATATTTATTGCAGAATGGTGCTGAGTTGTTTGCACGTACTATCTCAATTAATCCTTGCGGCAACCCTGTGAGCCAATTTTCATTATTATCCTGATTTTGAACTTCAAAACTGGTCAGTGGTGAAGGAGAACTGAAGGGAGTTAAATAGTATTTTTTTTAAGGTTTTCATTTATTTATTTTGAGAGAGAATGTGCAAACGGGAGGCGCAGAGAGAGAAAATCCCAAGCAGGCTCCGCACTGTCAGCGCAGAGCCTAGCGTGGGAGCTTGATCCCACAAACTAGGAGATCATGACCTGAGCCGAAATTGAGAGTTGGATGTTCAACCGACTGAGCCACCCAGGCGCCCCCTAGAGTGAAGTAGCAGTGATCATTAAGTCCTGTCATTATTAAATTGCTGAACAGGATTTCAAACCAAAGTCTGACTCCTGAGTTGTCCATTTTACCATGGGTGGGTTGTAGTAACAGACCTAATATCCCCAAATCAAGTGCACACTTGAAGGAGAAGGTAGAGAAGGGAATAGACCTGAGAACCCATGAATTGAAACAAACAGCCTTTGATAGTCGAAAGTTGACAGCATGGATGTGCTTACCTGAACCCTTGAAAAAAATATATGTTATACGTGAAACCCTGGAAAGAAAATAAACCATAAATAGCTATTCAAAAGCACTTCCTGAAAATGGGTACATCTCACATACTAAATGCCGAAAGCAGTAACTTCCATAGAGTAACATGAGGGGCGGGGGAAAAAAAGCCTTTCAATTTTTATTTGTGCAATTTTGTGTTATTGGAATTTTTATGCCCATATAATTTGATGTCATTTTTAAAACAATAGGAGGAGAGAAATATCATTAACATCCCCAAATATGATGCTGGTGGCAAATTTTCTGTGATATTAATGAAGCCTCAGCTTCGGGGCCCCTTCCCAGAGCCGGTACTTAATTTTGTATTTGTCAATTTGTGTAAGTTTCTGGCACCGCGAAATAAGGAATTGCCCCATGAGGACGTGCCTGGTAATAGGGAAAGAGCAACATGACAAAAGATTAAGTTAAAGTATCATGTTTCACGTCACCATCCACAGTGTTATGAGACAAAGGGCTAGCATATCTAGAAGCCAATTTTGAATAATTTGGGATAATAAAGTCATTTAAAAAATAAGGCAATTTTGAAAAATGTAAACAATTCAAAGTGAAATGTAAAAGGCAGCACCTTTCCTGTTCTTTGTTTCCTTTCTCTGTGCCTTTTTAATTCCTCTTTCCTCCAAGTGTGTCTGCTTTTTCCTAGAAGGCTGAGGAGATGATGAGGCAATTTCAGCAGGGAGTTTTATGCAGATGCGGTATTTACGACGGCAGTCCTGGGGAGAGCCTGTGATTAATGATCACATATAACCTGGTTCAATATATATATTTTTAAAGTAGTCTTCCTTATTGGCGGCGATGCACTACAAAGGGGAATATCCACAGCAGGATCTCTTAATCCGAGGACACAGACCAATGGGTCAGTTGGGTATTGTTTATAACCTTTAAGATCAATGGTTTTGAAGGTCATGTGTGGCACACATTTATTTAGCCTGCCAGTAGCAAGTCTATTTCCTGGATATGTTAACAAAACTGCTAACGTTCACCATTTTCTCTACCTGGCCTTGGCTGCTATTTCTTTTTCCAGACAACTATCGCAAGACAGATTGGCCATTCCCATTAGATCGAGGAACGTTTGGCCACCACATTCCTCTGACTCTCTGGTTTTCCTCTCTAGAAATTAGTCAAGAAGTCACATAATTGGGAGGATAATTATGTGTCCGGAGTAGCAGCAGGGAGAGCCGTAGAAGTAAGAAGCTCACCCAAGCGAGGTTATCAGAGAAGTGTGTTAGAATCACATCTTTTCATTTTGCAGCTTGTTTTTTCCAGAATCCTTCCCCTGCAGCGTGTGTTGACTGCCTGGAGAGGCCCTAAGCCGGTGATTCTGAGCCCTGGCTGCAGTGAAGAAATACCCTGGGGGAGCTCGTGGACAATACCGTGCCAGAGCCCTCGCGATGGAGACATCATTCAATTGGTGGAGCCAGAGCATTGGTATTTTTAGAAAGCTTTCTAGAGGATTCCGAGGTGCAGCAAGGTTGAAGTGACTGCTCGCGGTGTTGACTGATCACTTCCATTACTCTGCTTTACATTAGATCTGCAGGGTATTCAGCTCTTGAGGTGCCCTTCTCTCTTCTCCTGCCTTTACTCTGTCCTCCAGGTCCCTTCTCTTATGCTTTCATTCACTCGCTCATTCATTCATTCATCAAAAAAAAAAAAACACTTACCGGGTATGTAGTAAGTGTCTGACGCTGGGCTAACACGGTGGGCACAAAAAGTAATAATAATGGAAATACAGGCACTGCCTTTGAAGAGTCAGAATTTAGCAGATAGATAATAGGCCACCAACCATCCATTTGCCTAGGACGAGGGGGTTAGGATCCCGGGATGTGGGACTTTCAAGACTAAAATCAGTAAAGTCCTGGGCAGTAGAGAAGTAACATTTCAAAAAAAAAAAAAACAAAAACAAAAACGTATATATGTGCCTGGGTGGCTCAGTCAGTTAAGTGTGTGGCTCTTGATTTCCGCTCAGGTCATGATCTCGGGGTTCCGGATATCAAGCCCTGCACCGGGTTCTGTGCTGATGCGCAGAGCCTACCTGGGATTCTCTCTCCATCTCTCTCTTGCTTCACCTCTCTAAATAAACATAAATAAATATATATATACATGTATACATATATCTGTATAATACATATATATACATGTATATAAATCTTAGCGCCCTAATAGAGGATGAATTCTCATTTTAAACTTCCAGCTCATTTAATGGAGAGATAGCAACTCCCAGGAAAGATAGGGACTCCCCCCCCCACACCACCACATACAAAGATCTATCTCAGCTGGAATATAATGGGGTTCGTTTATCTATTTTTTTATTTTATTTGTTATTAATTAATTTTTTAGTGTTTATTTATTTGCTTGTTTATTTAATGTTTATTTATTTTTGAGAGATAGAGAAAGAGCACAAGTGGGGGAGGGGCAGAGAGAAAGAGGGAGACACAGAATCCGAAGCAGGCTCCAGGCTCTGAGCTGTCAGCACACAGCCCGATGTGGGGCTCAAACCCACAAACCACGAGATCATGGCCTGAGCAGAAGTCGGATGCTTAACCGACCGAGCCACCCAGGCGCCCTAATGGGGTTCATTCTCTTGGTAACAGGCACGTCAAATGGGCTACTGTGCCTGTGTTGGACAGAGATATAAATTCGGTGAAATAGCTGCTTGTTAACAGGTTTTTTTTTTGCTACCAGTAATTCCCATGGGGTCAAACTCTGGTAATTTGCGCTGAGCAGGAGAATCGCCCAACCCAGCGTATCATTCTGATAATGGTGAATTACACAACGGCATACCGACATGAAGTAAAAACGAGCGATTGAGGCGTATCTAGTAGAACTTGGGAGAAATTCAGAAAACGTTATTTTTGGCTCAGTGGCAAACACTGGCTGTTTGTAATTCATGACATTTTAAATTAAAACTTGGCCAAGGAACGCACCGGATAATTGGTGATTATTTCAGATTTGGGGTCTATCTCTGGCATGTCTATTTTCATTCCAGCTGCTGGTTCCTCTCAGAGTACCTGTGCTGGGGCACACAGAGGGAGCTCGAGCCCTGAGAAGCTAAATGATCTTCCGGGAGAGGCAGGTGATGTTACGAAATAGGTGTTTGTGGTGGTTTGCTAACCATCTCTCAGCCTTTGTATGGCTTCCGGTGTTTTGACTTTGTACCGTGACTTTCTCAGCAGGGAGTCTATTGACCCCCTCGGAACACGGGCCAAACCTGTGTGTTACTTTCAATGGCGGAAAAATGATGCTGGGTGGGTTCCACAGTAGAGGCCTCAAGATGCCTGGTGGCTTCTGCCTCTTCTGTCCACCCCTGTGGCTGAGCTGTCAGAAATGCCTGGTCTGAAAATGGATAGGCCTCAAGAACTTGCTGGCCGGGAAACCTAGAATGGCAGGGCTCAGCTCCACTCCAAAGATATGCTAAGGAACGAAGTGAAGGAGGTCTACTCAGAAGTCAGGGTGGTGGGGTGCCTGGGTGGCTGAGTCGGTTAAGCATCCCACTCTTGATTTTGGCTCAGGTCATCGTCTCACAGTTCATGAGATTGAGCCCCTACATCAGGCTCTGCACTGATGGTGTGGAGCCTGCTTGGGATTCTCTCTCCCTCTCTCTGTCTCTGTCTCTCTCTCTTTCTCTCTGCCTCTCTCTTTCTCTCTTTCTCTCTCAAAATCAATAAAATTATCTTAAAAAAAAAAAAAAAAGAAATTCAGGGTAGAGGTGGAAACGTTATCCACTCAAAGGAAGACCGGCCTCCTGATTGTCTTATTCTCTCCAGTGGAGAGCTTTCTAGAATGTGGTGTTGATCATGCTCCTCCCTTGGTTAAGATGTTTTAATCACCAGGGCTTAGGGCCAGAGTATGGGTGGAATCTTATGTAAACATAGCTAAAACAGTAAAAGTATAAATCACTTTTAACAAACTAATGAACGAAAGCTATCCTGTGAGATGTATACCATTATGATGACAAAATATCACCACAACATGTAAAGTCATGGTTTTCTATATGAATAAAGTCAGAGAAATAGTAAAACAGCTAAATATATCGTGATGCATGTCTGGGTATTCTGACACAGTCTGATTATGTCAGGATGATTAAGAGAATAAAGACACACAAAACATATAGCTTGTTATATATTTATTCTATAATATTCATCTTAGCAAAATCACTAATTACATTTTTTAATCAAGATTTTCACATAATGTAGGTTGTAGTGATAGTAAAGAATTGAAATTTTAAAAGTGCACAAAATTAATTGTGGACATATTTTTATGCAAGATATATGGTAAAGTAAATGTAAAAAATGAAAAATAAACATAATTTTTCATATGTCTTTTCAAAAAAGGCTTTTGTCCAGAGGCGCCCCCGTGGCTCAGTCGGTTAAGTGTCTGATTTGGGCTCAGGTCATGATCTCGCCGTCTGTGAGTTCAAGCCCTGCGTCAGGCTCTGTGCTGACCGCTCGGAGCCTGGAGCCTGCTTCAGATTCTGTGTCTTCCTCTCTCTCTGCCCCTCCCCTGCTTGTACTCTCTCAAAAATAAACATTAATTTTTTTTTTAAATGGCTTTTGTCCGAAAAGGTCAAAGTTATCTGTGAAATGAAAAGGCAAAGGCCAAATTATAATGAAAGAATATCAAAATAAGACATTTTAAAATAAAGCCTTTACCCTCATGGACCAGGTTTGCCCGCAGGCATTGCGGGAGGAGAGGCCACCAGGAGAAAAAGCGAATCACAGAGTTGAAAGCCCCAATCCTGCTAGACCCTGTTGAGCCCCAGTTGAGCACAGGGGTGCCCAGGTGAACCCAAGCTCCAGTGGACCCGTCAGCTGAATGCTCCCTCTTGAGAGAGTCCCGGCAAGATGAGCAAATCAGCCCCTGGCCAGTACACAGAATCCTAAGAAATAATAACTCATTATTAGAAATCTGAGACAGTATTATTTCTATTTCCAAACATGGAAGGAAAACAGACAAGAAAAAGAAAAAAAAAAGGCTTGCCCAGTGCAATGCTGTCACTTCCTGCCAGAGCTCTGGTTGTGAACAAAGTCTCCATAATCCTTTTCCCTTCCTGCTATTTCTTAGAAAACTGCAGGGAATCTTCGAGACAATGAGGAAAACTGAAATTAGGTATGGATTATTGCCTTGGCCCATATCTGTCAGGTAAAGTTAATCCTCAGTTTTCGATGCTCTGACACTCGTAGAGCAGCAAAACATTAGGAGCAAAGTTTTTATTGGCACTGAGTTAACGTAGGAATGGATATATGTCAAATGAACTAAATAAGGTGACAAGAAAGAGTGCTTGGCAAAGTCTCTTGCACTAACATATGTATTCTGTCATTTTTTATCCGCACGCATATAGACCTGACCGAAAATTAGAACTCATTATATCCAGGGAAACCATGTGCTTCTGGTTCTGTAAAACTTATTATCTGAGGCATCATTAATCAAACATATCAAATTAACAGACACATATTTGTTGAGCTCATACTGTGCATGAAGCTCTGAGTCCAGGGCTGTATCACATTTTCCAGCTGAAAAACCAGTGTGGATGGCCTACTTGCGACTGGCTCACATTTCTAGAACGATGTGGATATTCCTCTCTGGTAGTGATGGTGGGTGGATGAAGACCTTGGATTAATTGTTGTGCACACTTGAGGGTCTGTGAATCATCGGTCATCCATATACCAAATGAAACATTTCTGCCGTATAGATTTTGCCCAGAAATATATTTCTAATATCATCCATCCATTTCAAATAGAAATAAGAAAGGGAAGCTAGTTTTTATCATTTTTTTACACCCTTCAGTTGTTTGAATACTTCTTTATTGTGTACATACATTATTTTTATTGCAAAATATGAATTCACAAAAGGACACGTGCTCAGAAGTTAATATATTTAAGACGACATGTGTCTACCTTTTTAATCATTGCGGTGTGGACATTTATTTATATTATTTAACATGCTTTCATTTTTGCACGGGTCTGCTCAGGCTGCTATGCAAAATACCGCACACTGGGTGGCTTAGACAACTGAAATTTAGTCTCCCGTAGTTCTGCAGGTAGAAAGTACAAGGTCAAGGTGTAGACAGGTTTGATTTCTCCTGAGGCCTCTCTCTTTGGTTTGCTGAAGGTCTCCTTCTCACTGTGTCCTCTAGTGGTCTTTTGGCTGTGTATGGACATTCCTGGTATCTCTTCTTGCGTCCAAATTCCCTCTTACAAGGACGCCAGGCAGACTGGATTAGGATCTGCCCAGACGGCCTCATTTGACCTTGATTACCTCTGTAGAGGTCCTCTCTCTACAGTCCTGTTCTAAAGTACTGAGAGTTCAGCCTTTAACATATGAATTTGGGGAGGGGAGCACAATTCAGCCCCTAACAGTTCTCATTATCCTATTTATAACATCAGAGTAAGTAAGTCCCTTTACAGTGTTTGTAAAGGGCGTTTTATGAATTCCTCTTTACATTATTTGAACACTACCTTGTTGATTATAATAATGAACGTTTAACATTTATTTAATGCTCACTACCTGTCCAGCTGGCACTGATTATTTTATTTGAATTTTAGCATTTAAGCGGCAGATAACTGCTATCATTCCCATTGCACTGATGGGAAGACTGAGATTTGGAGATGTTCGTGGGCTCGCCAAGTTCACGACTAGTACCTGCCTGCACAAGAGCTCTGTAAGCCGGCACTGTAGCTGCTATGGGATTTCTTGGGAGAAGGGCAAGTGGATACTTCCCTTACCAGGTTTTAACCTCCTAGATGGCAGCTCCCCATATTGCTCTTTATCTTTCTAGCATTTTAGTTCAGTGCCTGGCAAATACTTGGTACTCAATTCATACTGAGTGATGCTGGGTGGTTTAAATCACTGTTATTTTCTTCTGAAAGATAAGGACACTAACTGCTCCATTTAAGAGTGAAATGACCTGGTAACGTTTGTAGGAAAAACAGAGAAACACATGTTGGGTCTTCTTCCAAAAATACTTGTTAGGGGTGCCTGGGTGGTTCTGTTGGTGAGGCGACCTTGCTTTCTGCTCAGGCCATGGATCTCACAGTTCCTGGGATCAGACCCCATAGGGCTCTGTGCTGTCAGCAGGGAGCCTACCGGGATTCTGTCTCTCTTCCTTTCTCTGCCCCTCGCCTGCTCGCGCTCACTTGCTCTCTCCCTCGAAATATTAAAAAAAAAAAAAAAAAAGAAAACTTATTAGAGTTCTCTGAAAAGAACACCCCAACTCAGAGCTTCCCCCCACCCCCGGCAATCAGATATTTATTTAATAACTCAGAGCCAGTTTGATATTAAGGGAACTTAGTGTTGTTTTCAGAATAGCCACAACAGTATTTTAAAATTTATAATGAAGGGGAACCTGGGTGGCTCAGTCGGTTGAGCCTCCGACTCTTGATCTCTGCTAAGGTTGTGATCTTGCAGTTTTGTGAGTTCGAGCCCCGTGTCAGGCTGTGTGCTCATGGCAGAGAGCCTGCTTGGGATTCTGTCTCTCCTTCTCCCTCCCTCCCGCATTTGTGCTCTCACTCTTGCTCTCTCTCTCTCTCTCTCTCTCTCTCAAAATAAATAAAAGTTATTAAAATTGGGGCACCTGGGTGGCTCAGTTGGTCGAGCGTCTGTCTCAGCTCAGGTCACGATCTCATAGTCATGTGTTCAAGCCCAGCCTCAGGCTTGGTGCTGCGTGTGGAGCCTGCTTGAGACGCTCTCTCCCTCTTTCTCTCTCTTTTTCTCTCTCTGTCTCTCTCCCTCTGCCTCTGTCCCCCACTTGCACACACACACTATCTCTTTTTAAGAAAAAAAAGAATAAAAAATATTAAAATCTATACTAAAAAAACCTACCTCTTCGGGCAAGCAATTACCATGATGTGTGTCTGCAAACTTGAAGATCACGAATGCACCTGGGCTTTGCTGGTTGTGTCCCTGCACCACCTCCCCATGTGCTTTCACGTTTTGGACGGTTTCGGCTTCAGCTCTGAACGGAGGGCCCTGGGGTCTCAGTGAGCTTTCCGTTAGCATCCGATTCATTGTTGTTCCTCCTTCAGCCGTCTGGATACGCCTGTGAGGAAATGGGAAGCAGCGGTGCTTTATCAAAGCACAGAATGATGAAATCCTAAGCACTTCAAAGGATTCCTAGTTTTTCCACTTAGAAATCAAATGGGATCGTGTTACTCTTTGCCCCTGTTATTGTAGTCAATTCTGTGTTGACTTAATAGGCCTCCTTTGACTTTTCGTCTTGTAAAAATAGGATAGAGGCTGTTTACTGGTAATTTCTTGAACGCAGAGGTGTTTCACCTTGGTCTAAATAGGTGTTGTCAATGGACACACCTGCTCATAAGATACATATTTGCATATTTTTATACATACACGTAAAACCCACTAGTTCTGCCACTTAATACATGTTTTAAAGAAATAATTTTATCTTTTTTTTTTTTTTTTTTTACCATTTAATTTGCTTATCTGGAAACAGTAAGTCTGAACGATTTCAGAGGTAACCTGGAGAAATAAATTGCAGTTTGGAAAGAAGCTTAAGTGTCTGCTGAAGGATTTTATAATTGATATTATTTTTGTTTCCACCAACAGACTATGGAAAGTAATAGAAAAAATCATAAGCGAACAAGGTCCACGCCTCGTGCTCAACGGTTCAAGTGTAATTCTGTTTCAATATACATGCCTTAAGTTCAATTCTGGATGTGATTGGACCCACAAAAGGCAGGGACTCCACGAACTCATTACAATCAAATGGGACTCGAATTCTCTTGTCTAATGTCATAATAAGCAATTATGAGCATCTTCTCAGGCATTCAAATAGGGTAATAGTGAAACCCTAGAGAGACATTATATGCTGGCAGACTCTGGCTGATGTGATGGGCATATGCTCGATGGACCCCTAAAGGCACGATGGGTAGCTAGATGCCAGGGCAAATTGCCCTCGGTATTTAGGGTAGACACTACCTTCAATTACGACTTGTGTTTTATAAACTGAGCCGTTATAATAATATGTGTGTTCATTCTGGAGAATTCTCTGTGGCAACAGAACAAACAGCCTTTCTCATCCATTTCCCATTTTCATGAGAGAACAGCAAATGAAACTTGTCTTTTAACTTCGCATTTCTCTGATGGCAGAGGCTGGGAAGATACAAGTTGCTGCTCTCTGCTGCCATTTCATTAAGTTAAATGTGCTTTTGTCCACTCTGGGAAAGGTAGCAGATTTTGCATTACCAGGGGGACTATTTGAAGAGATAATTAGATAAGTAAATTCTCGCCAACCTGCGCCAAGATGTTGAGTGGAGCCTGTTACTTATTGGAAATTTCCCCTGCAAACAAATTTTACTGAATTGTCGTCTTCTTTTCAGCTGAGTCCTTGGAGCAACATGAGACGATCTCTCTCTTTTTCCACTAGTTAGAAAAGGAGGTTCAACCAGATGACTTCTAAGGGAGATTCCTGCTCAAAATGTATGAGTCAACGAAATAGTGATAAGATGTCATTAATACATACTGTAGAACTATCTAAATTGGATATCTGTAGAAGAATGTACTTTCCATAAGGACCCAGGCTACGTGGTACAAGTAAAATAGAAATTTGGGCCAAATTTAATAGTTCTAAAACAAGTATCAGTATTAGAAGAAAAAATTAATGTAAAGAAAAGCATAAAGAAGTGGGAATGGTTTGCAGAAATTATCGCTATTATTTTCACGTATCCCTAATTGGCACGTTACCTACTTCCAAAAATAAGGTATATAGTACACATTGAAAACGAAACCACTGTAGGGGCGCCTGGGTGGCTCAGCGGTTGAGCGTCCGACTTCGGCTCAGGTCACGATCTCACGGTTCGTGGGTTCGAGCCCCGCGTCGGAACCTGGAGCCTGCTTCAGATTCTGTGTCCCCCTCTCTCTCCGCCCCACCCCTGCTTGTGCTCTGTCTCTCTCTGTCTTTCAAAAATGAATAAACATAAAAAAATTTAGAATATTAAACCACTGCAGACACCCTAAATGTATAGACTGAACTGTAAACTTCTTATTTAAAGATATTACATCTATTCATTTTCCCTTCAGCAAAATCAATGTAGTTATTTTGTTTGTCTTAACCAGATCAGCCTGCTGCATGGTTGGTCTGATCTGTGATGGCAGCGTTGGTCACTGAAACAGAAGCCTGGTGTGGACATCCATGCAACGATCGTCAGACTGTCCTCCGAACCAAACCTCAGCTGCATCCCAAGTAGTATCTTCGATGCAGGCAAATCATTAAGGGATTCCATTTTGGCTCTTTTTAACCATCAAAGTGAGTTATTTCAAGACTGTCTTACTTTGAAATGGCTGTTTGTAATTTTGCAAATTAGCAAACGCCATGCTTCCTTCCAGGTAGCGTAAGTTGTCGATAAAGGGGCTAGCACCCACTTTTAACAGGGTGACATTCTTCTGTTTATGGAAATCAGATGTAGGAATTTCCATAGCGTGTTGACAGAAAGATGAATAAAAATGTATAGGCAGCCCCGAACCCATTACAATTACCCATTGAAATTATTTTTGAACTGAAGACAAATTGGTTGGCTTTACTTCCAAATTGGCACATAATTCGCAGTAATATTTATTTACACAGTTAGGCTTAAGGATTGGGTGGAGGGATTAAAAACGAACGAATCAACAACAAACAATCAAATAATGACAGGAGATTTGACATAGTTGAACAGTTGCCTGCAGTTCAAAAGGCCGGCTCTACTTATCGGTTTTCATAATTCTGATTCTCTCCGTAATGACTCCTGCTCTCTGTTTCTATCTGATATCGAGCGCTGGTAACGCCAAGAAAGAAGCACAAAACAATGCTCCCGAGCGCGAGAAAGACATTTTTTTCATGCTTTTAGCAATGTGACCTTAGGTATTGATTTATAGCCCGCCGCAGCACCCCAGAGCAAGAGGGAACGTTGGTAATTAAGTCAGTATCTGCACTTTCTAAAATAGTGCTGACGTGCAACAAAGAGAGACCCTTTATTTTTCCTCTCTGTCTCCCAGTGAACGCAGATGCAGGCACTGACCTCTGACCTTTCGCCAAACTCTCTGGCTGCAGCTGGTATTTTTCTTTCTCTGGGCCTTTAGCTGCTGATAGACCGGTGAGATTCATTAAATTGTGTGTGTGCAATTTTCTTTTAAGCAAACATGAAACAATTTATACCCCAAGACTTACTTATGAAATATATCTTTACGGAGCTCAGAATGAAAGTAAACGGTTTCATTGCGGCGCCGATGAGGGATTTGCCAGATAAGTACCTAGGCCGATTGACTAAGATAAGAAGACACAGAAAAACATTTTTTGAAGAATTTTATATTAAACATAGAACTTTCCATTGTAAAACTCCCAAGATTGCAGAGCGAATTGAGTCAGAAATCTCACCCTTTTTTTTTTTTATATTCCATTAGAGTCATTACTGAAATAGGGCCACAAAAGGTAATAGCAATAAAATCAAATACCTTGAGGTGTGTATGCAAATTATATGCTAATGTATGATAATCTGAGTACCATGTTCAGTGGCCATAAAAAATACTAAATGCAGCTAATTAAAGGTAGGTAAGTTGCTGTGTTTTATACTTCACAGCAATATGAGAAAGGTAGTATATTATGATAATGATAGCATTGCTGGCCTTGGGGAATGCATCCAACATTTTAACGGGATTTCTTATTCTGGCATATTTGTCCATTTTGTTGAATGTAATCACTTTTTCTCTTTTCTACCCCAGGTTGTAGATCCATGAAGTGAGTGCAAAACTAAATAACAAATTAAATCTTTAGCCAGAAGGAAAGCAAACACTCTTCTCCCTAGAAACTTGGGAAGTGTCATGCCCACTTAGCAAGCCTTTTACAATGAGTGCCCCCCACTGGGGTAATGGGGTTCAGCAGTCAGCCCCATTGAAAATTTGGGTAACTGGAGCCAAGAATTCTCAACATAGCCAGGAAATGCAAAGACCTACTTCTCCCAGAAATGTAAGCTCAAAATAGAGTATTCTTTCGTATAGTGAACTCACATCATGGGATATGTATCTCCTTTTTTAATCCTAAGAAATTCAAAGAAAATGAAAAACAAAAACTACAAGGAGATTTATAAGAGAGCGTAAAGTTGGTGTGCGATCTACCTGCCTAAAAAAATGCCTGGTGTTCCATAGTCTAACTAAAATAAAAAGTTACATATGTATATTTAATGTTGATAGTTAATTTCTAAAGAGCTTTTTTTTTCGTCTATCATACAAATTTATATACTATACTAGCCTTTATATACTATACGAGGCTGAAAATTGCCAACCTAAGTTGGCAAAAAATTCACCTGGAATCAATTTATCAACTTGTGAAGTTTATGTGGTTGATGTTTTTCTGCGCGGCTGGGTGGAGATTTAAGTGTTCTTCAAAAAGATGGATTGATAGTTTACAAATTCGTCATATGTCATGTATCAGTATTTCAAACAAAATGAAATGCAAAAAAAAAAAAAAAAAACCCAAGAAATGAAAAATACAACAATCCAAACCAACTGACAAAAAACCCAATGACGTGGTTATCATGTGGGTTAGTAGGTCTCAGATTTTAGAAGGCATTAGAATCATATGGAGAACTTGTTAAACCTGAATACTCGACCCAGGCCCAGAAT
Organism: Panthera tigris; assembly: GCF_018350195.1. Classification (NCBI taxonomy): domain Eukaryota; kingdom Metazoa; phylum Chordata; class Mammalia; order Carnivora; family Felidae; genus Panthera; species Panthera tigris. The sequence goes on along the minus strand of NC_056664.1, from coordinate 6,944,384 downwards.
TTCTGATGACATAGGTCCGGGGCAGGGCCTGAGAATGTTTGTCGCTAGGTGTTACCGGGTGATACTGCTGGCCCAGGGCTCACACTTTGAGAACCAAGGCTGCAGGCTAAGGAAGGCTAACTGCATAGCCAGCAACAGTTAAAAGTGTGCATTAGCTGGCTTTGAAGACCTTACAGGCCATTCCAACAATGAGTGCAAGGGTCTTTGCTCAAGTGGAGGTCATCCTGTTTCAGCATTGTACAGAGTGGTTTCATCTTCAACCATCTTCAGGGGATTGTGACCCAAGTTTTGTGAATTGCTTAAAAATTTTTAATTGACCTGACTTATTTGATAACACTTATTGTTTGCCACGACTCCTTTAGTTGGAAGAGTCATAAACCCGATTTAAGATAATTTAAGAAAAATAGGAGATTTGACTCTAAGAACATGGCTGGTCGCAAAATTAAGACTGCATAGGGCTAGGAAGTCAGAGCCTCACATGGACCTCAGAGTCTGGGGTGGGGGATCAGGGTCTCAGACTGGTGACTCTAAGAACATGGCTGGTCACAAAATTAAGACCACATAGGGCTAGGAAGTCAGAGCCTCACATGGAACCTCAGAGTCTGGAGTAGGGGATGAGGGTCTCAGACTACTGACTAGCCATATCCAGCAGTTTCCATTTCTTGTTGATTATGTTTATTTTTCTCTGTGGAGCAGAGAACAAGGCTGAGAGTACATCCAGTAATGTCTTCCCATATCTACCATTGCTTTTCTCTGTTCCTGTGGACCCTTCGGGGAATCCCAGTGGGTTGACTCTGCCATATTGGTCTCAGGTCCTAGTGAGCCCAGCATGACAGTGCACATGACAAATAAAAGTCTGCCTTGTTCACTTCAATTAGGTGAACAAGTTCTAGCTTGAGGAGATAGAGGGTATCTATTTTAAGGTGAATATATTTTCTTAAGAAGGCTTCACTGAGGAGAAGAAAGCAAATTTGAATCAAGAGTGGTTCATCGTTCTCCACAATGGTAGGGGACCCCGGTCCCCATCAATGACAGTGGTACTTTAAGGAACGACACACGATCAGGAACAATCCAGAAACTGGGGGGCTGCTTCTTCTTTCTCTAGAAGGGATGGGGCCTGGAAAAGCAGTAGTGCCTTGGGGGAATATGTCTGCATTAGGACAAATATCAGCATATTCTTGGAAATCTGAGAGGGTCCCTGACTCTACATTCTGAGATGCTTATGTCTACTGAGTGGAGGTTTAGGAGACAGGCGTTCACCATAAACTGGTCTCAAACAGACTCTGTGGCAAGTGCTCCTTGTATGAGTTTCCTCTGGCTGCTGTAACAAATTAAGCCAAACCTGATGGCTTCAAACCACATGAATCTATTGTCTTAGAAGTCCAGTGCGGGTGTCACTGGTTAAGGTCAAGGTGTCAGTAGGACTGTGCTCCTCTCTGGAGGCCGTGGGGGATCATCCTTGCCCTTGCCTTTCTGGCTGCTGGAATCCACCTGCACGTCTGTACTTTGTCCCTTCCCTCCTCCGTCTTCTGGGACAGCAAGAGCAGGCTGAGACTTCCTCACGTGCATCACTCTGATCTTGTCTCCAGCTTCTCTCTTCCACTTTTGGGATCCTCGTGATTACTTTGGGCACACCAGATAATCCAGGCAAATCTCCCTTTCCTTAAAGCCAGAGCCTTAGAAAACTTAATCCCTCTTTGCCAAAAGGACAACATATTCGCCAGTTCTAGGAATTAGGACGTGGCTGTCTTGGGGGGAGGAAAGCATTGCTCTGCCTACCACGTTGGTGTTTGTGGATGGGGAGTAGATTCAGGTATGACCAAGCCCCGATCCTACCTTCAGTGATTCGATAGCCTATGCCAAGAGACAAAAGTGCAAATAAATCCTTCTCATACAGTTTGATAAGTGGTATAATAGAGGAGTCTGTAGGGCCCACTGATGGAGTAGCAAAGTCAGTTTTGTTAGATCATAAAAACATTTAAGAGAGACAGGGGGAATTGACTTGAGTTTTGAAAAATGGGAAGAAAAGTTCTGCAGAGATTTCAGGTAGGTGGAGATTCAAGGCAAGGATGAAGTGCATTGCACTCTCTTACAAGAGGAAGGGGTGCTATGTAGTTGCAATGGTGAGCAGAAGCAAGTGCTCGATGATGCTCAGAACTTGGAATTTTATCCTGGGTGCAAAGAGAAGTCATTTATGGGTTTTGAGCATGGTAGATATGATATCCAATATGTGTGTTAGGTGGGTTTTTATACTGACAATGTAGAGGAGAATTTCTGGAGGAATTCATCTAGAATAGGACACATCACCGGGGAGATGATTGCAACATTCCAGGAAAGTGGATGTTACAGGCATTCAGTGAACTCTGTGGTGGAGATGATGGGGAGAAGGGTGGATCAAGAGAAACACCAAAGGATGGCTGGAAGGAGTTGCTGAGGTTTGACTGCAGAAAGTCGAGGGAATAAGAGTCATGGAATCACTCCTGGCTTCTGCCTGGGGTAACTGGTTAGACTGTGGCACCACGAACCAGGGCAAGGATTACGAGAGGATGAGCAAGGATGGAGAGGAAGATAATTCCTTTCACCTTGAGTAGGTTGACCTAAGTGCTTGTGGGAGGAGGTTGAAGATCCGTCTTTACAGCAGTTGAAGTGAAAAGATCTGGGATATCCTGTTGACTTTTCCGTTTAAAATAAACCCTCCAAATTATAATCTTAGCTTAGCTAGATGAAGAAGTTCTCTCAGAATGAGATGGGGTATATGGAAGGGGCTAATGGCCCAGGGGATCAGGAGACAGGGCACAGAACAGTGTGAATAATGTCAAGAAGGAAGAAGCCAGTGAATTTACAAAAATGTTAAGTGTCACTGAAATCACTCTGTAATGTGTATGTAGAGTGGAGAGAATACAAACGAAGGGCACGGGCTATAATATCTAAGGACCAGAGCTTACAGTGATTTTCCTGTGTCTTCACAAAAGAATGGCCTTTCACTTGAAAATGGGCATATGGATCCAAAGAAAGATGAGAGAGAAACGTAAAGAATATCTTTTTGCTTTGAAGGAGTTCCTGTCTTCCGGCTTAGATTATTCCAGACTAGTGAATTAATTTGCGGATGCTGTCAAAGAGCCATTACTCATAATCTCCGAGGAGTTATGCAGAACTGGTAGAGTACCAGTATGCAGAACTGGAAGACAAGCAAGCACCTAAATGACAGAGTCCAGGGTGGTGATCTTCTGTTTGATTCCTGACAAATTCTGGAATGGGCTACTCTGTCAAGTCGTCTGTGTTTGGACAACAGTCACATGAAGCAATGAACAGAAATGCACAAATGGGAAGCCATTGCATGTTTATTTCATTTATGTCATTATTGTTGAGAGCACACAAAGTTTGGAGGAAGCTAATTCACGGGGGCAGGATGAAAATAGAATGGATATTCTCATTTGGGAATAATAGACCCAGATAAAGTGAAATATACAGGGGCAGATGGAAAGTCCTGTGTTTAGGTTTAAAAACAAACAAACAAACAAATGGGACAAATGGGAGAATGTTGAGGATCTAGCCTTATAGCAGTTAAAGTGACCAGTCTTGTGTACTTGGCTGATTTTATGTTTAAAAGAAATACCCAAGTGGCACTTGGCTGGCCCAGTCAGTGGAGTGTGGGACCCTTGATCTCAGAGTTACAGGTTCGAGCCCCACACTGGGTGTGGAACTTACTTAAAAATAAAGTCTTTTTGAAAAAAGGAAAAAGGGAAATACCCAAGGGTATAAGTTGGTTTGCCTTCAGAAACATGGGTCACCTCAGACGAGAAAGAAAACAGCTTTACCTGCACTGGCAAAGATCTCATTTTGAGCATTGAGTTGTCTTTTGGGTGGGTACTCTATTTTAAAGGGACAAAAACTAAAAGAAAGGAAACTCTCGGGATCTGGAAATTATGCCAAACGAGTAAAAGTTGAAGGATCTAATTACAGTGTTTAGGCCAGAGAAGACATGTTATGTCTTCAAATATTTGAAGAAACGATGAGATTAGGCCTCTAATTTTCTTTAGCTTGAGAAGCTGAAATTAGTGCAGTGAGGTGCGATTCAACTCAATATTGAAATAACTTCTAAAAATTAGGTCTTCTAAGTTTCATCTAGTACTCCGTCCATAAAAATTTTTTTAATTAAAAAAAATTATATCTTCTAAAGAAATGATTGAGCTGGATAATGAGAAATGTGGTTCTTCTCCACAGCGATCCTCAGACACAAACTAAGTGGCCACTTATCAGGGATGTTGGAAAAGAATTTCCGGCATCAGGTGCGAGTTTGAAATGTATTGGTTTTCCCCTATCTTTATGAAGATTCCTTTTAATTAAGAAAAAATTCCACGGGTCTTCATATGCTAATACTTCGACCAGTTACATGAGAAGGTATATATACTAACACAAAAACATTTATTTGGGTCCAGAACTGTTGCCATATAGAGATATTTGAGATGGCTCAAAAGCATCTTTATGTTTTGCAAAACTTAAGTTCTCAAGACATATTTATCCCAGAGACAATGCCTCCTGCCCTTTTGGATTCATAACTCCTGTAAATAACTTCATGACCTCTCATGTTTCCACGGTTCAGGTGGAGACTGAACAGGATAATAAAAATATGATTCGTGAGGCACCTGGGTGTCTCCGATGGTTGAGCATCGACTCTTGGTTTTGGCTCAGGTCACGATCCCAGGGCTGTGAGATTGAGCCCCGTGTCAGGCTCTGTGCTGAGCAGAGAGTCTGCTTAAGACCCTCCCTCTCCCTCTGCCCTTCTCCCAGACTTGTGCTTAAGTGCTCTCGCTCTCTCTCTCTCAAAAAAAAAAACTATATATATATATATATATATAGTACATATACATACAAATATATATGTATATACATACAAATATATATGTATATATACAAATACATACAAATATATATGTATATATATATATAATATATATACACATATATATACATATGATTCAGGGGTGCCTGGGTGGCTCATTTGGTTAAGCATCTGACTTCAGCTCAGGTCATGATCTCAAGGTTTGTGAGTTCGAGCCCTGCATCAGTCTCTGTGCTGGTGCATTAGAGTCTGCTTGGAATTCTGTCTCTCTCCCTCTCTCTCTGCCCCTCCCCTGCTCAGGCTGTCTCTGTCTCTCTCAAGATAAATATATACATTTAAAAATAACATGTGAGGGGATCCTGGGTGGCTCAGTGGGTTAAGCGTCCGACTTCGGCTCAGGTCATGATCTCACAGTCCGTGAGTTCGAGCCCCGCATGGGACTCTGTGCTCACAGCTCAGAGCCTGGAGCCTGCTTCCGATTCTGTGTCTCCCTCTCTCTTTGCCCCTTCCCTGCTCATGCTCTGTCTCTCTCTGTCTCAAAAATAAATACAAACATTAAAAGAAAATTTTTTTTTTAAATAAAGTGATTTGATAGGTCTGGTTAGGGCCCAAGAAGCTGCATTTTTACCAGATGATGAGGTGATGTTAATGCTGCCACTTTACAGATCACATTTTGAGCAGCAATAAAGCATCTCCCGGGTTCAAATTTTGTCTTATCACGAGTTTCCCCTTATATCTGTATCCAAGCTTGATACTCTTCCCTGTGGATAATTTATAGTGTAGTTCCCCGGCTTACTCTGAATCCTGGCTTTTACCGTTTACTCAAGCAGAGTGATCTTGAGGAAATTCACTCGTTACTGCTTCCTTTGTGAGGTTGTTATGTAAGATTAAGTGAAATAATGTATGTAAAGTGCTTAGCATGGTACCTGTTGTATGTTTATGGTTGCTGATTGTTTTGATAGCAATGAGCATAAATGTGATGGTAAGAAATTGAGTGGAAAGAGAATACAGGCATGTCTTGTCAAGTGCTGTGTATGTTCCTTTAAACATCGCACATTAAAAATAATAGGGTTTAGAGAAACAGGCTTGTCCAATGCATTTTTTGCAATCAAAGTACAAGGAAGGAAGGGAGGAAGGAAGGAAGGAAGGAAGGAAAGAAGGAAGGAAGGAGGAAGGAAGGAAAAGAATTTGTATTTGGGGAGTTAATTCCGATGGCCCAGGCAGATGGCTCAGCATTGCTGAAAATCACCTCCCTGGATGTTAAAAATAAGCAAAAGAGAGTTCTGTAGCAATTCTGGGAGCACGTTGATTAGAGTGGTGGTGGGCCAAGGGAGTGTGGAGTGGTCTGGTGGGTTGCTGTTAGGATGGGCCAGGGGGGTGGGCGGTGCAGGGCGGCTGGAGTGAAGAGCCCCACAAGGCTGGCTGTGCCTCGGAAATACCTTCCAGTAGTAGAGTCAGCTCTTGCCAAGTTGGAAGATTTTGAGATGGAAGTTCAACTGATTTTCCGCCTCTCCTCCTGCAGATCGTAATTCGAATTTATACCCTCCCTCACCTTGGGGCTGGGGAGGGCAGGGATCACCTCTAAGCCCAACTTTCCTGTGCTTCACTGACTTCATTCCAACTACAACACTGCGTTTCAGAACCGGTTACTAATTTCAGCTACCAAGACCTGCACTGCGGCAGAACAGAACGTCCGGAGTTTTGATTTGAAAAACGTCTCAACAAATTTTTCTTAAGTCTACATTTCATCTGGAGGGCACTGAGAAGGCACACTGCCTATAACCCTGTTGGATTCTCTAATCCCTGGGGGGCTAGAAGACACCCCAGGGAGAGCACATCCTGTGCACGCCCTGGCGTGAGGGGTGGGGTCGCCGTCACAGAGGTTCTTGGTGAAACACCTCCCTCGTCTTCCCTCCCTTTGCTCTCCCTTCCCTGGGGAGCACAGAGCTCCAGCCTGAAGCATTTTCTCCCGCTCCTAGGTCATTCCTAACCGCCCCTGCCCATCCCACACCGCCTCACCCTGGAGCTCCAAAGAGGACTGCAGCATACACTGGCTAAGCCAGCATCTTGAAAGGGAATGGAAAGGATCAGGTGCAACCTTGGGGTTGGCGACCTCATTCCTCTTGGGAAGGAAAGGATTTAAAACAAAATTCAAGACGAGGCTGCGGCTCTCAGCCCGGGATCTGGGCTCACAGAGCTTTCGGGTTCTGCCTCGATGTGTGTCTCAGCAGCAGCCCGCCGTCCGGCACAAGGCAGATTTTTCCTCCGCTTGTTTTATTCTAAATAGTCTTCAAAAGCGCCTACGGAACGCAGACTGTCGCTTGGACCGGGTGAACTCACTACTGACGGTCCCGTGAAGGAGACTCCAGCCTGGACCAGCTGTAGCCACTTTTTAAATTCTCATTTAGATTCAAATTCCATATAATCCTGACACTAGGCGGGAGATAGCTGGAGAGCAAGAAAGGGACAGGGAGGTGCCTCTCCTGTGTCCATGAGGCCCTCGGGTCACACGGAGCCCTGGAGGCCGCAGGGAAAGACTGGAAATCCTGGGAGAAACCAGCAGAATACTGGATGTGTGCCCTGGTCCATCTAGCCCGGGGCTTCTGACCCACACCTGGTGCGGACACGCCTGCCACGGGTTTATGGGGGTCCCCGGAGACTGTGCAACTCAGAACAAAGTAGCCATACGTGTCTAAATATCAGGCTGTCTCGTAAGACTGCTGAAAAACGTGCAGCCCTGTTTTTGGTTAAAAAATAGAAATAAAAGGCCTGGTGTGGTGAGCAGTGTTTGTCCTTGGCTCGTGTTCGCTTCCGGGGTCTTCCTGAAATCCCTCGTCGCGTGAGTCTTTCCCACCTCTCACCCCATCACCTCCTCCAGATTCACGCTCAACCGTCCCGCCTCCCCCCTCCCCGTCCTTGATAATTCGAGGGATTTATCTACATTAGAGCTACAGGGGGATATGTTTAATTTATATGCACTGGCAGCACTTTCACACTGTTTCAAGGGGCTGCGTAGGAAATAAGACACCCTTTCTCTGCTTTTTCACCTTTGACCCCAGGGGAGCGGCCCATCTCCCATTTGCTTTGTTGCACAATTTGGTACTCCTGCCCTCCTCCTTCTTCTTCTTCTTCTTCTTCTTCTTCTTCTTCTTCTTCCTTTAAGTTTATTTATTTATCTTGAGAGAGACAGCAAGTGGGGGAGGAGCAGAGGGAGGGAGAGAGAATCCCAAGCAGGCTCCACGCTGTCAGCACGGAGCCAGACGTGGGCCTCAAACCCATGAACTGTGAGATCGTGACCTGATCCGAGACCCAGAGTTGGACGCTTAATGGACTCAGCCCCCCAGGAGTCCCTGGGGTGCTCCTGCTTTGCCCCAGAGCACCCCCCCCAATCCACTCTGCTCTACATTTGGTGACTTTTGGTGAGTCTGTTTGCACCATTGAGGCTTCTCGGCTAACTTGTCACAGGCGGTGACCTGTTCTCTGGACCTGAGGCTCTGGCCTCAGGACTCTGCTCTTTGCTGGACTCATTGGTCTCTCCTTCGAGGCGGGAGGGAGGCTCATCCCCTTCCGTCCCTCGCGCTCAACATTTAGGGGGGATACTATAGGGTATGTGTTCTCAGCCCCAAATCCGATTTCTCCAGAAGGGCTGGCAGGACTCAAACTAACAATGAGTTAATGTTAATCATATTCATCTTCAGGACAGGCCTGGGACACATTATGCTTCTCTAAGTTGCAACGCATGTCGCCCAGGATCCATAGCTGAAGAAATCTATATGGTGCGGAGACAGAGGGGACAGATGATTCGACAAACTATTATTTCCTTAAACTATTGTTCGCTTCCTGTCTCTCTTCCCTCTGCCCGAGATGACCTTCTTCCTGATCACTAATTACCTCTTAATTAGTTCTTTTGCTGTCAGGCCCAGGCCTTTCACGTTGCGACCAGAGGATAATGTCAAAAATGTCAGAATACAAGACCGATATGGTCTCTCTCTTGCTCTGCTGTTTAAAATATTTCACTGTCTATCCAGCAATTACATCAGCATTTTCTGAAACAAAAACAAAAACAAAAATGACAGAGACTCAGAGAGAAACTTCAGCAAACGAATAAACGGTTGACTATACATTTAAAAACTGACGTAGCCAAAATCCCTCGTGGAGACCCCATATGCATTCATAATTCAGAGCAGTAATGGTTCTGAAGGATCCTACAGCGAGGAGACATGTTCAATCCAGAATTTTCTCAACATAGTTGATCACGGAATTCCTTTTCAAGTTTTCCCTACTAAATATCGACAGTACTAGTTTCCACGGAGACCCAAGGGTGATGCTTTCTGGGAAGAAAATCAAGCTGCTTAACTTTGTTGCACTGGGCACGGTGTGATGTGCTGTTTCCTGTCTGCTTGTCCAGACTGACTTTCTGCCCCCGGGAGCCTTGCCCTTTTATATTCCACCTGAACACGGATGCGGGGCTCTTCCTCTGTGCTTTCACACCTGCTCATTCCTCTGCCCAGAGTTTTTCCTCCCCTTGTCTGCCTGGCAAACTCGCCCTCCCCTTTCTGTGCAAATCCACAGTAGAAGCCTCCCCCAACCTGGAGAATTCTTTCCTGACTCATGCTCATTAGAGGGACTCCCTGCTCCTCAGAGCTACCACCACGCCTTGTTCCCTCCTTCTTACTTTGCTTGAATTCAGATGCTGGTTTATCATTGTGTTTTGGGGTCTAATGTATTCAAGTGGCTGTGAGTTAATGGATGAGGGAGGTCAACTCTGTGCATGTGGTTAGTTTTTAGCATCATGCCTGGAACGTGGTAGGAGCTTACAAGATGTTGGTGAAACAAATGAGTGGCCACACGTCATGCAGTGGTAACATCACTTGGGATTCTGAACTTCTATTCATTTGGATATATTTAAGTTAGAGAAGCCATGTACATCAAGAAATAAGAGCAAACATGTTCTCATAGGGAAATGATAACTCACGAGATATGTGTATATAAATCTGCATATATACATACACATACATGCATAATACGTAAACAGATAGCTTTATGCATATAGGGGACACACAAGACACCTTTGCCTTCACGGACATCGTTTTCTCCAAGTCATAAAACATGGCTATTTACTATAGACAGACCTTGTTTTATTGTGTTTGGCTTTATTATGTTTTGCAGGCATTGTGTGTTTTACACATCGAAGGTTCTTACGTCAAGCCAGTCTATTGGCATCATTTTTCCAACGGCATTTGCTCCCTTCATGTCTCTGTGTCATATTTTGGTATGACAAACATAATCCTCACAACGTTTCAATCTTTTTAATGACCAGTATATTTGTCATGGCGATCCGTGACTTTGACCTTACTACTGTAATTGTTTGGGGCACCGTGAACCACACTCATATAAGACAGCAAAATTAATTGATAAATGTTGTGTGTGTTCTGACTGCTCCACAAACTGGCCATTCCCCATCTCTGTCCCTCTCCTCAGGCCTCCCTAGTCCCTGAGACGTAACAATATTGCAATGAGGCCAAATAATAACCCTACACTGGCTTCCAAGTGTTCAAGTGAAGGAAGTGTTGCACATCAGACTTTAAATCAAAAGCGGGGGTGCCTGGGTGGCTCAATGGGTTAAGCATCTGACTCTTGATTTCGATGCCTGCATTCGAGCCCCCTGTGGAGCTCTGTGCTGACAGTGCAGAGCTTGCTTGGGATTCTCTCTCTCTCCCTCTTTCTCTGCCTCTCCCTTGCTTTCTTTCTCTCTCAAAATAGATTAGCAAATAAATCTTTAAAAAATATTTTAAAAATGCTAGAACTGACTAAGCTCCATGAGGGAGACATGTCGAAAGCCGAAATAGGCCCAGATCTCGGCTTCTTGCCACGAACAGTTGGGCAAGTTACAAACGCAAAGGAGAAGTTCTTTAAGGAAATGAAAAGTGTTACTCCCATGAACACACGAGTGATAAGGAAGCAAAAGATCTTATTGCTGATAGGGAGATGGAGTGGCCTGGATAGAAGATCAAACCAGCCCCACCATTCCCTGAAGCCAAAGCCTCATCCAGAGCAAGGGCCTGACTCCCTTCAGTTTCACGAAGGCTGACAGAGGTGAGGAAGCTACAGAAGGAAAGTGTGAAACCAACAGAGGTCGGGTCATGCAGTTTAAGGAAAGGAGCCATCTCCGTAACACCAAAATACAAGATGAAGCAGTAAGTGCTGACGGAGAAGCTTCGGCAAGTTCTCCAGATGATCTAGCTAAGATCTAGCTAATGAAGGTGGCTACACTAAACAACAGAGTTTCAGTGTAGGTCAAACAGCTTTCTATTGGAAGAAGATGCCATAGAGGACTTTCAGAGCTAGAGAGCAATCAATAACTGGTTTCAAAGGACAGGCTGATTCTCTTGTCAGGGGCTAATGCAGCTGCTGACTTGAAGTTGAGGCCAACACTCAGTTACCATTCCAAAAATCTTAGGGCCCTTAAGAACGATACTGGATTTAGTCTGCCTGTGCTGTACAAATGGAAGAACAGAGCCGGGGTGACAGCACATCTGTTTACAACATGGCTTGCTGAATATTTTAAGCCCGCTGTTGAGTACTGCTCAGAAAAAAATAAGATTCCTTTCAAAATATCACTGCTCATTGACAATGCACCTGGTCACCCAAGAGCTCTGACGGAGGCGGACAATGAGATGAACGTTGTTTTCATGCCGCTGACACAACATCCATTTTGTAGCCCATGGATCAAGGAGTCATTTTCACTTTCAAGTCTTATAGTTTAAGAAATTCATTTTGTAAAGCTATAGAGAGTGATTCCTCTGATGCATCTGGGAAGAGTCAATTGAAAGCCTTCTGGAAAAGATTCACGCTTCTAGATGTCATTAAGAACATTTGTGATTCATGGGAAGAGGTCAAAATATCAACGTGACAACATGAAGAAGAGTTTGGAAGAAGTTGATTCCAACCCTCATGGATGACTTTGAGGGGTTCATGGCTCCAGTGGAGGAAGTCAGTGCAGATGTCGTGGAAACAGCAAGAGAACTAGAGTTCAAAGCGGAGTCTGCAGATGTGACCGAATGGCTACAATCTCATGATCAAACTTGAACAGATATTGCTTCTTATGGATGAGCAAAGAAAGTGGTTTCTTGAGATGGAATCTACTCCCAGTGAGGATGCTGTTAGGATTGTTGAAATGACAACAAAGGATTTAGAATAGTATGTAAACTTAGTTGATCTAGCAGAAGCGGGATCTGTGAAGATTGACTCCAATTTCGAAATAGATTCTACTGTGGATAAAATGCTATCAAACAGCATTGCATGCTACAGAGTAATCATTTGTGAAAGGAAGGTTCAACCAATATGGCAAATTTTATTGTTGTGGTATTTCAAAAAGTTGCCATGGCCGGGGCACCTGGGTGGCTCAGTCAGTTGAGTGTCCGAACGATCCCAAGGTCGTGGGATAAAGCCTCGAATCACGCTCGATGCTTAGCATGGAGCCTGCTGAAAATTCTCTATCTCCCTCTTTACCTCTCCTCTGCTCAAGCTCTCTCTCTCTCTTAAAAAAAAAAAAAAAAAAAAAAAAGTTGCCATGGCCACTCCAACCTTCTTCAGCAACCAGTACCTAATCAGCAGCCATCAGCACGGAGGCAAGACCCTCCACCAGCAAGCTCAGATGATGGTTAGCAATTTTAACAGTAAAGTGTGTTTTTTTTAAATGTTTATTTATTTTTCAGACACAGTGAGAGAGACAGAGTGCAAGTGGGGGAGAGGCAGAGAGAGAAGGAGACAGAGAATCCCAAGCAGGCTCTAGGTTCTGAACTGTGAGCACAGAGCCCGATGTGGGGCTCGAACTCATGAGCCGTGAGATCACGACCTGAGCCAAAGTCAGATGCTTAACCGAATGAGCCACCCAAGCCCCCCAGCTACAAAGCATTTTTAAATTAAGGGTGTACCTTTCTTTTAAGCATAATGCTATTGCACACTTAGACTGTATAGTGTAAACATAACTTTTATGTGTATTGGGAAGCCAAAACATTCATTCGATTCGCTTTATTGCAACATTCACTTTATTGCGGCGGTCTGGAATGGAACCCATAATATCTCTGAAGTTGCCTGCACTAAATAAATAGATGAGAATGAATGCAATAAAACCCATGCATACTGTTGATGGAACAGACTCAAGCGTGCTGCTGGTCATTCTCCGAATCAGTTCTGCGCCCTTTCCTGGCCGGCTGTGTGCCCGAGGCTGACTCCCGGCCTCACCGCCCATTCCGGCACCAGCTGTAAATGGGAGGACGTGAGGAGGGAAAGTGGGGCCCGTTTGCCTTGTTCCCTCCTGCGTTGCCATCAGGAGGACAGCTCCTTACTGGGCCCAGGCGACCCCTCCTCCCTCCAGGCCCAGGAACGGGCACAGCTTCCCCTACTGCCAGCTTCTGGAAGTCTCCGCGTCCCTCTCCTCCCCCGTCGGTGCCACAGCTGGCAAACCGAGTACAGCCTCTGCACCTGCACCACTTGGGATGAAGTGTCTCCAGCTGGAATCTTGTCCCATATCTCCTCTTGTGCGCATGTGAGTTAGATATTTTTTTGTGTATATACAAACTGTAAACATAACTGTCCATTCCTTTTTCTTTAATTGTCTTTTTTAATTTTTCTGCTTTCTTTATTTTTAGATTATCCTCTGTTACTGACATCCTAACTGAAGGTGACTCATATCTATATTGTGGTGTGTGTGTGTGTGTGTGTGTGTGTTTGCGTGTGTGTGTTTGCCATCAAGGGAAAACTTTTATTTTGGGACACCTGACCTTGGGCTTGGGAGTTTGAGCCCCACGCTGGGTGTAGAGGTTACTGTTTTTATTTTTAATAAATTTTAATATATTTTATTACATATCATATTTACTAATAAAATTAATAAAATATAGACAATAAAATCACATATTTATTAATGAAAATTAATAATTTTTACTTTTTATTATTTTATTTTATTTTTAATTTTTTTTAACATTTATTTATTTTTGAGACAGAGACAGAGCATGAATGGGGGAGGGTGAGAGAGAGAGGGAAACACAGAATTGGAAGCAGGCTCCAGGCTCCGAGCTGTCAGCACAGAGCCCAACGCGGGGCTCGAACTCACGGACCGCAAGATCATGACCTGAGCCGAAGTCGGACACTTAACCAACTGAGCCACCCAGGCACCCCACTTTTTATTATTTTAAAATAAAATCTTTAAAAGAACTTTTAACTGTATGAAAGTTAAAAAATATTTAAACAACCAATATCTCAAACCAAATGAGAAAAACGTTTAAACAAATAACAAAAACATAAGTCACAAAATTTAAGCTCTCCAAAATTGGTTTATGATGGGCGCCTGGGTGGCTCAGTCGGTTAAGTGTCCAACTTCAGCTCAGGTCACGATCTCGCGGTCCGTGATTTCGAGCCCCCCGTCAGGCTCTGGGCTGATGGCTCAGAGCCTGGAGCCTGCTTCCGATTCTGTGTCTCCCTCTCTCTCTCACCCTCCCCCGTTCATGCTCTGTCTCTCTCTGTCTCAAAAAAAAAATAAATAAATAAACGTTAAAAAAATAATTCAATATTAGTTTATGAACTCAGGGCTAATCTAATAGAAAAATCATGAAGTTTGAATGAGTATTGCTGCTACTTAGGGTTTCCCCCATTAAAAGAAAAACAATCAAAATTTATTCTGGTAAATATTAAATTTCTTGTACAGACTGGTTAATACATGCTCATATATTTCAAGGTGGCATATAAAAATGCTGATGCCATACAAAAATGGTCTTCATTGTTTTAAATCTCAGTATGCGTGCCAAATTTTAATGATGGATAAAGTAATAGTGGACTTTTTATTTAAATCAAAATACAATACTTACATTATCTAATTCTGCAGTGTCCAATGATGTGAAAATAATGTATTCACAAGAATTATATCAAATGAATCTTTATTTGAAAAACACTATCCCAAAATTATATCTACTTGAATAAGAACGACCGTAGCGGCAATTAAATGACAGCAACCAAACCAAGAAGAGATCAGTGAAAACGACTGTGAAGACAGAAAACGCTTGCAGATGCGCCGAGGCTGTGGGTGACCAGGACCCGGCTGCCGTGGGCCGGGCCACACCTGCAGGGGAGCCTCGATCCCTGAGCCCTCAGCACGTGACCCTCCTCTTCCCTGGGGGGCTGGTGGCCCAGGGGACCCCCCCGGACACTTGCGGCCTCTGTGGGCTGTGAGTGGAGCGCCGGGAGCCAACGGGCCACTTGGGAAAGGCTGGGAGCCGGACGTGGCGTTGGCCAGCATTTGCCTGTGGCGATGCTTTCCTTCTCTCAGCTCCTCGAGGTTCCTCCAGTCAACACAGCTGCCGTCCAGCTTTCTCCAGCTCTGTCCTCAGGGAAGAGGACTTATTTGTTTGGGGAGAGAGGAGAGTGGGGGAGGGGCAGAGAGAGAGGGAGAGAGAGATTCCCAGGCAGGCTCCTCACTGTCGGTGCAGAGCCTGAGGCGGGGCTCAGTCTCCTGAACCAGGAGGTCACGACCCGAGCCGGAACCAAGGGTCAGACGCTCAACCAACTGAGCCACCCAGGCGCCCCACGGATCTCTTTCGATTGGAGGCAGTGCTTCTCTCCATTCTTTGCCCGTGTCTTCGGCCATCTTCCTCTAGAGGCTGGGAATCTGATTGGTGCAGTTCGTGCTTCTACACACGCTGGGAAGTTTCTTCTCGACTCCCAAGCAGCCTGTTTCCTCCTCAAACAACTGTCTGTGACGTTGCACGATGTGTTCTTGATGTAATCCAGGCAGAATTGGAAGCTTCAGCTTCAACCGCAGAATCTCACTTTCAAGCTGTGAATGTTCACGCTACAAAGGTGCTTCTTCGGTTTGGAGTCTTGTTATTTGTCCTGCGAGCTGTTCATTCGTTTGTTTTCCTTCCCACAGTTGTCTGGCTATTTCTTGATTTTCCTCTTCGTACTTTGAAGGGACACCCTGAAGTCAGCATGGTCGACACTCTTCAGATCAACTACTGACCGGTGGATGGGGCCATTGCCATCTTCTCTTTTGCTTGACTGCCCCTCTCTCTAAGGAGATCAGAGAAGGGGAAGGTCGTCAGCAGGTTTTCTGCCCTTGATATCAACTGGCTGAGTTTCTCCCTCGAGACCTGCCGCATCCCTGCGTTCGGCTGCTCCAGCCCTTCTCTCTCCTCCTCCTTTTCCTGGACTCTCTGCCTCCGTCTTGCAACTTCTTGTTTGGACGGTTCTGGACTTTCCTTCAAACCACCCATTATTTCCTCCTGAAGTTGTCCTCTGTCCTTCTCTGATGCCTTGAAGATGGGTTTTTCATCAGTTGCTTGGGAAAATTTAGGGGGCTGGCTCCTCTGTGCCTTTTTCAGGGAGTTGACGGTGACGTCTTGGAGTGACGTCCTGCTCAGGTTTGTTTTCATCGCCGACCAGCACAAGGTCTGTACGTGAGAGGACCGGCCTCCGCCCCAGGTGCCTGAGGGCCTCATCGGCCTGTGTCACTGGTGCAAAATTCTCACCACGTTCGCCACAGACTTTGTTGCAGGCAGAACACGGTTTGCCTAGAACCTTCACACTTCTTAAAGCTCGTAGTCTCTTTACACCCGAACCAGCACCGCGGTACAGACCAGGATCTCCCAGGGAAACACACAGAGGCCTGGGACATGGCTCCAGCTTTCAGAAATCACCCACAGGGCGCCCCCCCCCCCCCGCCACCACCCAGGTGCTCCAAGGCCAGCTGGAACGTGGATCTGCTGACGGGCGGCAGGCCCTCCATGGCTGCATCACGCTCCACAGCGCTGTCTCCAAGTGCCAGCGTCCTGTGGGTCTCTACCGATGGCTCAGAACCCCGGGGAATGTTCTGCCTCTAAGATAAACAAGTGCCCGACAACCAGGGCAGAGTAGTCGGGCCGGGGGAAGGGGAGGCCAGCCAGGGGCCAGAAAGCAGTTCTCCCTAACTTGGCCCTGAAACAGAAAGGGATGTCACACAGGCACGGGCGCAAGTGCAAAGGGCTGATGGCAGCTTGGAGCCCCCGCTACTCCAGGCCCACCTGGCCCTACAGCAGACCTAGGGGGCTCAAAGCAGGTCCAGGCCATGTCCCTTTTCTCACACCAGAGCAAGTTAGGACAGAGTGGTGGGGCCCCTCTCCCTGTCCCTGGGTGAGGCTCATTTTCCTGATTTAAGGTTTTCTTCTGCTGCAGGAAGCCTGGTGCTGCCCACGAGATCCCGGGGATCCCACCCTTCTGAGTCTTCTTCTCTCCTCTGTATGTGGCCAGTGTGGGCAGGCAGGGGCCCCGGGCGGACGGATGTCCCCAAAGGTATTAACTAAGAGACCTGGATTCCAACCCTAACAACTCAGGAGAAATCAATCACAGCTGGCAGGTCTTATGATTTCCTGGACTTTCTGTGGAGCCAGTAGCCCCTGTTCAACCCAGCGTTCCTAGAAGGGGTGACTCTGCTCCAGAGGTGACAGAGTGACTGGGTTCCTTCCCTCATGTGGCCCTCCATCTTGAGCCTGTGCCTCCCAAGATGGCCTCGGGGAGGGTCCCCAGTCCATGAGTCATCTTTGAGAAGTGGGCCTCTGGGGAGGCAGTCCTTCTTTGGGCTCAGTTTACCACCTTTTACTTCATTAAACCATATCTCACACTCTGGTGTCTCTCGGGCAGACCCCGCTCAGGGCCTCCTTGTCTACCACCGGGGACTCTGTCGTGAGCAGCTTGTCCCCAGTCCCTTTACTGAGAGGGACACAGGACAGCTGTTAGCCGAGGCCTGTCTGGGGGTCCTGAAGGGCTCCATGGCGCAGAGAACAGAGGCTCTGACCAGGCCTGGTGGTGCAGGGAGGAGGCAGCCAAATGCCCACGGTGAGAGTGGCTTCGTTTCTTCTTTCGAACTGGACTATTTTTTAGGAGCATTTTTAGGTTTAAAGGAAAACTGAGCAGAAAGTACAGAAAAGTCACGTATGTAAAGGACTATTAGGAAGAGAAGCTTCCCAAGGACACTGAGGCACATCAGCCATTTTAGAAAGAACACCTTGGGAATTGTAATCTTTACACATGACCTTGGCTTCTAAGGTCTCATCCAAACAACAGACCCGCGGCATCGTGCACAGACTTCCACTTACCCGCTCGGGCTGAGCTGACCCCACTAGCAATCGAACATGGCCCTGGATATTGATCCGGTCACATGGGCAGCGGCGAGGCTCCCTTTGTGTGAAATTTACAGAAGAGCCTGTTAAAGAGAGCTCTGATGGGCAGAAGCGTCTCGGAGGCTGTGACTTCCCCTCATGGGGCGGGGAGGGAAGGATCTGTGGCCACTTCAACCCCGGCGAAGGGGGTGGCCCCTCTGGGATGCCTCTGAGGACTCCCATGCTGGGTGTGCTGAGCTCTGCTGTTCCCCGGGCTCCTTTCTCCGGACAACCCCTACTGTATTGTGACCCCGCTCGTCATGACCTTCACCCCATTAGTCGTGACCTCCACATGCTGCAGCGATGGTCTATGTTTCTGCCGCCGTGTCTCCCTGGCCTTGAGCTACAGTGAACTCACTGAGCACGAGATCCCTTTTCGAAAAAAAGTCCCTACTGAAAGAGGTGTTGTTTGCTCTCTGGCCCTCAAACACCAAGGCACTGTTGTGCTCCTTAAAATTGTAAATTATGTCTGTTTAAGAAAATGTCAGTGTTTTTTAAAACAGAATAACAGTGCTGGAAAAGAGTTGGCTGTGCTATTTGTTACCAGTGTTTCATGCAAGAAAAATGATACATTCATCATTATGAGTGCCGTCAAGGGGCCTAATGACTCGGGCACAAAGCTGCTTCAGTTCTTGTAAGTAACATGATGGATTTTTTTTTTTTTCCCCCTCCTCAGCAAGTTATCTGAGTAATGGGAAAGCTCGTAAACTGAGATCCAGGGAGACTTTGTCAATACTGTACTATGCTTAACAACAATTAAAACGTAAGACACATCTCGTATAATTAAATTGATTTTTTTTTTCTGCCAGAAACAAGACTTTTTCAGGTAATGATTGCTTTGGCTGGAGAAAATTGTATTTTTATTGAGGTAGGGGGAGGAAGGGATCTGTTGTTACATTCAGACACCACTCCTTGTGTCTTCAAAAATCCAATTCTTAAATAGGCCAATAGGATGATTTTTGAGTAGAGAAGGGTACGTAGCTATGGATAATCTATGCAATCAAGAAGGAAGCCCTGCGCTGTTAAACATGTTATTTGGGGACATAGAATTTCAGCCCTGCAAGTGGCCTTCGATGTGTAGGAAGGCAGGGAGAAAGGTGTTCACAAAGGGACCAGGGCTCTGATTTTGATCCGGACGTTGGCTGGTTGGGACCCCGAGCAAGGCTCTTAATTTAGCCCTGCATTCGGCAGTGTAACGTAAGCATAAAATGGTCACATGTTTCTGTGTCTAAAATATGTTAAGGTCTGTAAAACAAGGGGCTTCACTTTTTCCATTAAAAATTGCCTTTTAAGGGTAAATGTAACACCATCCCCCCAAAAGCACATAGCTCCTTTTTGACCCCTGGATAACTCTACGAAATTGGGATATTTACCTGAACTTTCCTTACTTGGCCTCCAATCATGTTAAACAGCTGTTGGAATGAATACAAAGGGATTTGCCTGACTTTCTAGTAATAACTTGATTTTTTTCTTCCCCCTGGTGGCTTGAAAGCATTATTTAGTGAATTGAACTTTACCTGTTCCAGAAATGGGACTGGCTGTTTTTCCGTTAATATTACTGGGTTTAATGGGGCTAGAAATATTAAAAGAAACCCTAGCTAGCCATGTGAAAATTTCAAAAGAAAGAAAGACTGTTATTTTCTTTTATTTTTACTCCTTTTTTTAAAAATTTCTGTCTTTCTTTTCTTTCTTTCTTTTTTTTTTTTTTTTTTTTTTTTTTTAAGCTGTAATAGCCAGAGCAGACAAGGGTTCTGTGCGAGCGGGTGGGGTATCCTTGCTGTGAAATATGCTGGAATGTTTACCAAGCTATTTCCCGTGAGAATCAAGATGTTTCTCTTCTCATACTTCATTTTCATGGCAGTGGCCTTTTCAAAAACGGTGCCTCTGTGACTGCTGGTCAGATTCCATGTGTTGCCCCCTTTGGAAGTCATGGCTGTGGCCTGTGGACCAGCCATGCTCCTGCTGTGGGCAGAAGCACTGAGAGCTCTGCTGCATTTCCCACCATGTGGGGATCGAGTGCCATCTCCTTCCAGTATTTGCTGGAGAAATGTCTGAGGGGTGAGGGCGCGGGAGAAGACTTATCCCTGCTGGCTGGGTCAGCATGTGCCTCCGTGCCTCACTCTTGTCCTGCAGCCTCCGCTTCTGCTATCACTTGGCCCTGGGCAGATGATGGAGGTGGTGTGGTGGATTGAAATAGGAACATTTCATGTCATGCACACGGGGAAGAATAACAACGACAGAAGGCCTTGGGGCGGGTCTTTCACTATGGATGATTCAGTATTTAGTTTGACCTTTCACATGAATCGATAATCTTCAGTTTACAAAAGTAAAACACGTCAAAATAAAATACAGAATAGAATACTCTATCATCCTACTTCATGGGTTGTTTTGAAATTCAAATCGAATGATCAAGTGATGGTACTTCCGATCATACAGCCCATTCTACAGGTAGTAGATGTATTCTGGGAACCAAATTCTCTTAAAATAGTGATGATGAATATCACAATCCCTTCATTCTACCAAGAATATACTTTCCGCACTTGTAGTGAGTCTATCGGCTAGTTGATAATGTCCTCAATACATAAGCAAGGAGTCCGTGAGGTAAGAGGATTCAGCAAGTAGGCTAGGGTCACCCCGATAGAAATGAGGTCCAAACCAGGTTCTCTGCTTCCTGACTCCATGATCTTATTCTCATTGCTTATCGACTCGCTTGAGTCAAAGAACTAGAATTTGGTTTGGGGGGCTTTTTTTTTTCCTTAACTCTTTGTTGTTTAAAGTTTATTTCTTTATTTTTGAGAGAGACAGAGGCTGAGTGAGCAGGGGAGGGGCAGAGAAGGAGGGAGAGAGAATCCTTAGCAGGCTCTGTGCTGTCAGCCCAGAGCCCGATGTGGGGCTCGAACTCATGAAACCCTGAGATCACCACCTGAACTGAAATCAAGAGCTGGTTGCTTAACTGACTGAGCCACACAGGCGCCCCCGGAATTTGTTTTAATTTGATACCTGCCTAATTATTTTAATCATATGGCTCTCTGAAAAATATAGTTTATCACATATATATATCATATATCGTATATAATAATTAATATATATTTAGATAAATATATGTTTCAGCCTTTGGAAATGGGAATATTTCAGTTTCGTTTACAGAACTTTTAATTTTTAAATATCTATTCATGTTGCCGTATTACAGTAAATTGAATGGCAAGCAAAAGCAACCAGCTTCTTGACTGTAATAACATTTCAAAGCTCAGTGATAAAATATATGCAGTAATGATTTAAAACAGCGCTGTGCTTAGGGCTTTGATGTTTCACAACAATCCCCAAAATGTGAAATTTCTTTGAGTATCAAATTTGAATTCACTCAGGTGAGAAGATATTCGTTCAAGCCTTTAGTTTGGAAATGTGAAGATGAACTCTTCTAGAAGTTCCTTTTAGTAATTAACAAGTTTTTTTAATAACAACAAAAAAGAACATTTTTGTTGTTTTAATTACTTCTATAGTTTTTAAAAAATTTCATGTTTTCCACCCATGCCCACCATTCTATCTTTAAAATTTCCTTTAGATAAATGAGGTCCTTTTTGTTTCTTTCATTATTGATAGATCCTACATTAGAAAACCACCAATTTATTGTAGCTTGTAATTAATTACAAAAAGATAACTTTGCTATTATTGACTTCAATCTTATAAAACAATGAAACCAAGTATAAAACATTTTAAGCAAATTGCTTTTATAGGATTTTTATCTTCAAAATTGACCATGACTCCATGGTTTGGTGTGATTAATGAAACCTCATTAGTTTGAACTTATGATCAGATCAACTATACTGGGTGAATTTGTTCTACATTTGAACCAAAAGTGTGTTGGTAATAACATAAAGTAGATTTTAGGAACAAAAAGACTGGTAAAAGTACTAAATAAGGAAGTGCAGTCATACCTTATCAATGTTCGAACTTGAAGATATTTAAACCAAAGGCAATCAAGTAAACAAGCAAACAGAAAGAAAAGGAAAGAGGTATGTAAATAATCTGTATAATGTACTAGAAAGAACACTAGGCCCAAGTCAGGGGACATAGCTTCCTACCTCAGCTTTAGAAATTCCTGGGTGGATTTGCATGAATTTTCCCCAGGGCCTTAGTGCCCTTCATTTGTAAATAGAATTGATTAGGCCAAAATGGCTTTGTAACAGTTCTACACTTAATACTAATAGAAGATTGTAATATGTCCTTTTTGATTTGTTTATTATTATTAGTTTTTAGTGTTTATCTATTTTGAGAGAGAGAGAGAGAGCTCTTGTGCAGGGGGAGGGGGTGGGAGAATCCCAAGCAGGCTCTGTGCTGACATCACATCAGTTTATTATTAGTTTTTAATGTTTATTTATTTTGGAAGAGAGAGAAAGAGAGAGAGAGAGATCTTGTGCAGGGGAGGGGCGGGGGGAGGGAGATTTCCAAGCAGGCTCCACGCTGTCAGCAGAGCCCGACGCGAGGCTCGATCTCATGAACCGTGAGATCATGACCTGAGCCAAAATCAAGGGTCAGTCACTTAAACGACTGAGCCACCCAGGTGTCCCTAATATGTCCTTTTTGGAAAAAAAAACAAAAAAAACCCTCTACAGCTCTACAGCTCTACTGTATGTGTTGCATTTTCCTGTTCCATAGGAGATTCACTTTGGGGTAGGGGAAGTGTTCTCTGTTCAAAAATCTCTCTTCCTCTCTGTCTCCTTGTATCTATCTATTATCTATCAACTCTCTCTCTCTCGCTCGCTCACTCGCTCACTCTCTTTCTAAACAATTACTGAGACAAATTGGCCTGCTGTGTTATATGATTGAGGATAGTCCTCAGTGTAGAGAAATTCACATGATCTGAAACAATGTATAGAATAAAATAGTGATCTTGGGGTACCTAGAATCCAGCTGGCTTCATACATCAGCCAGCTCTACCTAAAGCAAGTCAAATTTCTAGGAACTGGAGCATTCATAATTGGATTCTCTGAACATCCATCTTGTCAGATTTTGCCCTGGATTATGACTCGTCCACCTGGTACTTTTCCACCTTCCAACATCCTGAACGTACTCACACTTCTGTAATGTAACTTGGACGATGCTTCTCTCCTAATGCAGGTTTGATTGCTCACTGCTCTTAGGTTTTATGTTTCTGGAAACTCTTTTCCAGAATATTTCCTTCTCTGGACTTGGGTTTGCCTATCCTAACACAAAAACATTTGTCTCCTTTGAGCACGGGGAGCTCCACGGTCCTTGAAAACATTCCTTTGGGCGGGAAAAGCTTGTACCCACTGGCACTTTGGCACCCATTAAGTCAACAAGTACTTGTCCCCAGCAGGTGGGATTAGCACAGTGGGGTGGAGTCTCAGATTGCCTAACTATGGGAAAGAGAGGAAAAGGAAAAGGAAGCAAGTGAAAGACCCCAGGAGGGGAAGATGGGAAACTGCCAAATCTGTCAAGAACACAAACGTCCTGATGTTCTCAGAAGAGTTTCGGTTTCTGTCATCAAGGAGCTTTACAAATATTTTTAAAGACAAAGCATAGACTGGAAAAATTAAATGATTATACAGGTATGTAGGAGTTCGCTCTTGAAGTTGATGGATCGTAGAGTTCTATGAGAGTTCATAAGTTTAGAGTTCATCTCTGTTGGATGATTTCTGTATCGATGGACACCTAAACGTAAAAACCAAAACGATTACGCTGAGCCAACATCCTTGTCGCATCCTTAATTTTATGGAAAATTATGGGAAAATGTTAAGATCGCAAATATTCCTGTTCTGGTTAATAGGAACAACTCACATTGGAAAGACAGCTTTCCCAGTCAATGGGTGGGAATACATTATGGAGTTTTTGCTCATGAAAAGAGGCAGAA
Organism: Panthera tigris; assembly: GCF_018350195.1. Lineage (NCBI taxonomy): Eukaryota > Metazoa > Chordata > Mammalia > Carnivora > Felidae > Panthera > Panthera tigris. The sequence continues at coordinate 6,920,482 of NC_056664.1, read as the reverse complement.
AGTTGTTACCTTAATCAAGGTCATTGGCAGCAGCAGGACCTGACCTGGCTGGTGATGCTAGGTTCAACCCGCTCCCATTTCTGTAGATTTGGTTTGTTTGTTGTTAATAAAAATAATCACTTCACACACATTTATATTCAAATAGAGACTCAGAAGTCAATAAATGAATCTATTCACTCGGTTGAGTAAAGCAATCCAATTTTCCCAGTGTGTGCACATGTGTTTGTGGTTTGCTAATATTTTTTTTTGTCTTTTTGAGAAATACATATGCTATAGCTTCAAGGGTGGAAAATTTTACACACTTCTGTAGGGAGGAAGTTTAATTGTAACACTTTTGCATATATTCTTGGAGAAAATCTATTTTCTAAAAAAAATAGATAATTCCTTAGCACCTAGGAATATAAATAAAATATTATATTGACATACCCTCTTCCAGCCTTTCCAGATAAGAATATCAGGTCACTTTCTGTGCCTCATCTTGTGCCTCTGCTAATTCTTCGTAAAACATAAACACATCCTGGAAAACAGCAAGGAGATATTCCAGTTATAACCTTCCAAATACATTCCACTTCTCTGCATGCTAGAATATATTTAAAACAGATTATATTTTCCCTCTGTGTTTCAGTTTTCACAGTTAATAAGACAGGCATTTTCATGGCTGGCTTGCTGTTTTCATGGGTAGCAAATATTCTGATTAGTATTCCAGATACCAAGTTTACTGAATTTTATCCAGAATAGAAGGTGCCATAAACATGAAAGATTTTACTTCTTGCCATCTATATTTAAAATATCAAAATAGTTCTAATCACAAAAAAAATAGTTCTAATCAGATCATTAAATATGTCATGATTGCTTTGGTAGCTGGCGTTTCTAAAGAAATGTCTTGTGAGCTAATTTGTCTTGAAGGATTTTCATGCCAAGTAGGAGCGGGTGAGATTAAAAAAAATAATCTCCTAGCATTAATCGAATATTCACAACTGTAAAATAAAACCTTGCTTCTCACTAGAGAGAAGGCAAGCAGGAAGTTCCTAACATTGACTGAGTGTTAAGAGTTTCAGTTCTTATGACCTGAATTTCTTTGCTATTTTATCACACGTGATCAACCTGTTAACCCCTCCGCTGAGTGTAAATAGTTGTGTTAGTCACTGGTAAATTTCTCTCATTATTCTTGTGAAATTTACAGAATCAGTTTGGTTTTAGTGCAAAATATACTTACCCTCCCAACTTCTATCTTCATGGGAAAAATTGAACCAGCATTTCCAAAAGAGAAGAAGTTTAGCCATTTCCCTCTACCATTTCCTCAATTTGATTCATTCTGAGTCTTATGATATTAAGGATAGCATCATCCTAAGTAAGATAAGTAAAGTCCAGCAAAGTGGCGGGATAATGGAAGAAAATGTGGATGCCCTGTGTGTTGGGGGGGAGAGATGGACATTTCCAAGGGAAGTGATGAACCAACAACATGGAGGTCATGGGAATTGCTGTCACAACTTCTAGAGATCAGCCAAAAAGCACGAAGTGAGTTTTCTTTTTAATTTTAAATATTCTGCATAAAAATGTGGGGTAATATCACTGTTACATGGGCTTAAAAGTTCACCGGTAAGCCTGGGCATTCTATTTGTTAGTTGATCACTAGTGTCTTGAGTCGCCTGCACCAGGAACCACAGCTTGAAAGCAGCTGCATCTAAAATAATATCCTGTGCCTACATTGACAGCATGGGTACCAGGTAAGCTGTTGTCCAATCTCACACTATTGAGAATTTTCCAGAAAGGGACATATTTAATTCAGGCTGCCATACAATATGTAACATGGTCCTCTCTCTTCTAATACACTCACAGGTACGTTTGATAGGGGGTGAGGATACACAGCTGACTGGCCAGCTCGTGCCACCCGGTGAATGTTCCATGACAGGTACTGGCTTCAGCAGTCTTGGTGGGTATGGCTCTCATCTGCACTCTTATCTCAGGCTGGTTGACAGTCGGAAGACCCAGACTTCTGCGGAGTTACTTGTGCAGGACCCTTTCATGCCTATAATTTTGGTTTGGAGCCGCAGCAAAGAAGCAGCGTGATGGGACCATCTTTTACTTCCCAGGAAGTTGAATAAATGGAAGAGAAGGCAAATTGCCACTAGAAAGGACACGCACCTTTTGGGGGGGGGGCCGTTATTTTTGTTTTCAGCTTTAATTTTTTTTTCAGATTTATTGAGATATAATTGACAATAAGATTGTAAGACCTTTAAAGGGTACAATGCGATGACTCAACATACATGTATGTTATCAAGGGACTCCCACATCCCACAACTGAACTAACAACATATTCATCACCTCTACATCTTTATCTTTGTTTTTGGTGGGTTTTTTTTTTTTTTTGCTTTTTTTTCTTGTTTTTGGGGGTTTCTTTTGGTGAGAACATTTAAGTTTTACTCTCTTAGCAGATTTCAATTATACAATATAGTGTTATCGACTACAGTCACCATGTTTTACATGAGCTCCTCAGACATTATTCTTAAAACTGTAAGTGTATACACTTCACCTTCCCTCTTGCCCCCACCCCCAGCCCCTGGCAACCCCCATTCTACTCTTTCTTGCTATGAGTTCAACTTTATTTCTTTTCTTTTCCTTTTTAGATTCTGCATATAAGTGATGCCATAAAGTGTTTGTTTTGCTGTGACTTATTTCCCTTAATATAATGCCTTCTATTTCTATTCCTGTTGCCACAAATGGCATGATTTCCTTCTTTTTGAAGGAAATGTACATTTCAAAAACTGTTTATTTCTTTACTTTGGGGGAGGGGGAGAGAGAGAATCCTAAGCAGGGTCCATGCTCAACACGGGCTCCATGTCACGACTGAGATCATGACCTGAGCCAACATCCAATGTCGGTCATTAACCGACTGAGCCACCCAGGCATCCCAGGAAATGCAGGTTTGTTTTTTTTTTTAAATGGCAGGCGTCAATTTAGACACAATGGCCCCTGATGTGCCTTCAGAAAATAAGTACTCTGTTCGCCCAGGCAAATAAGGTCTGTTACCTACAGATTTGACTTCTCACATTACATTAAAGACAAAAGAAAGAAGAAAGAACCAGCAAACAAAAAATGAGAAGGGAAAGAGGGTGGATGGAAGGTAGGAAGGACAGAAGGAAGAAAAAGGGGAGGAAGAAAGGCAGAGTGTTTAAAAATACGCTACTTTCTGAAAGTTATCCAAGTAGGTAAATTATAAAAGCAACATAAATGTCCAAATCTAATCCCATTTACATAAATTAGCATTCACCTCTTTGTCAGTTCTGACACTCGCTCATTCTGCCAGGCACGGTTAAGCACTCCCAGGAGCGGGATAGAAATGACCTTGCCATATAAGGCAGTGGTTTGAAACTACAGGAGACACACGACCCTTAGCACGCTTGGAAATATTGGACTCTCAGTGAAATGACCTCCATGTAGTGCCATCCAACTTTTATTATCCATCCCACTTTCCTAATGTGTCAGGGACTGACTGATAGATTATGCCTTCTGTACTGGACATTGATAAACCAGTTCAGTGTGTCAGTCTTCGGCTTCAAAGCCGCCCAAGATAGGGCAGAGTGTGAAAGAGAGTAGTCAGCTTCAGAGAGAAAAGCAGACAGAAATAGAGTCTCCACAGAGCTCCAGTTATTTTCTGCAAGCAACTGGCCCTCAGAAAACAGCTACCGTCCTGGGCCAGATGCTAAGCATGTGACGTGGGAAGGCCCTTCACAGAGCATGGAGCGTCTCCACCACACAGGTGTCCTGGCCCCGGAGGCCCACCAACCAGCGATCTGATTCTCTCAAGGGATTATGCAATGCACACTCGCCTCCCAGTGAAAACAGGCCACTTACGCAAACACGGGATGCACTGTTGTTAACTTCGGCTGCTCTCCCTACCTCCATCCTCCGGTTTGGAAACAGGAGACGCCTGATGTAGGCAACGCAGGCTTCGCGATTCTTGGGTCTCTACTTGTTAAAATTGGCAGCCCTAGTTTCCACATGGTGACTATGCCACTCTGAAATGAGGCATGAAATGGGCAAGAAACGGAAACAATGTTTGCCCTGAATGCCCGGGACACAGAAGTTGCAGACGTAAATTCACACGACGAATGGTATTAAGCGTCCACTTGGCTTCAGCCCGAGTTCGGCAGGACTGCGGTAGGTCACGCCAATAGACGGAGTCAGAGCAGAGTGGGGAGTAGTTCGTCTCCTTGGATGCCGCGCCATCTGAATCTTCTCAAGCCCTGCCCTTCTTCCAACCCACCCACCCGTGCCTACTTCTCTGTAACCCACGTTGCTTCCTGCTTGGTTGCTTTTGCTGGAGGCTGTCCCCAAATATCCAACCTTCCATTTGTGTGCACCTTCTCTTCTTTCTATCCTTGTGCTCAAACTTTCTTAACACTTAGTGGCTCCTCGGGAAGTTTGCGGAAGGGAGGCAGAGTGGGAATGGAGTCCTGGAAGTGATTATTTATTTCAAATGCACACTGACCCAGTAGGGAGACCCACCAAGCATCACCTATCTTATGTGCCAGTCTATGTATTCTAAGGAAAGAAAAACCATGCCATGTCACCCGGTTATGACTCTCAACCAGTTGCCTCCTGGGACATACTTGGGAAAGACCACTGTCTTTCATATTGCATGCTTGCGTGGGTGTGTATGCCCAGAGAGCAGGGACTGGGTGACCCCGGATGTCGGTCTCTATTTTCATTTCTGTCTCTCCCACTGAAAGAAAGAGATTGAAATGTAAGAGTAGGAGATACATTAGAAGTGTAACTTTGAAATTTATTTGAAATAAAGTAAAATGAAAACCTTTACTTCATTTTAAAGGCCACATATCTCGGGGATTTTGCTGTTCAGGTGAGGGTATTGGTTATAATCACCCCTGCTTCTCTTTCTTTGTGAATTGTTACTTGACTTTTGAGAATTTCTGGGGTTTCCAGGAAACGTATGGGACTTGAGACCAGTATACTGGCAAATAATTCTGGCTGTGACCCCTACTAGTTGTATAAACTGTCAAAATCAGTTAATCCTCTGAAGCCTGTTTTTTTTTTCTTTTTTTCCATAAGGGCAGATTGGAGTAAAGCCCTTTAGAGAATTTTGTAAATCATATGAGATGGAGTGTGTCCAGGGCCTTTTAAAATCAAGCCATTGTGCATGCAGAAGGTTATTATCTGCTCTATGATGCTGGCCCCTACTTCCATTTGAGATGGTTAGACTCTAAGAATTGGTTTTAACTTCTTCACGATTCACCGTATTGGTACACAACCAAGTATTTGCAGAGTGAGAGTCTAAGATCAATGTAAAGAACCCATTCCACACTGGATAGGAGCACGAACTCTGCAGCAAGTCTGTATGAGTTCAGATCCCGACCTTGCTATTTGGCTTTGTTTCCCGATTTGTAAAATGGGGGTAAGACTACTGCCTACAGCACAAGATTGGTATAGGGACTCCGTGATGGAGACTGGTGCTTGGTACGTATAATGTGCTCCATGAGCATTTGCTGAAATACAATAAAACGTGCTCAAGGCTTTTGTGGCCACGACTGCTCTCGTTAGTGCCCTCGTCTAATGGCTACAAATGCCATTTGATCGCAGAGTTGTTGCCCAGAGATCAGCACTACAAGTTTCTTTTTGGTTCCAATGAGATATTGGAAGCCTTTTTATTTTTTGCCTTTTCATCCCCAACAAACCACTTCCCGTGATACATTTTTATTGGCAACCAAACGCGCTGCTTTAATGGCACGGGGAATTTAATCAATTAATGAAATTCCATAGGCCATTTCCAGTTGCAATATTTTGAGAGGTTAATTCTGCAAACACCTGAACACTTTGGAGGATCGTGGAGCAGACTGAGCTACTGGCACATGCATAACCTCATTGGACCAAAGAGAGAATGACCAGGATGTATGGATAATCATTTCCCTAGCAGATGTTCTTGGACAAGATGATAATCCCCTACCAACTGAGTGTCTTTGTCTTAAATTGCCACGTTCAGGTTGTTTTCAAAAATAGCGTCACAGAAAAAAGTCGTTCACGGCGCTGATGATATTTACCATGTGTGCTAACTTCTTTCTTTATCATTGTCCACCTCCTTGCTCACATCCCGGGAATAAGCAACTGTGTGTGACAAAAATACTTATCATTCGAACACGAAATATTACAAAAACAACAGCAGCGAGAGCAACAACAGCAACGACCGAAGAGTGAAAAGAAAGAGAAAAAAGCGTGTGTGTAGAAGCAAGGACAATTGTTAACTACTTATCAACCATGTTCATATTAGAGAGGATGGTTTATTCTAATAGTCAAGGAACGCTGCTAGCAAAATGGAGTTTTTAATAACTAATGTCTTGTCAAAAAGTACGAGCTAACTAAACCATATTTAGAGTTGACAAGTGGGTTACGCTTTCACATTTTCCACATATGATGCAAATGCAATTTAATGCATTTCTTTTGCCCTTGAATTCTCAAACTTCTGTCGGCAACAGTATTGCCCGGAAGGCTCGATAAACATAGATTTGTGCACCTGTCCCCGGAACTTCTGATTCAGTAGATTTGGGATGCTGCCCAAGAATCTGTGTTTGGAAACAGTTTTCTGGCTATGCTGATGCTGCCAGTGTGGGGACCACACTTTAAGAACCACCGTCCTATCATCCCCTTGTAACAAAGGGAACTGCATTTTATTGTGACAGACTGTTGACTTCTGCGGCCCCTGTAAGTCACACCTCCCGGGGCCGACTCCCGGCGCATGTGACTTGCCTTCAACAAGGGAATGAGATGGCAATGCTGTTGTGCCGTTTCTGGACCTGAGCCTGGCAGCTTTTGCATTTTGTGCTTGTGGAAATCTGCCACTGTGTAAGGAGCCTAACTTCCCTGAGAACCTCACATTTGGGAATGTTCGAGATCAGCACATGGAGAGCGAAAATGGAAAAGAACCGAGGAACCCAGCCGGCAAAGAGACCAAAGGTCCCAGGCAGACAGCCTCAGCTGGGCTCCCCACAGCCAGCCAGCACCAACTTATCTCACGAGTGAGGGCGTTTTAAACCCCCCAGTCATCAGTCAACACCAGGTAAAGCAGAAAAACAGCCAAGTCAACTGATGATTGTGAGAGGTCATAAGCTGTTAGTCTTGGGGTGTTTTTTTAAGGCAGCAATAGAAAATGGAAAAACAAACAAACAGATTGGTACCCGCAGATGGGATGTCCCTGTGACAGAAAGCTTCATCACGTGCTACTAATTGGTTTTGGGATTAGGTGGCAGGCAGAACTCTGAAGGGACTCAAGGAGACTTTTCCTACGAATGGGCAAATGGAAGGAAGTTATGTTGGTGGCTGGAGGGAATGGGGCCGGCAGAGGAGTGAGTGCGGACTTCCCTGTAAGGCAGGTGAGGAGGAAGGTACTTAATCAGGTCGTGGCCCTGGGGATGGAGACCTCCCAGCAGGATTTGAGAGCGCAAATGTACTTCCTCCGATAAGGGATAAAAGGCATGAGATGCACTAACGAGGAAAGTTTGGTCGTCAGGCAAAATTAAAAAGAAATGTAAAGACACCAGGGTTGGCCTCATTCAAATATGGTTGCTTCTCATTCACACTTTTTCCATGTGTTAAATAATTCTCAAAGTAAAGAACGGCCGTCAGGGAAGGACCAAGGCTATCATTGTAGGTAAAAGGCGGTGTCTGGGTTAGGGTCAGGTCTTAAGACCATTTGTTACTTCCTTTGAAGGACATAAGGTGATGTTTCCTAGACCCTCTCTGCTAGACAATAGGGTTTCTGAGAATCTTTTTTAAAAATATTTTTTAACGTTTATTTTTGAGAGAGAGAGAGAGAGAGAGAGACAGAGTGCAAGGAGGGGAGGGGCAGAGAGGGAGACACAGAATCCGAAGCAGGTTCCAGGCTCTGAGCTGTCAGCACAGAGCCGGACGCGGGGCTCGAACCCACGAACTGTGAGACCATGACCTGAGCCAAAGTCGGATGCCTAACCGCCTGAGCCACCCGGGGAACCCTGGGTTTCTGAGCATCTTAAAGGTGTACCACATTGAGCCCTTCAGCTAAACAAAAGCCATCTAAGAATTATAAGACATTGTGCCGTGGCCAAAATTACAGAGGACTCTTTTTCAAAGAGATCTGCTTTTGTGACCTTTATATGTCTTGTAAGGGGATGAATTACAATGAGATTCGTTGGAAATCTACGGGACTTTGAAGGCAATTGTATTAACAGAAGGACTTCCAATTTGGATTAAAAGGGACAGACACAGTTCCAAATAACAGAGGCCTTTGGACCCTTGGATTCCTATTGGCAGGAAGTAGTGAAGAAAGCTACTCATCTACAAATATTGGTTATTTATTATGGAAAAGGAAGGGCAGGTCAGAGGATGGAGCCAGTAGTCATGGGAAAACCATGCCAGGCCCTAATCAAGGAAATGTTTATGTTTACCCCAACAGATTCCAGAGTTTCTTTGACCAATGATTACCATGTGGCTTCCATATTCCCTGTCTTTGAATGGGAGTTTCTATTACGGTTTTCCTGTTCCTGGTGTACAATTGTATGTTGGGGAGATGAGGGAGAGAAAGTCTATCTCATATGCTCACAGGTCTCCAAATCAAGTGGGAGGATGCCTGATGAATGTCCTCTGCACCTAGATTTAGGGGGTGAATACCTGGAATTCAAGCATAAGGCCATGCTGGAATGAGATGAGGTTTCGGGTCATGGGAAGAAGTACATATATTTTGCATGGGGAAAGGACATAAATCATTGAGGGCCAGAGGGCAGATGAACCAAACTGTAGGGAGGGGCCAGCTGAGAAGGCACGAATGCCCTTGCCGGCAGCCCCTGGGCTTCAAGCTGACAACTGGCTTCAGCTTGCAGGACAACCGAGTGAGCCATTGCGGAAGGACATCCTTTAGCCCCAGCTGAGCCACCCCAACGGCCACCATGTCAAAGACAATTCAGCACAAACTGCAGAATTATGAGCACATAAATCAGAGTTGTTGTTGTTTTAAAGTTTACTCATTTATTTTGAGAGAGAGAGAGAGAGTGTATGCATACAAGTGGGAGAGGGGCACAGAGAGAGAGAGAGAGAGAGAGAGAGAGAGAGAGAATCCCAAGCAGGCTCCTTGCTGTCAGTGCAGAGCCCAACATGGGGCTCAATCTCACAAACCGTGAGATCATGACCTGAGCTGAAATCAAGAGTTGGACACAACTGATTGAGCCCCCCAAGCACCCCTAAATCAGTGTTTTTTTAACCTGTAAGGTTTAGGGTGGTTTGGTATGCAGCAAACTTCTTTCAAATGTCCCTGATTGAATTGTTGATTGATATTGAATATTGATATTTGATACTGATATTTGAAATGTTGTACCTTTAGAACAAAGACAGATTAGGGTTCACCCTAAAAACTACCACCCCATCCCTTTACCCTTTCCATCTGTATTGTGGGTAATTTTGCCTTCTAGGATTCTTATTCTCTTTTGCACATTTATGAGGTTTTTTTCTAGATGATAGAGGCAATTTTCTCCATATTCTCAACCCCCACCCTTCTGCTTTTTGTTCATTGCTTGTTAACAATTAGTGGACACATTTACAGTCATTCATTAACTTTTTTCTGCTTCTGTGTAATATATCTAAGATGGGACTTCAAAATCTCCTCACAGAAATGAGCCAAATGGATCCTACTGAGACGTGTTGAAGTCTGTCTGGTACGGTGATGATGGCGAGCTTCGGAGCCTCTGTGTCCTCTCTGCGTATTTTCCTAGACTTGAAGGATGCGGGAACGGCTCCCAGGAGTGATTCTGTGGTGCCTCCAGGATACTGCTGGCCTCTCTCCTGCCTTCTCCAGTTCCGACAACTGGCAGTTTTGCCTTTCTTGTTTTTTTTTCATGTCTACTGAACGTCCAGTTTTCTTTTCCCAGGACTAAGTTAGCATTCTTCCTGCCTTCTAAAATATGGCTCTATTTTATTCTTTTATCTTCTAATGGTAAACCTGAGTAAACATTCAACATGAGGTATATTTGTAGCATTTCACCTTCCCACACTCTACTTAATTCAATATTGTTCATTGATTCACACGTTCACTTATGTGTCTCCATCTTCCCATCCCCCTGTTTCCTTTGCTTATCCTTTCTGAGTAACTCTAAACTAAATATTGAAACAAACATGAAAATAGAAAGTAATGTCCCAGCTGTGATGCATATTTAAAAACAAATATATTTGGCTTCAAAAGATCTGTGAGAAATAGATTATTCTTGAACTTTATCAGCTTAAATTTTCTAGTTACTAAAAAGTTTAAAAAGTAACTAGAGCAAAGGAAAATAGCATTCTGACACATTGTCGAGTTCCTCGTAAGTTTGTTTAGTGCTCCGTGAATGAACAGATGAGATGGGTAAATGGAATATCATCTTGGGGTTCACTCTACGCTCAGGGAGATCAAGGCAGTTCAGGGAAATTTCGTTCTAAATTTCGGACTAAGTAGGAAAAGAGGGCCCCTGGAGGAAGGAAGACTATCCCAGTTGTCATCTGGAACATTCATTGTTTTGACTGAACTCATCCGTTGCAGTATCATAGAAGAGAATGAATTTTATCACAACTGCTGTGAATTACGCTTTAGAAAAATCAGACTCTGGATGTAGAAATCATCTGTTTCAGAAGTGAATGCGTTCCTGAAAAGTTCTTATTCTTGATGCTGATGTCTTGTAAAGACTTATAAAGTAAAAGGAAATAAAAGGGGCGTGCTATCCCTACCAGACCTTAGGTATTTTAGCTCAGGGCCACAGCCCTGCAGAGGAAGACAGGTATCGGAAGCAATCTTGGACGTCGGAAGACCTCTCCGTTTACACTTCTGTTATCCTGGTTTTTTATGTATTATCCAAGGTCCTGCCAAAATAGGAATTAAAGGGCAGCTGTCAAAATGACAGCTTAAAAATAATCTGTTCTGCATTTCTTTGATGTTCAATTGTGTCGTTTAAAAAAGAAAGAGACATGTTTAATCATCTCCCTATCTGATTAATTTAGATTATCTCATTGTATGATATTAAAAGAATGACAGGGCAATTCATATTTTTTTTGTATATTTAATGATCTGTTGCCCTAGGACTAACTCAGTTTTGTTAATTAATATTGGAAGAGGTAGCAAGGAACGTTTCAGGGAGAAAGAAAACCCTAAGCGGATCTTCGTGTTTATTAGTGAATAGTTTTCTTGGCTTTCAATTATATTGTCTGTATTGTTTTAATTTTTGAAATCTGTGCCTAGCCTCCCATACAGTGGATTTTTTTTAGGTTCTCCCTAATTATAATCCACATTTCTATCTTTCTGTCACACAGAATGGTATGTATCCAATGTACATTTTTATGCCGCTCTGCATCAGTGCAGGAAATGAAATATTTGAATAGCAGCGGATGTCGTGTGTGGCTTTCGCCCCAAGAGACTTCTCTCAGGAAAAAAAAAAAACAGTGGCCAGGACGTCTTTGAGTCCATCAGTATTCACACAGCTTTTACATGTGGCTTCATTCTAATCCTCGGGTATGAGAATTGAGCCGTAAACATGTGTTCTTTGTATACACGACACAAAAGGGCCAAGGAGGAGAAAAAGGAAAGAAGACAAGGGTAGAAATAAGGTTTTTAAATGTCCTTGCTTTCCTGGTGTGAAGAAATCAGATGTGCACCCATAGCTGATGGTAACGTGTGTGTGCACCTGTGTGTGTGTGCGGCGTCTGGGAGTGGCAACCGCTTGGTTGGATCATAATCCCGTTCTCAGAAAAGCTTACGGGCAAGAATGCCGATTCCACTTTGATGCCTTGATAGGCTACTTCTTTTGAATTTGTGGCACCGGTATGTATGGAGATACGTCCGTGCGGTCACTTACCGTTAAAGGGAACATATTTGGTTATGCTTCTGTACTAACGAGGTCCCTTCGTTACTTGCCTCAAATCCACAAGATAAGTCCAAACCACCTTCCCAGCCCCCAACCCCCTCAGCGCCAGTTTTCTGCACTGCTCTGAAGAATCCGAAGCCCGATTCCACTTGCAGCCAGATGTGAACAATCACCGCTTGACACGGGGTACAAATAACACCTACTCCAGCCATGACTCTTAAATTGGAGCTCTGCCCTTGATGGGGGCTGGAGATTGCTCTGGCTTTTGTAACTTGCACGTGAAAGGTGGTAGGCACCGAGTGACAAGGAGGTCGGGGCATTTAGGTTGCAAGCTGGAAGCGGATCTGGACTTCTCCCACATGAGAAGCGGCTTGGGGTCACAGGTCACAGGTCAACCTGAAGGACTAAGTGACAAAACGAAAGGACAAAACGAAACAGATGCACAAACATAGGGGAAGGAGGGTGCAGGCCAACGTGGAAGCCTAAACGGCCATTTGCTCTCATTCTTCAAAACTTTCAAGATGCTTCTAACGATCCAAGGCTAGAGCTGTTTATGGTTCATGGTGTTCGAGTAAATGGAGTCCTGACATCTCACCTTGAACTAGTGGGAGACACAGAGTAGAACAGAAGCGTCTGGACTGGAAAAGCCGTGGTCCCTTAGCAAGCCTCTGTGTTTGATAAGCATGTTCGGATTTTACCAAGGTCCTCAGACTGTACTCCAAAAATGAAACTAACACCTCTTTTTAATTCCAGAGTATTGATCGTTTTTGTGTTTTGCTGCATGAGTCTCTCTCCCTCTTTTTAAAGTTGAGGTTGCAATCATTCCTTCCTCCTGGATGTCTAGCATTTGTTGTGAAGAATAACCACACGTGTCACCTGCAGAGAAGGCCCCTGCTGAGTTAATGTTCAAGTCCAAGGCGTTCGTGCTACAAAAATCAGGAAAACAGGTCATCCTCCTTAATGCTTGATTCTTGAATTATTTCTGTTTTTTTACTTTCGTTTTTCCCGAAACGTTGTTTTTGGCCAAAGTGAGATGGTCTTCTGTTTCTAATCTTCAGAGTGAATTGATTCCCTCAGAGGAGAGACATAGAACTATTGCATGTAACAGGGTCAAAATAAACATGGTCCACGAATTGTGATCAATAGTAGAGACGTTCATGGTTCGATGAGTACAAGAACAAAGCCAAGAGGGGTGCTCTTAAAAGGAGACCCAGGTTACTCAAGAAGGCCTAAAATGCATAGACATTTTCCTCCACTGGGAATCACTTACTAGAGCAACAGGAATACCTATTAATTGCTGGTGGGAGTGCAAGAAGGTTCAGTCACCTGGGAAGAGAGTTTGTCAGTTTTTTACAACACTGAACATATTCTTACTGTAGGGCCCAGCAATCACTCTTCTTGGTATTTACCCAAAGGAGTTGAAACTGTATGGCCACACGAAAACCTGCACCCAAATGCCTACAGCAGCTCAACTCCCAATTCCTAAAACTTGGAGGGGCCCAAGATGTCCTTCAGTAGGTGAACAGGCAAATAAACTGTGATCCATCCACACAATGGGCTATTATTCAGCGCTAAAAAGAAATGAACATCAAACCAACAAAAGACACGCAGGGATCTAAGGTGCATTTTACTAAGTGAAAGAAGCCAATCTGAAAAGGCTACCTACTGTATCATTTCAACTCCGTGGTATTCTGGAAGAGACAGAACTATGGAGACAGTAAAAAGATCAGGGATTGCCAGAGCTGGTGGATGGGGTGGGGAGAAAGACGAAGAGAGAGAGCACAGGAGAGTTTCAGGGCAGTGACGATATTATAATGATGAATACGTGTCATTACACATCGGTGCAAACCCATGCAATGAACAAAACCAAGAGGGGATTACAATGTACGCTGTCGACTTTGGGTGATTACAATGCATCAAGGTAGGTCCATCCATTATAACAAATGTACCACGCTGGTGGGGGCTGGGGATACCGGGGGAGTCTGTGCATACCCGGGGAAGGAGGATATACAGGAAATCCCTGTACCTTCTCTCAATTTTGTTATAAAACTAACACTACTCTGAAAAGAAATTTCTTTAAAAAAAAGCTTTTTTTTAAAAAAATCATTTAGAAGCGAGAAGTGAGAATTGGAGAAGAAAAACACTGTCACATCCATTAAATAGAAACAAGAAAAATCTTACTGTCAGCCCTGTTTCTATTGAGTCTTTGTTGCTGTCTGACTCTGTTCTGGTACTGGTGAAACCATAGTGGAAGTAACCCACTGGCTTCATTTAAATTTCAGTCGCCTTGGCTCTTAAACCCATGAATAGACTTCTCCTCATTTGTCTGGTCTGCGGGGCACATCACCTCTTATAAGTATGCTAGGACACTAGAATTCCCCCTGAAAATAGTATTTATGTACTGAAACATTTAAGGAAAGCTACTAAACAAAGAGCAACCGATTTAAACATTAATCAAATACAATATTAATATGGAGACTGTTGACCGAAATAAATATGCATGCATATTACAAACAGTAAAAAACAAACTGCTTAATTTTTTTTTCCTTTTCTGCGGAAGGGGGAAGGAGTACGTTTTAAAATGTTAGTCTAGGGGTGCCTACGTGGCTCAGTTGGTTTAGCATCCGATTCTTGACTTTGGCTCAGATCATGAGCTCACGGTTTGTGAGTTCGAGCCCTGCGTCGGGCTCCATGCTCATAGCATGGAGCTTACTTGGGATTCTCTGTCTCTTCTCCCTCAACCCCTACCCCCAGTAGTGCTTGCGTTCACTCTCTGTCTCTCTCTCTCTCTCAAAAGAAATAAACAAACTAAAAAAAGTGTTAGCCTAATGTCCCATATCATCATGTCTAGCACAATCATGCCATACCTTCAGTTCCTCAATATTTCTCATTCTTCCAGGAGAAATCAGCCTTTTCTCTTGGGAAATACTCATCAATGTGTTCAAATACTGACAGAAGAGGTGCTGAAAACAGTTTTAATTTGATCTTAGATGTTTTCCCAAAGAAACGAAGCAGAGCGAGAGTAGAAAAAGTCGTCGGTCAGCGGAATGATTGTGCGTAAAAGTTCTCTGTTGCTGAGGTAACAAAGAAGCCTAATTCTACCATTGGAGAGAGAGTTGTTGAGGAAAGAGTTAACAAGCTGATAGGAGAGTGATCTAGAAGCCAGAAAAGAATTTCACCTCTTAAAGATAGAATGCATCACACTTTTACCTTCCTGAAGAAAATAATACCTATGGAGTGGAGTATAGTCTGCTTAGTCTTTGTGTTGTGTAACATAAATTCTGAACAGTTATGGCAGGCAACTGGAGGTTTTGTGTACTGCTTAATTATATCATCTTTGGATTGAGAGAGCCATAGATTCTAAAAGTCTGCTATTGTCTTCATCATTTTCTAGATAATCTTATGTAAGCTCCTTAGCCTCTCTACGCCTCAGTTTTCTTATCTGTAAAAGAATGATAATAGTAGAATTTGCCGTATAAGTCTGATTTGAGAATAAAACAGAATACTGTGTATGAATTCTTGAGAGCAATGTCTGTTCTTTCATAAAAAATAAGTATTTTCTGTTATTATAGTAGGGATCCCTTTCAGTTTTATAAAAATAATTAGATCTATCAGGGGTATGAAACTACTAGTTCCTAGGCTACAGTTTTCTCAAATCTATAAAATGAAGAGATATGTAAACACAGAACAACATTTAACTATAACAAAAACTTGATGAAAGATATTTGGACTCAGACTTCTGTGTGTGTGTGTGTGTGTGTGTGTGCACGTGTGTGTGTGTTTCTTTAATTGGATATTAGGTTTGGCGTTGAACTGCTTAATTTTGTTAATTGAATTATATTATAGTTCGATATAATTATGTATCAAAATGCACAGATTTGAAATGAAGATTGTCGTGGATTTTTACACATTGCACAAACATCTTTATTTTTTTTAATGTTTATTTATTTTTGAGACAGAAGGACCAAAGCACGAGCAGGGGAGGGGCAGAGAGAGAGGGGGGCACAACCCGAAGCAGGCTCCAGGCTCTGAGCTGTCAGCACAGAGCCCAACGTGGGGCTCAAACCGATGAACCGAGAGATCATGACCTGAGCTGAAGTCAGACACCTAACCGACTGAGCTACCCAGGTGCCCCTGTACAAACATCTTTCAACACCACACAGTGTAGGACCTAGAACATTTCTAGCACTCTACAAGGCTCCCACCCACCCTGCAGTCAGTATACACGCCAAGGGGAGCCATTATTCTGTTTTAGCTCTTTTTGAATATTACATAAAAGAAATGTACAGAATGTATGTTTTTGTACCTGACTTCTTTCCGTATCATCATGTCTGTAAGGGTCACCTACATTATCATGTGTATCTTTCTTTCATTCTTTTTTTTATGGATGTAGAGGGTTCTGTTGATGAATATCTGTTTTCTTTTTTCTAGCGAGGGGCTATTATATGACAACTGTTGTGTACGTAATTTGGAGGACAAAAGCATTCATTCCCTGATGTATGTGTATTCACCGGTGGAGGTGAGGGTCATAGAGTATGTAGATTCAGTAGGTGTCGTCAAATATTTTTTTAATGTCATTGTACAGTTAACAGTCCCACCAACAATTCAAGAGTTTTCATTCTCCTCAACCCTTTATATTCTTTGTTTTTATTTGAGAAAGAGACAGAGAGAGAGACAGAGAGATAGAGAGAGAGAGAGGGAGGGAGGGAGGGACCGGGAGACAGACAGCTGGGGAGAAGGGCAGAGGGAGAGAGAATCTTAAGCAGACCTCACACTCAGCAGGGAGCCTGACACAGGGGTTCTTCCCATGACCTTGGGACCATGACCTGAGCCAAAATTAAGAGCTGCAGGCTCAACTGACTGAACCACCCAGGCACCCCCAGCCCTTTTATACTTAATTGCAGTCATTCTTCAGGTTGTTAGTGATGTCGTACCCTAATTGGTATTTTTTATGATGAATAATTATGTTGGGCATTTGTTTATTGCCCTAATACTTTCATAACCATAAGGATCTGAAAGCTCAGTTTCAAAAGTTGCTCAAGAAGGGTGGGCATAATGTCAGTTTCTTGGCAGTGAAAAAGGTGAAAAGAGAGGACTAATGTTTACTTAGTACCCCTTATGTTGTATGGACATGGCCTGTGCTATCTCAATTAATTATTTTAACAGCCATTTGTGGTAGATATTTTTAACGAATGGTAAAATTTATATATTTATGCATAGAATCCATCCAATTTTCTATTCCCTCTTCTCTTCCTATACTTTTTTTAAATTAAAAAGAAATGTAATGTTTATTTATTTTTAAGAGAGAAACAGAGACAGAACATAAACAGGGAGGGGCAGAGAGAGAGGGAGACACAGAATCCGAAGCAGGCTCCAGGCTCTGGGCTGTCAACATGGAGCCTGATGCGGGGCTTGAACCAACGAACTGTGAGATCATGACCTGAGCTGAAGTCGGATGCTTAACCGACTGAGCCATCCCGGTGTCCCTCTTCCTGTACTTTCATATGCTCTGATTTTCCTTTAACCCTCAGAACGTGTTTTTCCACATTTATGGAGAATAATGGTTATTGCTATGGCTTCTTGATGATATTCATTTAATCCGTTGATAATCTAACGTTATGTGAGGTAGCCTTTCTTTGTTTTGAACTTGTATAATAAAACACTATTACCATTATAACTTACAAAACTGTGAACTTGTTTCCATTTTGAAGAAAAACATCCATCCCTTCCTTCTGGCAAAGGGGGAACGCAAACTTTGAATTCTCAAATTGTAGTATGAGAGATAATCAATAACCTGTTTGCATCACTGCTTATTTTCAAAGGCCTTTCAGATCCCAGGTTCAAATTAATAAGTAATCTTATCCCTACTCCTGAAGAATCAAATATTCACACTCTTGAGTCTCAGAAACTCTTCCTTATTTGGGACTTTCTTTTTATAAAAAAAAATGTTCTCATATCTATACTTAGTCTCATTGACAAAAATCAGCCTGTTTAAGAAAAAAGACACTGGATGCAAAATGTTAACCTGAGAGGAAAATCGTTAATTTTCATAACCTCAGAAACAAGTTTATGTAGAGCCTCAGTTGGGCGTGTTTAAGTTGGCCGATGGTGTTAGTGACTTTACTACCAGCTAAGAAGTTCCCTACATCCTTACTGTCTCTTCCTCTCTCCTTACTCAGCCCTGCTACCCAAAACAAAACCCCCAAACCCAAAGGAAATTAAAAACTTCACTGGAAAAAATAAGTTGGCATTTATATATTAAAAATATTAAAATATACCTTAAGTATTAACCAAAGCCCTTCTGGTGTGGTTCTCAAGAATGAAGGTGAAACCAGTTAGAAATGTAAACTCAGCGTCTGGAGTTTGTGCTATAAACATTTTACACAAAGCCAGGTACATAATAGACACTCAAAAAATTTTTTTGATTCATCTGATTTTTCCCTGTCCAGATACTTTTAAATATCAGTGTTGTCCCAGTAGGCTTGTTTATCTTGTGTCTAAGCACAAAGGTTTGTTCATCTTTAGTATTAATTCCTTTTACAACAAAACTAAACACATCTTCCCTGAAATATCATATTAAGCCATTTAATCTTCTGAAATGTACCAGCTCCAGATCCGTTTTTTTAAAGTGTCTTCATTAAAGACGAATACATTATCCACAAGTGTCACCAGGAGCAAATACATTAGCTTCTGAACTCTTTTGGAAAATGTCAAACGACATGGCCTAAGTCCAGCATGCCCTGTTGTACAATTTCTAAATTTCCCTTGGCTTACGTTTTTGTGTGATATAATATTCAGTGGCTGGAGGTGTGCTTATAATTTCAAACCCATGTTTTGCCATGCATTTGAGTAGATTCACACAGTTGAGTTGCGAGAAAGTTTATGGATCTGATATAAATGTACTATCTCGTGTTTGGCAATGGTAATTAAATATTTGGATAGACAGGTGGGCTGGCTGCCAGCTCCCCACAGGGGTAGCAATTTCTGATGCTTTTCCCCAAGACTGTTTATTTGCCCTCAAAGTAACTTTATTAAGTTAAAAAGTCACAATAAATCTCTATTGTAGAATCCAACAGATTCAGTCCTTTTGGAGCAATGATGTATTCTCGGGTAGTTTGGAATAATTCAGGTTGATTGCCTTCAATCTAATGTCATTTGAAAAGATAGAAGCAGATTTTCATGTGGACAGAGTGATCAATCAATCAATCATGGAAACAAGCAAACCCTGAGCTACAGGTCAGGGAGAATGTGGGTGAGACGGTGACCACATTTTTGGTTGGAATTGCTGCTCAAATTGCTGGGAAAGATATTTCTAGACTGTTATTTTGGACATACGTGAGTGGCTATTCTGAGATTTACGGATAGGCTGGACAGGATATGACTGGGTGTGACAAAGACGTGGCTTCTCTGGAAAAGCAACCAAACCAGGAAAGGGGATGACAGAAATGCAGGAGAGTCCTTTAGATGAACATTCCCGTGTCCCTGACGATTTGAAGTGTTAATCTATGAAAGTGTGTGTATAATGGAAAGGAAATGTGGTTTTCACCCCTCACTCCTGTTCAAGTTTCATTTTCATTATACACAGTGATGGGCTATGGTATGTTCTTGTACCTTGTATCTTGTATCTTATTCTTCTATCTTGTATCTTGAAGATACACCTCTCCCAGGAAGCATGTGCACAGGCATGGCCTCAGGCTGCAGAAACCCGAAAGTAGGACCAGAAGAGGAAGAACCCTTTAGAATGAAATGCAGTTGGAAGGAGAATCACGAGAGCTCACAGCTTACTTACCAGCTCTGGCACGTATATTTGGTAATTGATGATTAAAAATGAGAGCAAACCAGCTGTTAAATGAAAATAAAGAATATACTGCGTTGCTCCCCAAATCCACATGGTACTTCTAACTTTTATTCTTGTGCATGTTACAGTGGTTTTAGACATCCTTCTGGAAATATTCTCTGTTTTATTTACCCAATTCAACAGATAATTGTTGACTATCTAGATTTGAGAAAGCTTCACATTCTTTGAGTGTGAATTGCTGGGTGGCAAGACAGAAATTAAAGTGGAAAGATCTGCAGTGGCCAGGCCATGGAAGGACTGCCTTTTCCTGCTGAACACTTGAGATTTATTCTGTAGGATGTGAAAAATAGGATACACAAAGTGGAACTGGGGAAAATAATTGCATTTCAGTACTATACTCAGTGCTCACTTTACTTTTGCTTGATGTGATTAGAGTCTCAGTTCCCAAATTTACCTGAACATTTGGAATCCTCTGGGGATCTTTTGCATATTTCAAAGCCCAGACCACGTCCCAGACCAATTAAATCACAATCTCTGGGAGCGTATGTTGGGGAACGTTGGTTTAGGAACAAAGAAAAAAAAACGAGTATTACTTGGAGCAGATTGAATTGACTTGAGATGGGTTAGGTCAATTCATTTATTTATTTTACGTTTTTTTTCATGATTTTTTACTTCCTAATTTGTAAGCAATGGAGAATTGGCATGAGGAAACAGGGCCAGGTCCTCTCACACAAACAGAAATCTATTCAATTGTGTTTCTGCATAGGCACTTTGTATCCTGTGGGTAGAATTAAGGGCTTGGGATATGGCATGGAAGATGAATTTCCAGACACTGTATCTTTGGACCTATAAATTACTCTTTATTTTTCCCACGGAATCATGCCACCTATGAATATTTTCTATATAATATACTAGTATATTTGTGCAATATTGTACTTAGAGAACAAATAATATTTATTTTTGCCATAATGTGGTGATGTGTCAGAGCAGGCATGACCACATAGATCCATTATAAATACTATTTCCTTGTTATTCAATTCAGATAGGGATTATTCATACAAAGGGTTTTTCCATTATGTCCAGGGTCACACTTTTTTCTTCCACTTTGTGTTCAAACCAGAGATCTTTCCCTTGGTCTTCCTTGGATATTGAGAAGGACGGTCCTCCCGCCCCCCTTTTTAATTACAAAATGCTAGTTAACACACACACGTGTGCATGCAAGCACACACACACACACACACACACACACACACACCCCTAGTGCAGACCATGAACTCATTCATCTAGCAATTGACCTTAACCTAGAAAGCTCACCTGAGACATGGCAGAGAGTGATCCTGTGTCCCAACTCCAGATCTGGTAAATTTAAATGCATTGCTCAGAAATCTGCATTTAAAACAATTTAATATGTCTGTTATGGGTGGTCTACCGTCACTGTTAGAAACACTGATGTTAGCAACTAAGATGCAAAGACAAATAAGGGGAAAAAATTGTCTTGAAAGGGTTTGGGGACAGAACAACTTTTTGTGGCCTCCATATTTGTCGCAGACATTGTTCTGAATCTGAGCGATTTTTCTCCTGCCACGAGGCCTAAGAAGAATGTCCAAGCTATGCTCTCTTCCATGTTTTAAACGGGCTCTCCTTCTCTTTCTTACTTTTCATGGCCTGATTGCTTGCTCTCACCTCATATGCTTCTTTTTAGAAGTATATGGAGTCTCCTCATTCCTTAGTTTTGTCCCCCTTAATCCTATTTTCTAACTTTTTATTTTATTTTATTTTATTTTTTTAATTTTTGTGGTGCTCGGCCATCAAAGGCTCTACCTGGACAGTCCAGCCAAGACAGTCACTAGGGCCAGATGACCCTCCCTTGGCTTCTTGGTCCGTCCATTCAGTCGTAACATGCTACTACCTGGGTAACAGGATGCAGTGGAATGAATGTTGAACTCGAAACCCCGCGATCTAGTCTGGCTTTAGCATTTGCAACAGGATGCCCTTGAACGAATTCCTTTTCTAAAGTACAGTTTCTTCTTCAGGGAGTTGAAAACGCTCATATCTGCTCTGCTTACTGGATGACGTTATTATGAAACAAAGTGAAACTGCTATATGTCAAAATAATTTGTAAACCTCGAAAGCCTCAAAAATGTCTAAGGCGGTGGTTCTCAAAATGTAGCTGGCATCAGACTCACCTGGAGTACTTATTAAACACGGCTTGCTGGCCCCGGGATTTGTGATTCAGCAGGCCCGGAGGAGGGACCGGGAGTTTGCTTTTTGAGCAAGTTTCCAGGTACTGTTGATGTTGATGTCGCTATTCTCGGGATCACACTCTGAGAACACTGGTCTAAGGTGTTATAATATTTTACTTTCTCAGTCGTCATCTGCTTTCTATGGCTCCTTGTGGATCTAAAACCCCGAGACGCCATCGGTAAAGGTAAAGTGTAGTAAGAGTAATTTGAAAATTGGCCAGGAGTGTAGGTCTTTATAAAGTACCTACCAAATGGGATCCCGAAGCAGCAAAAAACCATCTCATAAGTAAGCTCCACAAGGCTCTAAGACATTTTATTTTAAACCTCGTGTTTTCTCAGATAATCATTGAGTTTACTTTTGGGGACTATGGAAGTGGTCAGTCTTATCCCTGAACCGAAGCGGGATATGCCAGATTGGGGCAACCACGTAGGGGTCTCCTGCCCGTCTTCTCGCTGCATGCACGTTTAATGGTGCGATCCTGGGATACCGTAATGAAGAGGAACAGGACACTGTCAGCCTCGAAACACACTTGTGGTGCTACAAATGGTAATGCAGAGAGCACGCGAGACAATTTTAGCTGGAAAATGAATTTACGCCGCTACGTAGCTATGGAACTCTTTGCTACCAAGCCAATATCATTCGGGCTTATGGCTGTTAGACTCCACAAAGGGAGGTTAATTAATGAAACAAGCCTGCTCTGAGATGGTCTAAAGGAAGCGTGATGGGTTGAGCCAACCTTTGAGGTGCCAAACAAGACCACATCTGCCTACACAAGAGAAGGAGTGGGCTGGAGTCAGGAAAAGTTGGAATCCTGTAGATTTGTGTTGTGACTCTGGCTTCTCCAGCCTATCTCTGTGCAGTACGTGTACTTGACCAAGCAGTGGAACAATCGGTCCTTTGAAGGAAAGACGGGTTAGCCTAATTGGTCTTTCCCAAGTCATTGCTCAGACTGCTAAATTGAAAAGAAAAGATGGGTCAGCGTAAAGCCATTCACATGACTCTGATTAGCTGCCGAGGCGCTACAAAGGCCCCAGCCATGGGATCCGTGCTCACTGTTTCTTCAGGGTGCAAGGATGGATCTGGCCGGCAGCGTGGCTCTCCGTTGCCCTCTGCAGGGATGAACAGCAGGAGCCTTGTCTGGGGAAAAGACTCCGGAGAACTGCAGGCCTCAGAAAGATCTATACACTCGTGGCAGCAAATTTCAAGGCGTGTCCGGCTCATCAAGGGCCTATCCAGTGTGGGTGATGTAACAAGCAGGCAACGTTTTCAGGAGCCCGGTTTAGTGCTTCGGATGTACGCGGCATTTGCTGACTTGGGAGAATGGGGTGATTTTGGTCTTGGAGGCACACAAGGGAAGGATGAGGGCTGCCTGTCTCTTCCCCTTCATCGGAAGGCAACAGCATTGTGGGTGATGTTAAGATAAAACAGAAACAGAACAACACACGCCATCCCCCGCCCACACACGACTCATTTTTATATATTCAGTACTGATGGTAGTGGAACTAATGAGAAGCAGATTGGTCACAGCAACATAGAAAATCAATTCTCAAGCTCTTTCTTATTCAGGTTTCGATAGGACACTGCTCTCATCTGTTACGTGAGGGTCTCAACGTGATGTTTCAAATGCGTTATTCTTCAGGGTGGAAATGAAGACACGCGCCCCGGGTCACGCACAATAATGAAAAGTGACCTCTTTCTCAAAATGGATGCTTCCCATGGCTTTACGTTTCCAGTCTGATGGGAAAGAACTTGTGTAATTCTCTTCCATGAGGCTCTTTCTGGTGATAGGAATCACCAGCTGAAAAATGAGACGTGTGCATTACACATGCGCTCGTAAGTTAATATTGATCAACATTTGGGGTATTTTATGACTTTGTGGTGACCTCATGCTTTCTCATGTCCTCACATGTTAGCAGGACTTGAAACCAGTAAGCCTGACTACACAAATACATATTCAAAGACAGATCAAAGACCGTAGTCTCTAGCCTACAGCCAAAGAACAAGCATTTAATACACGTTTCCTCCAGCAACATTCGCAGCAACATGTCTTTAGGAAATACATGCAGAGGAGACATGGAGGGGATAGGTTAGAAATGGTCTCTACAGGGGTGCCTGGGTGGCTCAGTCGGTTAAGCATCTGACTTCAGCTCAGGTCATGATCTCACGGTTTGTGGGTTCGAGCCCCGCGTCGGGCTCTGTGCTGACCGCTCAGAGCCTGGAGCCTGCTTCGGATTCTGTGTCTCCCCCTCTTTCAACCCCTCCCCTGCTCACATTCTGTGTCTGTCTCTCAATAACAAATAAACGTTAAAGAGAGAGAGAGAGAGAGAGAGAGAGAGAGAGAGAAAATGTGAAACATCCAAAAGTGAGCCACAAAGATTAAGGAGTTGGAAAACAAGCCCAATTTGAAAAGGTTAAATGAGACGGATTTTTTTTTAAGCCAGGCAGAGTAAGTAGAGGGGGTCAGTGAATAGCGATTTCTATCACGTGAAGTGTTATTAAACAGATAAAGGTGACCCACTATTCTCCATTGCCTGTGAGAAAGGATCAAGAGAAAAATGTGCTCATGTGTTAGCCGTGAGGACTCCTTTTAGATGCGGGGAATAGTTTTCTTATCTGATGTTTCCAAACGTTGACTGCAGTTACTTACCATTTGATTAGGTCATAAAGGTAGTTTCCAAGGGTACTTGACCAAAGAATAACTAATAATGTTAACCTTTGTTACATTCTTTTTATGGGCCATGTACCATATTGGGCATGTTGTATACACTATGTCATTGAATTTTCATATGAACTTTTTGGGAATTGTATTTTTATCCCCATTTTATGGATATGGTCAATAAGGCTTTTAGATATTAACTACCATGGATATTTAGTGGAGTCAGTTTCCAAACTGAGGTCCATGTGAGTTTAAAAGCCATGTCCCTGAGCACCTTGATGTACAACTTTCCCCCCTGTTGTGCCGTTTCCCTGTGTAGGTCAGTTCATATGTTGTTGAGTTGGAGCCTCAACGATAATTTAGAATGCAGATTTACTCTAATAAGTAGCTCAAAGGATATTTAAAGAAGTTAGTAGTTTTGCCTTTTTTCTTGACCCGAGGGGCAAGTGTGATCTTACGGAGGAAGAGCCCACTCCAGTGGCTTGTTCCATGTGGTTCTGGGGGTTGCAGCTTGTGTTCTCTGGAGTCTTCATGACCACCCGTCACTTTGCCTTGACTTTTACTGGCCTTACCAGTGAAGACACTGAAGATGGGACTGTATCGGAAGCACGGGTCCTGAGAGTCAGGCTCTGTAACAAGAGAGCCTTGAGTGCTTCATGAATGTATAGAAGCAGATGAAGTTGCTCAGAGAGATATTCTTATGTAAGTCCCTGAAAGTCAATATTCCCTCTTCGTACAAGGTCTAAGTAAGTAAATTTAAGCTACACGTAACATCGCCATGAAAATTTCTATGGGTTTGTACAGCTGTATCTGACTGTATCTGATGTTGAGAGTCTGATACAAGGTAGGTAAATCAGAGAGAGAGAGAGAGAGAGAGAGGGGAGAGAGGAGTGTAACATTAGAATTGCTATATAGATCTTCACTATATCACTATACTTTATATTGGGAAAGTGCTAAGCCCCTAAAATATATGTGTACACACTGTGGATAGCGTCAGTGAAGTTTGGGAGCCCACGTAGACTTGGAATGGTTGTCGATGTTGGCAATACTTTTATGGTGTTCTGACTACCCTCCTGGGAAGAACCCAGAAGGTCTAGTAGGAGGTGTGCCAGGGCCTGGGCTCAGCATAAGGTAGCCCACCTCGTACAGGGTGCAGACGTGTGTTCCAAATTGCACATTGCGCAGACTTCCTCATTCCGAGGCTGTGCTTTGAGTCTGTGTTTGTGTGCTTGGCACCAGGGCACCCTCCCGCCAGAAATCCAAGCTAGAGAATCAGGACAAATAATGCAGAGCAACTCAGCAAATCGGACCCAGGGTGTGAGGTCCAGCGGCCAGTGCCCAAGAATATTACGGGAGGTTGTTTGGGTAAAACTGAAAGGAAACGAGGCCACGGGCATGGGCGAAGGGCATACCTAACAGCTGAATTGTTGATGGTTGCCAGGTCCGTTCACATCACGTAAGATGAGTGTCACGTCACAGCACATCACATAAGAGAGCTTACTCAAGCCTTCAGTGGCACTGAACCTTCATCCATCTGATTTCCATTGGCTTACCTGTGACTTTCCTAATATCCCCTTCATCTTAGTCTTGTCCCTTGGAATACAAATCTACTGAAAAATTGAGCCACCTCTCCTAATGTTTTTCATTACCTTGCTCCTGTGGCAACCAGTTTGAAGTACCCCCAGAACTACTCTGGATCAGTACTGCTGGTATGCAGGTCGAACACTCACATCATATCCAGAATCATCGGTGTCTTTAATGTTACTTAGCAGAATTACCAATTGTCCCTGATAAGCAGCTTCTTTCGTTGTCCTTGGCTGCTACTGAAAACACAAATTCTGATGGCCTCCTTCCTCACCCTGGCTACTTTATCTCTCTGAGCAGATAACTGTCCTTCGCCCGATTTTATTAAAAAGAATAATAATAAATAAAGTTTTAAAAGGAAAGGATTTTATTAAAAAATAAAAGAGTCACATTGGAGACTCTAAATCTGCATTTGCAAGAATCTTTTGTCTCCAAGGAAGAGTGACACTTGTCTACTCTAGAATGGAACCTTCTGCCTGGGCATGGAATCCCATAACTGCCTTCCTTATTAGCGACCTTGCTCTAGCAACTAACCCCGTATTGTACCAGGTATTCCCTCGTCCTTCACTTCTCTTTTCCCTTGGCACATAAACACGGTGAAGTGTCACCCCTATTCTTTAGAAGACTGCCTCTCTTTCTCGGAGCAATACTCTTTTGTTTTAATCAACCTTCCAAAAATTATTTTATTGTTGTCTACTGTCTTCGCTCTCATTCTCCTCACCTCGGCTCGATATAATCTGTGTTGTTTTCTTGTCCATCTACTGAAACCATTCATTTTAACATTAACAACATCTTCCTCGATGCCCAATCCGGTGGCTACTTTCAAACCTCACCTGGCATGATTTCTCGGTGGTATTTGACATTCCTTCCTTTTTGGGACATGGATTCCCTGATTCCACTTTCTCATTTGTTTCTAACATCTCAGACTGTTCTTTATCAGCCTCTTGTTTCAGGTCCTTTTTCTCTCCTTTACCCTTAGGTTTTAGGGCACCTCCAGATTCTGTCTTTGGTTTTCGTCTTTCTCCTTTCCTTCTTATGGTGTCCTCAGTCATCTTTTCCAATCTATTGATCTCAATAGCCACAGAGAGGTCAATGGCTCCTAAAACTTTCCCCTCCCCTCGTTGTCTCTTCTGAACTCAAGGAACATATATCTGATTGCCATTGGAATTATCATCTGGGCATTTTACCCGTATTTCAAAATCAATAGCTATGCTTTAAAATCTCGTGTTCTTATATGCAACCAATGAGGTGAAGGGAAGTGGAGAGATATAAGAATATGATCATTCTAGACCAAAGTTAGAAGTTTGAATGAAGGATATAAATTGGCATTTGTGAGTATTTGATCTGTGTCATAAATGAATCAATAATAATCCTATATGAAGGAAGATACACTAACTGTAAATGGATTGATTACATGCTTGTGCAACGCTTACTTATCAGATTAAAATAAAATGTCAATGCAAGGTCAAAGTTGGTTGGTTAACCCTTTGTGTGAGCACTGGGACAGTTGAGAGTCACACTTATTCCCCACTCCTCATATTTCCACAGGAAGGAGAGAATTTACACTGCCTTCTCAGGAAAAAACAGTATGGGATAATCAGTTACTCTCGGTTCCTTCATGGGTCCCCGGGTCTGGAAGAAATGATGATTGATCGGTGAATTTGGGAGTAAGAATCGAGTGCGGTGTTGCGTTCAGACCTCTTTCTCTTTCTCTCTCCCTCCCTTTTACGTCTGCCTGTCTACAGGGAGGGCAGTGTCTTACTTGGGCTGTTCATCTGAAATTTTAGGGAATAAATTCTATTCAGAGAGAGATTATCGGAAACCCATTAAAGACTGTCTAACCCAGGTTATATTATCAATTAAATTGATAATATGAGCTTTATAAGTTTGATTTCCTTAGGTCTTTTTTTTTTTTTAACTTGGAAAGAGAAGAAAGAAGTATTTATTCACTTAAAATGCTAACACATTAGCAGTGACAATTCCACCATAAATCAACTGTGATCAGATATTCTGAAACTTGTTTCTTTGGAAGTTTCTCAAGGTACTTTTCCCCTTATATCTCTTATTGAATCACAATAATTGATTCTTTATTTTAATTCTCTAAAAGGGATAACCTTCTAAATTCATTTATACACGGTAGGTAACAGTTTTGATCATGTTTCATGTATTTATCATATCTTTTTATACACTATTTTTTTACTTTTATAATCACTTTTATCATCATGTAAGGAATTACATGATAATTAAGCAAAAAGACTCAAAATATCTAGTATTGTCCATGATAGGAATAATATTATCTATCATTAAAATACAATGGAAGTAAAGATCTTTGATATAACATAAAAATTAATAGGTATGAGAAAGACATCCTTTCTTCATGGATTGAAAGACTTAATATTATCGGGATGGTTACACTCTCCAAGCAATCTACAGATGCAGTGCAATCCCTATCACAATCTTAATGGCTCTTTCTACAGAAATGAAAAAGCTGACCCTGAAATTCATATGGAATTGCAAGGGAACCTGAAGAGCCTAAACAGTCTTGAAAAAAGGAGAACTCACACTTCCTGATTTTATAACTTAATGCAGAGCTCTGGTGATAATTTTAAGAAGGTGTGGGGTTGGCATAAGGATGGACATACATTCAAAGGAATGGAATTGAAAATCCATAAATAGGGGCGCCTGGGTGGCGCAGTCGGTTGAGCGTCCGACTTCAGCCAGGTCAGGATCTCGCGGTCCGTGAGTTCGAGCCCCGCGTCAGGCTCTGGGCTGATGGCTCGGAGCCTGGAGCCTGTTTCCGATTCTGTGTCTCCCTCTCTCTCTGACCCTCCCCCGTTCATGCTCTGTCTCTCTCTGTCCCAAAAATAAATTAAAAACGTTGAAAAAAAAAATTAAAAAAAAAAATCCATAAATAAGCTTATACATCTACGGCCAAGTGATTTTGATGAGGGTTCTGAGACCATTCAATGGATACAAATAGTGTCTTCAATAAATGATACTGGGCCAACGAAATAGCCAGATGCCAAAGAATGAAGCTGGATTCTTACCTTATACTATGTACAAAAATAAACTCAAAACAGACCTAAGAGCTAAGTATAAAAGTGAAAACTAGAAAACTGTGAGAAGAAAACATAGGAGGGAAACTTCATGACCTTGTATTTGACAGTGGTTTCTTAGATGTGACATCAAAAGCACCAGCAACAAAAGAAAACAAACTGAATTTCATAAAATTTAAAATTTTGTTTAATTGGTGAACATTAGCAAGAGAGTAGAGAGACAACAAATGGGGTGGAAGAAAATACTTGGAAATCATAGTTATTTAGGTGTTTA
Organism: Panthera tigris; assembly: GCF_018350195.1. NCBI lineage: Eukaryota > Metazoa > Chordata > Mammalia > Carnivora > Felidae > Panthera > Panthera tigris. The sequence continues at coordinate 6,891,006 of NC_056664.1, read as the reverse complement.
GTAACCCCTAAACACCTAAGGGAAATCATAGGTGTTTAGTATCCGGATTATATAAAAAACTCTGGCAATTCAACAACAAAATGAGAAATGACCAAACATGGGCAAAAGACATGAATAGATATTTCTTCTCCAAAGAAGACGCACAAATGGCTACCAAGCTCATGCAAAGCTGTCACCATCATTAGTCATCAGAGTAATGCAGATCAGTGCTACTTCAGACCTACTGGGGTGACCAGAAATATTAAAATATATCACTGGGGTGACCATAAAAATATTAAAAACAAATAGCAAGTGTTGGTGACAATGTGGAGAAATTAGAATCTTCAGGTATTGCTCGTGGGAATGTGAAATTGGGCAGCTTCTGAGGAAAACAGTTTGGCAGTTCCTTGAAGAGCCAAACCAGAACTACCATATGATTCACCAATTCCACTTTTAGGGATTACCCCAAAGGATTAAAAATGCGTGTTCAGAGAAGCAGTTATATGCAAATGTTCATAACAGCACTCATCACGATGGCCAAAAGGTAAAACAACCCAATGTCCATCAATGATGGATGGATAAGCAAAATGTGGTATATCCATTCAGTGGGATATTAGTTAGCCATAAAGAGGAATGAGGTTCTGATATAGCTACAAGCATGGATGAGCTTTGAAAATATTTTGCTAACTGAAAGAAGTCAGACACAAGAGGCTACATATTCTGTGATTCTCATCATATGAAATATCCACAATAGGCGAACTGATAGGGACAGAGAGAAGACTGGTGATTAACAAGGGTTGTGGATGGGGAGGAAGGGAAGGAGATTCTTGAATGGATATGAGGTTTCCTTTTGGGATGATGAAACTATTCTGGAACTAGATAGTGGTGGTAGTTTCACAGCATTGCGGATGTTTTCAGCGCCATTGAATTTACGCTTTAAGTTGGTTAAAATGAGCAATGTTACGTATGTTTTACCATAATAAAAAATGAATGTATATGACAAGAATTTGATGACTCATTTAATCAGATAACGGGATAACTTTTTAGGATGTTAAGGAAATGTAACGAAAAGATGCTCAAACATACTTAGCCGACACTGAACTCTTCCAATTGTTGTTCCTTATCCACGCTGTAAGATACTAGTTATTTTAGAGACAGTTCTAGAAGCAGGGGAGGGACTGGAAGCAGGGAAAATAAAAACGTGTTCAAGGTTCATATCCTGCAATCACAGAAAAAGACATTACGATATCTGTAAAAGTAGGAATTGTCAGTGTCTTTGAAATCCTCCTGTTCACTTAGCTATTGTTTTAATATTTATGCTCTACTATTGAAATGAAACCTTTAGTGATTTCCTAGAGCATGGATTATGTATGTATGTTTTGGAAGAAGGACAGAAAAGGAACCATTCAACAAGATATGCACAGTTTTAAAGTATAGATTTATAAGCAAAAAAGTTTTCGTGTACATAAAAGACCTCTTCTGTGAAATGAATATTTCACTTCCTTAAAGAAGAAGGCTAAAATGTTTTATTCCTTGTATAACACACTGAACAAATACTTGTTTCTGACTGTTGATTCATTCCTGCATAACATGCATAACATAGTTTTAAGGGAAAAAATTGTCTTATAAATTTTATTATTTTTTTATGTTTTTATTTTATCTTTGAGAGAGAGAGAGAGAGAAAGACAGAGAGAGTGAATGGGTCAAAGAGGGGGGGCAGAAAGAGAATCCCAAGTAGGCTCCCTGCTGTCGGCAGACCCCGATGTGAGACTTGTCCTCACAAATGACTAGATCATGACCTGAGCCTGAGTCAGACGCTTAACTGCCACCCAGGCGCCCCTTGGGAAAAAATTTTTTTAATGAACAAACTGGGTCTATATTAATTAGATTTTCACCAGTGTGGCTTATGTTCCCATCTAATTCTGCTCTTTCAAATTTCAGTAACTGCGGGTTCCCAATTGCTATCTCCATCTTATAAGCACACAATTTGTCAAATCTCGTTTGCCGCCATGAGTGGAGTTTTTAGGAGCCTTGCCCCTCTTGCAGAGATGTCTTTAGTATTCCTACTTCTACTCAGTGGACATAATGGCTTGTGTTTTCATGTAGAGGTAAGCTATGTTCACTTGTTTAGATGCCATTTATAAAAAAGAGGTGGAAAGCAAAGGTTATTTATCAGATTTTTTCATAAAAGTTTTTTTATTTTATTTTTTTTCAAAAATTTTAAAATATTTTTAACATTTATTTATTTTTGAGAGAGAGAGAGAGAGAGAGAGAGAGAGAGAGAGTGCAATCAGGGGAGGAGCAAAGAGAGAGGGAGAAACAGAATCCAAAGCAGGCTCCAGGGTATGAACCATCAGCACAGAGCCTGACGTGGGGCTTGAACTCACAACCTGTGAGATCATGACCTGAGCTGAAGTAGGATGCTTAACAGACTGGGCCACCCAGGTGCCCCAAGTTTCTGTATTTCAATTGTAAATAATCAGATGAATGCAGGGCAGATAACAACAATTAACATGTTACTGAAAAAATGACAGAATGAAATACACTCATATAGTTTTATATATATATATTTATTTATTACATATTTATATATAATTCTATAATTTAATTATGCATGTATGTTAAATGCAGTATATATGTTTTATGAGGCAGAAAAGAAGATCTGGTTCCTCTGTACTTTTGGGCAAATGGGAGAATTGGCCTAGTGATAAGCTCTGTTTCAGTCAACGAAATTTAAAAGAACATAACATCTAGGTGGAAGCATTTGAGAACCAGTGGGCAACTCTTCATCAGCCCCTTCCACTTTAACAGCAATCACAAATGTTTCAGCTGTTGTAAATTCCATAATCATGAGTTCTTATTTGAGGATATGGAACCGGCTTTTCACGGGACCAAAATGAACATGTGGCGTTAGTGAGTTTTAAGCCATTAAGAGTCAGGAATTGTTTGCTACAGCAACATAGCCTCTCTTTTACTAATCTAATATATTATAGGCTTAGGTTGGGCAGTAAGTGCAAGACAGCAGGTAATATGCATGTATTTGAAAATGTACATGAAGTGCCACGATATGCACCAATGTATACGTACTCCTATATTGCTGATTCAATGGCAATTTTCTTCTCTCCAAGGAATTGGTGTAACCCTATATAGATCATCCTTAAGTTACCAGGGGGTTATGACCTGAGAAACCTATCTTATGTTGAAAGTATAGGAAGTCAAAAATGCATTTAATACACCTGACCTACATAGCCTCGCCTAGCCTAGCCTTCTTGCTTGGAACACTTACGTTAGCTTCAATCTAGGCAAGAAGCATCCAATACAAGGCCTGTTTGATAATAAAATGTTGAATGTCTCATGTGAGGCAGCGGATACTGTACCGAAAGTGAACAGCAGAATGGTTGTATGGGGACAGAATGGCCGTAAGGTATAGGTTGTCTGCCCTCGCTATCACCGCCTGCCTGGAACCACCACCACTGCTCAGCATCATGGGAGAGGATCTTACGGCACATCGCTGGCCCTGGCAAAGCTCCAAGTTCAAAATTCAGTGTCCGGTTTCTATGGAAGTTGTATGGCTTTCGCCCATTGTGAAGTCAAAACCCGTAAATGGAACCGTTGCAAGTTAGGCACGTGTCTGTGTCAGCACAGGGATGTATTTGCCCTGGCTCCTGTCTATACCCACTTCTGTAGTCAGCAAGTTCAGGACACTTCACAGCTCTATTTCCGCGTACCAGACTCTTCCGTACTAATCAACCTTAGACTTATTACTTCTTGGGAGAATGGCTGACACATGGGTTACATAGTGTTCTCATTCTTTAAGCCTCTAATTTTGGAAACTTAAATCTATAAATCGTATCTTTAATATTCTATTTAAATTACCCATACCTGTCTTCTAATTGCCGAACGACCAGAAATGGAAAAATCCTGGAAAGAGGACTCTGGTTGTATTTCCTAAGAGTCAGCTGAATGCTTCCCGTGGTCTTTTTGCTGTCTCCTTAGGGTTTTGCTATCTTCTTGGGATTTTTGTGGAAAATTTCACTGTCAGAGAACCATGAAATTTGCCTTCACTGAAACATCATGATAGTAATTATATACTTAATCGTGCAATTGCATTTTTTAAATGTCTCCTTCAACAATTAGGTTGTCACTTAGAGGACTGTTCTTTTTTTTAATGTTTATTTACTTTTGAGAGAGACAGATACAGAGTGTGAGTGGGTTAGGGGCAGAGAGAGAGGGAGTCACAGAATCCGAAGCAGGCTCCAGGCTCTGAGCTGTCAGCACAGAGCCCGACGTGGGGCTCAAACCCAAGCCGTGAGACCATAACCCAAGCTGAAGTCAGACACTTAACTTACTGAGCCACACAGGGGCCCCGAGGACTATGTGTTTTGTTTACTCCTTTGTGTCCAGAGGCCAGAACCATTCATGTCACATAGTCGATGTTTTAACCCTACCACATAGTGGGTTTTATATTTTTTAAATTTTTATGTAATTCATTTATTTATGTTGAGAGAGACAGAGATTGTGCAAGTGGGAAAAGAGCAGAGAGAGAGGGAGAGATTTGAGAATCCCAAGCAGGCTCCACACTGTCAACACAGAGCCCGATGTGGGCTCCAGCTCATGAACATTGAGATCGTGACCTGAGCCAAAACCAAGAGTTGGATGCTTAACCCACCGAATCATCCAGGATCCCCATTAAATATTTATTGATAAATGACTGAAGGAACTTTCCAAGGTTGATTTCTTCTCGTGTGTGTGTGTGTGTGTGTGTGCGCGTTCCCTTCCAGGACCACTCTTATTTACATGAGACTTGAGTGAAAATCCATGGAAGAAAGAATTGCATGGTTAGTGTAAGGGCTCTGTTTCCCCTCCCTCCATCCCACCTGATTTCATCTGGTGCATGATAGCAACATAATTGAAGCATGCATGCGGTTCTGAATACAAAACACATAAAACCACATAAATCACTTCATTTTTTAGCCTTTTTATGGTTGTGATTCATGGCAGTGTTGGTGAGACTGGGTGTCAGGAGGGAGAGTTGCATTTGTAATTAGAAAGCGAAACAGATGTTGAAGCCTTCATTTTAAATGATGTTTTCCTTATAATAGTCCTCATTGCTTGCTGATCATTTTCTATTTCACCTATTGAAATTCGCGGTGTAAAGATCCGGGTCTCTAGATAATGCTCACCATATGAGCGCCTCACTGCAGTAGAGCCCTGACAGTTTTTGATTCATTATGCTTATAAAACAAGACCCCCAAAGCTCCCATGTGTGAAGGCGCAAAAACAGAAACAAACTTTAAAAAATTCTTTTCTTTTTTTGGAGGCAAAGTATCGGGTGTATAATCACGTTTCAACACTGACTTTTAGACTCTAAACGATTACAGAATTTACATAGCATGTCTTGACCAACAACTACTTTTCCAGCTGATCAGACGGTAGAAGAAAGGCACCTATATCCTAAATCAAAAAGAAACTGTGCTAGGGGAATGAAATGTATCTTAGCTCGCCGAGTCATGTGATGAAAAACACCATCTGTGCTGACCCTATCATGTCTCCCAGAGTGTGGTCTCACACACCTGCTCCGATAGGGGCAGTGTGGCATTGATGTACCTCTGTTTTTCCAACACTGATACCTGGGCCACGGAAAAGATGTGATGCTACTGATTGTAGTTCAGTTAGGATTTAGAATAGAATGGTGTACATTGGGTAGGAGTGGACATGAAAACGGGGGGCAGGGTATCAGAAATAGTTTGAGGCCAATTGATCTTTCCCTCTGCTCCTTTCATTCTTCTCCCACCCCCATCTTGAATATGGGGCCATGTAGATATAGCTGGCTGAAGGTGGAAAACAACTTGAGTGATTACAAACATATCTAGATGTGGAGACCTGAGAACAAATGGATGCCTCCCTACCACCTCCAATATCACAAGGGCAGGCACTATGTCTACAACATCTTTCACTACATTTATAGAGTCTAACTCAGTAAAAGGTGGAAGGTAGGGGTTCAATAATTAATTATCATTAAGCCATCCAACATGCTACAACGTTACTCAACAATAACTAGTCTTTTGCTAGTTGTGAACATTGAGTCAAGTAGACCCAGATTTTAAGCTCAATAAAGCACTAAAAATATCTAGAACCAGATCTCAGATACAAGTCTGCGGACCAGCTTCTCTTGCCTTGAGAAAGAAACACTTTTTTTTTTTTTTTTTGGTCTGGCTTCAGAAATGGAAGTGATTGTCCACATCTGACCCTGAACGAACCAGTCAGCTCCTTCTTCAAATAGAATGCTTCTCTTAGGAAGAAATAAACATCAGCCATGGAGCAAATGGAACGTACAAGATAGGAAATTCAGGTAACGAGTTACAGAGATGCATTGAACAAATCTGCTTTGATGTGACATTGGAGCACTGGTGGCAATAAGATGTTGGCCAAGCCCATTTGATAAAGCACATGGAAAAACAAATTTAAACTTCTAGTGTAACAGCCTGTATAAATGTGTGTGTGCACACATCACTCTTTGATCAGTTAATGGAATCCTCACTGAAACACATTTTCATCCCCAAGTGGTTGTGAGTCAAGTTTTTCAACTTTGGCTTTGCATTCTTTTGCAGGGCCCCTTGACTTCATAGTCGCCCTTCACTCTACTTCAAAGCGAGGTGTGTGTTTATCGTCCCTGTTGTGCATAGAAGAAGAAGAAAAAGCTTTTAAGTGGAGCCTTGCAAATGTGCCCAGAATAGACATCAGTGCAGAAAAACGATTATGTACAACAGCAGACCCGTAGAACCCCGTTCATTAAGGGAGATGTTCTCCATTAGGGAAACTTCTCAAGTCCTTTGTCCATCCATAGAGATGAGCCCTTTGTTCTTTCTTTGATAAGAAGACATTTATCAGGTGATAGACCAACTTTCAATTACTCAGCACACCTATGACGGCTTTCCTTTATTTCTATAAATGAACTTGAAGAATAAATCCTTAGTTCATAGGTGACCCACTGCTTTAAGCAAAATATTTCAGGGCAAACCACATGCAGCCAGCCTCAAACGTCACAATATGTCAAGACTTCTTCAAATTAGAGTCTGATCTCCCTCTACCCAGGGGATGTCACTGTCACTTTATTAATATTTAGACGCTTTAATTGTAACCCGTGAGCCGCTAAGAGTAAAGGGTCCAGTGCAAGATTACTGGCTGTTGATGGAAGATGGTAAAGCCCAAGGTCCCAGGGTCCAGAATCCCACCGTTGAGTGAACAGAACGAGCGTCAGGAGAGACTGGCTGGCTTGTCATTGAGGGTCCGAGGAGAAGCCTCTGCGTGTATGTGTATATATCGCCCGGGAAGAAGAGGCACGATTGAGTTGTGTATTATTCTGGGCTCGTTTGCTCCTCATCTGAATTGCTGAATAATCATGATCAGCTCTGGAGAGGCCGTGTCATTTCGTGCGTGAGACAATCTGGTGTCTGTCCTGTTTTTGTCTCACCTTGGGGGTCAACGCCTCTCCGCGGGTGCCCGCACTGCTGCGCAGGGGAGCGTGGGGCCTGCTGGGCATGTGTAGGTGATGGCTTCCAGCTGTTCGCCTACAGGAACTCGCTGGAAGTCTGTGCCAACGTCAGAGCTCTGGACGTTCGGCGGCAAAAAGCCTTGCAGGCAAGGTCACGGTTTTGGTCTTCGGAGCAAGAAACTAAAGAGAATCACGGTCCACACTGTCCCACGGGAGAGCTGACAAAAGTTAGCTCTGCTGCAGAAAACATTTCGCACACATAAAATGCCCACTGCTCCAGAGGCAGAAAAAGAGAGAGAGAGAGAGAGTTTAAAGCATGTGTTTGAAGGACACAAAAACTACCTCTGGAATGTTGTCCACATGCGGCAGGTAAATAAGTCTTTGCTAAGTGAAGGCCCCTTTGTTTCTCGGCAACTCGGCAGTTAGTCCTTCTTGCTCAGGGACCAGAATCAACCCCCTTCCAAAATTCAAGCCATCTGCGCCATTAGTCATATAACCAATCCTCGCCGATACCTCACCCCACCCAGTGGTCTTGAAAACACGGGTTCTGTAGAGTGTTAAAACATGATAATAAATGACAACGCGTGACGATCTATGAGGCCTCTTACCACTCTCCGCTTCGCCCAGCTGGGAAAACCACGATTTCCCAAATCTTCACAATTTCGAGCACTTGCGTGTGTCGAACAGACTTCTAAAAATGTGTCCGTTTTGTGGGATTTTAAAACCACTCACTCATGGAGGAAGCCCTCGGCTTCTCCCGAAAGGAGACTCCGGGATCAAAATGTCTTTTTAAAGTCTTCCCGTGGCCAAGCAGTCGGTGAGTTGGTACCGATCAGCAATCTGGAAGCTAGTTAATAATGCAAAATGTTCTCTTTCTTATGGTAGAAAATAAAAAGTAGGTTTGGCCTGGCTCGTTCTGGACGTAGTTCTGTTTCTTGAGGCTATGTCGTACAAATGAGCGAGGCTGTCCCTTGCTGTGAACATATAGAGAGTGGCTTGCAAATATTAAGCCATTAATGTCCTCAGTGTCCTTAGGGCCAGACAAGCTGGGAGCCTTCTACATCCAGAAGTCAGAACCGGTGTCCTAAGACTGGGTCCACCACTCCCACAAGGGCCACAGTGATAACGTGTCGTTATTCAGTGAACGTCGTTCACTGAACATCATTCAGTGTCGTCGCACCGAAGGACTCGTTATGAATCTTCTTGATTATTTCTTCACCGGGTAACTTCTTGAGAATCCGCCAGACTTCTTTAATAAAATTAATGCGGGGTGGTTCCGAATACCAGCAGCGAGATCCCATGCACACTTGTGAAAGGCCCTCAGGAAACTTAGGGATTAACTCTTATCAGTAATAGAGGAGATATGAAATATTTAGAGGGAAATATAAATAGGTACCTGCGAGCCGTCACTCGGCACATCATATAATACAGGGCTTGAAGTGTTTTTGGAGTCCAACTCTGGCATTTCCCCTGCCATCGTGACAGTGAGTGTCAGTTACGTCGTACAGGTATGCTGCATTAAGAGAACATTATTCAAGGGAGAGCTAAGACCCAACTAGTGTGCAAGATGTTAAAATAACAAACTGTTGGGGGAGAAAAATGTCAAAACTATAAAATACAGCACAGATGGCAGAGCTGAGAAAAAGCTCTATTCTTATGCAAGACTAGTCGATATTTACACACTGAAATCGATGTCACTCACATGTCATAGATTATTTATTGTCTAAGTATACACAAACACGTGGGGTCATCGACACAGAGAGGCATTTTGACAGTGCTGAGCACTGAACTTCAGTGCATCATTCTGGAGGTTTTTCTCCCGAGTAACTGTCTAACTTTTAAAACATCTTCAAAGGATGTTGCTGAGAATAGCCTGCCTGATGAATCCGTCACCACTTGTCAATCAGTTAATCACGCGATCAATCAATCAATCCATCGGAACTGGAGATTCTCGTGAACAACCACTCCAGGGCTTTTGCATTTCATCAAGCAGTGAAATTTTTTAAAAAATTACAAATTGGGAATTGACATAGAATTGCTGACATTTTTTTTTTCCAAGCAGGAATTTAAATAACAGAAACAACGAGTACCATTTGTTATTACTAGTACTCAACAAAAGAAATGGTATTTTAACACCAAAAAAGAAATATGAATACGTTTCAGATTAAAGCCTAGTCTTTTTCAAGAATGAAGAGTCGGGACCTTACACGTAGGTGTTTATTCATGGACACACACAGACTTACGTACATACATACATACAACTGTTCTCTTCCTTTATGGACTCTATACCAACAGTCATTGTGACAGAATTTAGCAGACTAGGGAGGGGAGTCTGACATAATCCCGATCTGAAATAGTCCCCTATATGCCGATAGGGTGATAATGTGAAACCTTTTCCAATCATAATTCAACCCTAAAACATCAGCTAAAAGAGAATCTTGGGTTTTGATGTGAGGTGCCAATTAAGTTATTGCCTTTCAGCTCCAAACTGCGCTTCCACACTTGGGGAATGTCCGCGGGGGCTCTCTGCAAACTGGGTTTCTGCTTTGCTAGCTTGAGCAGCCAATAGGGGGCGCTAAGGGGAGACACAAGGCTACAGAGGGAAAAACCAGTTTGTGTCTTCCTGTCTGTGTCCCCTGAGCAGCCTGTGGGCTTTCGGACAGCTCGCCCTGAACATCACTCCATCAAGGCCTCCTCGCTGGGGAGCAGCCGTTCTGTGTCGTTGGATCCGGTGTGCCATCTTTCCAATATTTGCAGAACCAACGTCATCAGGCCCCCAGCAGCCAGCCGGTACCCCATCCTGGGGGCTCTGGGTCCCAGGCCCATGAGGCCCCTCTTGTAAGTTTCCAAACTGCAACAATCCAGTCTTGCCTCTTCCTCTCTCTCTCCTGCCGGAAGCTGATCCTTGCAGCTACTACCGCAATGATACCTGACAGCAGGGGTTGGCAAACGACAGCGTGGAGGCTGAATCCTGAATCCTTTGCTAATTGTTTCGTAAATATAGTTTTATTGGGACACACCCAGGCTCACCCATTGTATGGAGGCTGCTGCTTTCTTGTTTCTGCAGGAGAGTTCAGTAATTGTGATGACCTGGAAAACCCAAACGATTTAAGCTGGCCCTTTATAGAGAACATTTGCAGATTTCTGACTTAGAGATCCCTTTTTACCCTTTGAGTTACCAAGTTAATAATCTTACATCTAATTAACTGTGTGTGTGCGCGCACGCGCGCGCGTGTGTGTGTGTGTGTGTGTGTGTGTGTGTTTTAATGTTAAATTCTCTTTTTCAGATAACTGAGTGAGACATTTTCAAATAAACAAGAAACTGGTGAGTTAAGAGGACTGGAAAACAGACATTGGAAGGGAGGGAGAAAGAAAGAAAACACTCCTAGGTTAACAGGACCTCCCTCAAGAAGCCAACACATCACCAGACTCTGGAATGACCACATTCCTAATGATGAAGGAAACAAAATGGAAAAGTTTTGTACCAGGCAGAAATGATAAATGGTCAAGAGAAACTTTTTAATTGCACGTGCTAAAATCAGATAAAGCGGCAGCAAGGATATTTATGGAGAGCACCATTGCCATGGCGACAGATACAACAACAGATCAAAAGAACAACTTTAAAACCAAAGCAGTGAAATATATCACTGAAAGTGAACTGGAGGTCTATTTAGCATTTTCCTTCACTCTGCTTTAATAATTTTAAATGGATCTTATGAAAGTTGGAATTATGGGCTCAGCTTACATCTCCATACAATTCTGCATTCCTTTACTTTGTATGGCACCTTTTTTTTTTTTTTTTGGTTACAAAAAAATAAAAAGCTATGCAAGGATGAGAAGAGAAATATAGGTATCTACTCTTTATTTTTATTCCATCTTTTGACAGGAGCCCATTAAGGATGTAACTAGTGGGAATATAGTTTCAACATGATATTCCATTAGGCAACTTATTTTTGGCTACTTATTAAGAAAGGTTGCCTCATGTACTGTTTTAATGACTAAATCAGGTTTTTCCTACCTGGTACACAAGGAAAGATTTCTGGGCTTTCAAAAGTAAATGTCAGTCACTACAGAGTAATAACAGTTTTGTCTGCCATCTCTGGAGATTTCATTGACAGTCTTTTTATTAGAAATCATTTTTGTAAGACATTAAAACCTTATTAATATTTTTGGCCTCTGAATATTAGAAGCCAGCTAGCCTACAAAGATTCTCCACCAGAATTTGTAGTTGAGCGTTTTCTATTTTTTAAGAGGATGCTATTTTATACATACATACATACCTACACACACCCATGTGCATGCAAACACACACGTATGGGTATACATACGTAATTCTCAGTGGAAAACAATTGTTCCTTTTTACTCTCATGTTTCTTAATACACGCCTGCTGTAAACTGGTAACTGCTATGTCTTTGAAGCCTGCCATAGTCTTTAATTAGGAAAAAATATATATGTATGTTATAGGACTCAGCATTGACGAAAAACATAGTTGGGGAGGGGGATAACTTGGACCATGCCCTTGGTATTTAGACAATTTAAGCATTATCTGATTTAATGACAGGAAAACGCAAGAGAAAGCATTTCATACAATAGCATTTTTTTATAGCAGGGTGTCTCTATATCAGGGCCTGGCCAACTATGGATGGTCAGCCAAATCAGACCCACTGCCTGCTTTCGTAAATAAAGCTTTATTGGAACACAGCCAGGCCCATTTATTTACATACTGTCCATGGCTGCTTTCACACCGCAAGGGCAGATTTATAACTATAAATCTATAACAGCTATAACAGAGAGTCTAAGGCTTGCAACGGCTAAAATACTTACTACCTTGCCTTTTGCGGAAAAAGTTTGCGAACCCTAAACTGTGCAAACCTGGCGTTTATGATTACGTTATTTGATCTCAGACTTTACCTGCCTTCTTTCATTAGTCTCCAGAGAACCAAAGGTTGGAAAAGATGAACGTATGGCTTCCCAAGTCTCAACGTTTCTCGAATAAATGTACACCCCTTCCTCCCATTTCTGATAGTCCTCTGCTGTCCTTTTGACAGTTAGGCAGGCTCCTACCCTCCTTCTCCCTCACCATCTGTACCCCTTGGTGAGCGAGTCTTTCCCCTTCCACACCACGTGCGTCTTCCTCTTCTCTCCATTCAGACTGGCACAGTTGCGGATCCTCTTCTAGATTATTGAAATTACCTCTGATGCACCCTACCTTCACGCTACCCCTTCTTCAGTCCATCCCCTCATTATCAATCGGCCACTCTTGCCAGAATGCGAACTGAGCACGTCCCTCTCTTGATGCTATCAGCTTATTGCTTTTATCGTCTCTCAGAACAGTACTTAACCTTGCTATCACGGCACAGTGGTACGAGGAAAGCTATTCCACGGTCGTCTGATGGAGACAGAGAGCTAGATCTCACTGGCGAATTTTGAGGGGTCTTTCTGATGACGCAAACAGGATTCTGGTATCCCTCTGTTTACCTCAACTCCCTGGGATTCAGACACACGTTTCCTAGGAAGGAGAAAATGGGATGAAACTGCAGGTAGTTCACCTGCAATTATACTTTTTTAAAAAGTCTATTTATTTTGAAAGAGAGAGAGAGAGAGTGTGTGTGTGTGTATGTGTGTATGCACTTGGAGGAGGGGCAGAGAAAGAGGAAGAGAGAGAGAATCCGAAGCAGGCTCCGCGATGTCAGTGCGGAGCCTGATGTAGGGCTTGAACCCACGAACCATGAGACCACGCATGACCTGAGCAGGAGTCGGACGCTTAACCGACTGAGCCACCCACGTGCCCCTGGAATTATACGTGAACATGGACGTTCCCCTGGAGGGCTGGGGCACATGGGGATTCTTCTAATGAGAATCTGTGACCTACAGAATGAGCCTCAGCATCTTAGGATGTACTGAGTGGGCCCAAGACAACCTTCTCCATGGGGTCTGTCATCAATTTGTCACGTGGTCTTCATGTCACTGCTGCTGATCTGTCCCCGGTTTCTTGGCTGTCCTTTTAGTGTCCATTACCTCTGCACTCTTGGCGTACTATTTCCTCAGCTTTCAGTGTTCTTCCTCATCTTAATGCTTGAGGTATTCCTATTTATCCTTTATCTCTCTCTCACGCACACAATAAATAAATAAACTTAAAAAGATAATAAAAATAAGAATCCGAGAAAACTGATGTTTACTGCTGGGACTCTACCCTAACTTCTCCTCACAAAGAGTGAAACGGGGAAGAGATTTCACTCACACCCCAGAGTTAGGAGTTGAACGCTCTCTGTATTGTTCAAAGCCTTAATGGACAAAGAGCCCTACCTGAAATAGATAAATTTGCAAATGACGCAATTTCAGAATTCGGTAGGAGAAGGTTTGGGGGGTGCTGACCTTTCTCACTTCATTTGTGTTGAGCTTGTGTTGAGCTGTATCTTTCGCTGCCTGGGAAGTCTCTGTCCTCTCTTCTGCATGGATAGAGTGGAAATTGAGAAAGATCCCTGGAGAATCCTATAAGGTTACCTGGGTGCGTTGATATGAAGTCGGAGGTACAGATGCCAGTGAGGAGCAGAAGAGTTTTTCAAGAAGAGTTTGGGAGGTTGTCAAAAATAAAACATACCGCCTTCCTCTTAATCCTGAGGGCACCAGCCGCTGAAAATATACATATGCTTAAAAAACATACAATTTCAGGACTTTTAACTTTCAGGATTGTTTTTTTAACCAGAGGCTTGTTTTTGTTTTTGTTTTTATTTTTGTTTTTGTTTTACTCTCTATGTGGTTGTTTGGTCATCCAATTGATGGTGAAAAGTCCAAACAACCAGTTTACAAACTACAATATTATGTAATGATCTTTTCTTCATTTTTAAACTGAATTGACTGGCTATAGTTTTCTCATCAAGTCACAGGGTTTAGTTAGAGCTTGTGACCCAGTAACAGTGAAATAGCAGGTTTTCACCTTCGAGTCATTGTTTAAAAAATGGGGGGGTGGTGGAATCCGTTATAGTCGAGTTTAGGAAATTTACCATGAGATAATTCAATCTGAACATGAATTGTGAGTGAGAAGTTGATTTCTGGGTTTTCCATAATGGCACAGGAAGTAATCAAACTTGATCAGTGACAAGAAACCTATGAAATGGGCACAGCTAATGGGGCTATTTTGCCCTCAAAAGTTTTTCTGAAAACATAGGGTAATGCTTTAAGTGCTGAATTTCCCCACCTGTGGCAAAAGCGTTTCCTTAGGGCAGAGTCGACGTGAATAGAAACCACAGTGTGATGAAGAAAAAGTCTGGGATGATTTATGTGTGTGGTCTGGCTTGAAAGTGGGTGGCAGAGGTAAGGGAAAAAAAAAATTAATGACCTTTCCAGGGCCCTTTTAGTCCTCTAGTTCTATAGAGAGAGCTGTGTTCCGTGGAAATGGAGTGATAAAATGAGGGCTCAAAAAAAAAAAAACATAACAGGGATTATTATTAAAATGTTCTCAGAGATGTGGACAAAGAAAGTGAGACTCAGAGGCATGAGTTCCACTGGAATGATGTGTATCAAGTGCATCGACAGCTGGATGGGACAACAGGGTAAAGAGAGCCAACTTCTAGAAGTATCTGCCAAACCCAACAGTTGGAAAACAACCAAATGAGTAAAACTAATTTGTTTTCTTTAACAAACGTTTGCCTACTGCTTACTGTGCATCTGACACACTTGTGTTTGGTGACTCCTGACTCGTTTAGGATTCTTAACAATCCTACGTGAAAGGTCCTACTCTTAGCCTCATTTTACTGGGGCACAGGGATGTTGAGTAAGAGGTATGGGGAACACAGACAGCAAGCGGTGAGGCCAGGATTCAAACCCAGGCGGCCTGGCTTCCGCTCTTCACCTCGCGGAGAATGAAATTCCCAAGACAGAAAAGGAGTAGGACATCCTGGGAAGGCACCACGTGAATTGTGCACAGCGTTGGCGGGAGCGAAAGCAGCCCCAGGTCAGTTGTTTCCAGCGCTGGAGCATTTTCATAAAGTCATATCTCGCCCCTGCGTCTCCTCCAGGTGCAGGACGTACAGGGAAGAAGGCAGAGAGAAGCGGCAGCAGAGCGATCTAGCCAATCTGGCGAGATTGGTCTTGATCGAGAGATTACTTATTAGTGCGGTTGGCTCTTCCAATAGGGCGGAAATGAGGGTTGCTTTAAGCCGCTTTCATGTTTCACGAAGGAATGTTTCTCTGACTTTCTGCTGTTGTCTGAGAATCTGTGAGTGCCCTTCAACCTTTATCTCACCACACGGCCAGGGAAATGAGAGATGATGGTTTACCCTTTAGCAGCATCTGTCTGCGATCAAAATACTGCATGACTCTCTCAACAATCTACTCATAGGACTGTAAAATTCTGTGTCATATAGAACAAGTGGAACTTCCTTCCAAGTCAACTGGAATTAAGGGAGCATTTTCTGCGGGCACGTGAGGAGGAAATCCGTACGATTCCGCCAACGTTATCCAAGGCACCACCTAAGTCCTTGGTGGTCGACCCGGACACCCTTCTTCCTTGTCCTCTGGTAGCTTAGCTGACATTTCATACGTGAATTTTGGGAAACGGAACTGACAAACTTAACATATGATTGACTCCGCTTCAGGGCCTCCCTTGCTCCCAAGGGACGGTTGGCTATCTGGCTGCTGTCATCTCAGGCGGGGCTCTGGGGTGTCACATTTTGAGCCATTCTGGTCTGTAGAGTCAGCTGGCCTTGCACTCAGCAACGCCAAGGGTCGGTCTTTCTTGTTCTTTGTCCTTGTAGATACTTCAGCTTTTAGAGCAGCAACTTACTGGACACATCATTTAGCACAGCCACTTAAGCCTGTGGCAAGAGAGATGGCGAGCTCTGCAACTGGGCATCTCCACTCCTGCTGCAAAGTCAACATGATTTCTCAAGGCATAGGACCAGGCCTTGAAAAGGAAGATGCCTGCTGTCATTTGCTCTAGGTAGAGACTACAAGTGAAAGTCTGTGTCTTTGACTCTCTATGAAGGTAGACTTCCTGGAGGTCCGGTTACCGGGACAGTCTCTAGCCTGGATTGGATTGAGCCCTACCCTGCCATGGGTGAGGTAAACCATATGTTCTAAGGGAGGAGTGACTGCATACTAAGTCGTATGGCATGTCAGGGTGTGTGTGCGTGTGTGCGCGCGTGTGTGTGTGTGTGTGTGTGTGTGTGTGAGTGATAAGTCCCCTCTGGGGACAAGTAAAATATTGCATGTGACTTATCTATTAAGCCCAATGCTTATTACATTTAAGACCTGAATACATATTCATCAAATGCTTGATTCATCTACAAAGCTTGTCGTGCCCTGCTTCCAGATATGGTTTTTGGCCCCAAAGTGTATTAACACACTGAGTGATAATATTTAAGCTGTTTCTCTGGGTCAGACCAATGGTCTGTCTTCCCTCTTCTCTCATTTTAAAAGAAGATATTTAGAGAGTATAAAGGTATAAAGGCAGTCTCTTACTTTTGATTCAGAGAAAATCACATCTTTAAAAATAAAGGTGTTCCAGGAGAGTTAGTTACCCTATATTGCTACTCTTTTATGGCTCTGAAGAATTAAACCAAAGGTATCTAAATATAAACCTTTAGATCATTAAAGATAAGACATTAAAAGACACTAGAAATTTCTATAGATCATTAAAGGTATAATGTTAAAAGACACTAGAAATTTCTAATATTCTCCAATGTCTCTCAGTCTCTCTCTCTTTTTCCTCCCCCCCTCCCACCTTTCAGAGAGCTTAATAATCTCCTAACTGCATGGTGTAGTGGGTAAAAAGTTATCTTTAGGGCTAACGGATCTGAATTTCCATTCCAATTCTCCCGGTTACTAGCTGTCTGAACTTACTAAGCTGCTTAATCAGAGGCTTGGCTCTTAGATCTGTAAATTTGGTATAAAAAGGATTTCTTAGCACAGATATTACAAGGAACAATAAATGTATGTCTGATAATTCCTCTATATTACTTAGCACATAGAAATGCAATAACTACCAGTTTCCTTTCCCTTTTCAGTTGTAAATGACAAGTAGAAGCTCCACTCTTTAAAACACTGATGGCCTGGGGCGGCTGGGTGGCTCTGTCGGTTGAGCATCCGACTTCGGCTCAGGTCATGATCTCCCGGTCTGTGAGGTGAGTTCAAGCCCCACGTTGGGCTCTGTGCTGACTGCTCAGAGCCTGGAGCCTGCTTCAGATTCTGTGTCTCCCTCTCTTTCTGCCCCTCCTCGGCTAATGCACGCTCTCTCTCTCTGTCAAAAATAAATAAACATTAAAATAAAATAAGTAAATAAATGAATAAAACACTGACAGCCTGATTTAAACAACATGGAAACCCACCTGGAAAACCTGTCCTAAACAAGAACAAATTCAAAAGACCCAAGGACCAGCGCCGGCCCACTGTTGGCTCTTCCCTCTCACTTGTATTTTCTTATCTTTGATAATTGAGAGACCGTGATCTTTGTCCCTGAAGGCAGGAAGTTTGTGTATCTGTTGTACTGTGCACCCGGTCTGTATTGGATTACTCAGCATCGCTTAAGTAAACAAGAACATACCGAACACATCCTCCCCATTGAGTGCAGAGCCACCTGAGTCAGAATATCATTTCTTTGTAGCTTGACACACCTTTAGGAAGATCAAATGCTGACCCACCCCCCAGCTGCAAGTCCCTTCATAGAGCTGACTCTTAGGGTGTGGCCATTTTTGGGGGGTCTGAAAGACTTCTGGTTGAGTCAAAACTTCTCGTAGGCTGATGAAAGAATTAATGACAATGAATGATCCGACCACAGCTCAGTTACCAGTTGCAAGTAGATGTTTTATATATTTGCTAGTATATAATTATTATAAATTATATTACATAATACATAATAGGACAGAATATGTATAATATTATATAGTAACATATATCAAAAAATATGTAGGGGCGCCTGAGTGATTCAATCGGTTAAGCGTCCTACTTGAGTTCAGGTTATGATCTCACGGTTCGTGGGTTCGAGTGCCGCATCGGGCTCTGTGCTGACAGCTCAGAGCCTGGAGCCTGCTTCGGTTTCTTTGTCTTTCCCTCTCTCTCTGCTCCTCCCCTGCTCGCACTCTGTCTCTTTCTCTCTAAGAAATAAATAAACTGAGGGTTGATGGGGTTGAGAGGGAGAGGAGGGTGGGTAATGGGCATTGAGGAGAGCACCTGTTGGGTGTTATATGGAAACCAATTTGACAATAAATTTCATATTAAAAAAAAAAGAAATAAATAAACATTTTTTAAACAAAAGTATGTATATTTATGTCTTTCTATATGTTTACACACACACACACACACACACACACACAAATTTTTTGAGTAATATATATCCAGATCCATTGAATGATGATATTAAGAAGATGTCATGTAATACTTTGGTTTGCCAGGACAGTATCTGCCCATACAATGCTTCCCTGTTTCGGAACACAAGGAAGATTTGATTCTTCTCTCTCTTCACCTTTTTTCTTTCAGTCTACCATCACGTTTTGTGGATGCCGTCTTCAAAATGTGTCACGTCAACGCGACCGCCACTTCGGTTGAGGCCGTAACTTGTCACCTAGCATATTGCGGTGCAGCTCCAGCAGGATTTCTTGCTTCCGTTCTTGGTTCTCTTCTGTCTATGCTTCCCCTGTAAACATACCTTTTCAAAAGGTAAACCGGTTCCACATAAGCAAGGTACAGGCTAATCGACCTAGGTAAAAGAATTCTCCATCCTCAAGCATAAACATGGATCCTCAAATACCTCAACAGGTGGCACGCCCAAAGCAGAGGTGGGACGGAATCCAGTCCTTCCTCAGCATTCCAGGCTGACTCAGCATGCCAGCTGGGACATCGATAATTACAGTCCAGAGGCATTTTAATGCCTCAAAATTATCCTCATGACCACTGGCTGTCACTCCCCTTCCTCTCCCTGACCCCTTAGTCTTACACACAACACCTAATCTTTCTCCATTTTGTCTCTATAGGTTCTGTCTTCTCTTTTGGACACTTCATGTAAATTGAGTCATATAATATGGGTCTTTGGTGATGGGCTTCTCTCATTTACTGTAGTTTTCAGGGTTCATCCATGTCGTGGTATGTGTCAGTATTTCATTCTTTTTTATCGCCAAATAACATTCCATCACGTAGCTATGCCACATTTTATTTGTCCATTCTGCAGTTGATGGACATTTGGATTGTTTTTACTTTTTAGCTCTTATAAGAATGCTACTATGAACATTTGCATACACATTTTTGCGTGGACAAATGTCTTTATTTCTCTTAGATGGATATCTAGAAGTAGAATTGGTGGGCCACATGCTAACTTTATCTTTATATTTTGAGCAATTGCCAATTTCTTCCCAAAGTGACTGCACCATTTTGCATTTCCCCCAGCAATGTCACGAGGGTTCCAATTTCTTCACATCCAATCCAACATTTATTATGGACTCTCTAGTGGTCGTAAAGTCATATCTCATTGTGATCCTTGCCTTCTTGTAAGGAAAAATGCATAAATAATTATCCTTCGCTCTGCCGTATGCAGCCCAAGTTGCCATCGATACCAATGGGCTAGTGAGTGAATTCTGCAACAGGCTCAGTCAGAAAAAGACTCCAAGTAGTGGTTGGTGGTTTTCCACCAAAACAATATGTGACATGAAGAACTGGAAATGACTATATGGAAGCCACTTTATATTTTTGCCTTTTCTTTACAAATATTAAGAAGGAGCTGTGCAACAGAACCTGATGTTCAGACGAGCCCTGGGATTCTTCTCCATGTATATGCACAATGTCTGACTCTATGACTTGAAGGAGGCATGTATCCGGGACTGTCATTATGAGAAGAATGGCTCATTGAAGGACAGAAAGCAGAGCAACTTCTTAAATCCCTGTTCCTTCAGTGTATTCAGTGTAATCTGTAAAGCGTCAGATTTCATGGACCACCGTGAAACACAACTGCACAGAAGCCAAGCCATCCCAGAGCAAATGTTCATAGCAATAGGCTGGGGTAAAGGCTTCCACTCAAAAATCCTGGTCACACTTGCACCATGGGTTCCATATTAGGCTAAGATTGATGGTGGTCAATGAGCTGACATGTTGCTCCGCCTAGGGATGGCATCCTATCCACAACAGGCTCTTCCACCAAAAAGCTAAATTAGCGATGTCCACTTAAATTAGGGCATAATTCAAATATCTCATTGAACCACTAGACCCATATTTGAAATAGACCAACACTCTTTCTCAGTCCATCTTTCCTGTTGACAAGGAATCCACTCAAAATTGTGGCACGAGGGAAGAATATTATAATACTACAATGGAACACTGGTACTGAATTGCATATGGCCAGTCTTCATGGGAACTGAATATGGGAAGACACTAGAATGACTAATTTTATTTCCATGTTTCAGACTGTGTGTTTTACTGTCTCCCTGCTCATTAGAGTTCTGATATTTTCCCTCCACTCTGTATCTTTTGTCTGTCTGTCTGTCCCTCTCCCTCTCTCAATATGCAAGGAGGAAGAGACATTGATCTGTGTGCAGAAAAAAAAAAAACCAACCTAAAAGGCAAGAGACCAAAGGAGAGCCAAGTGAAGGATTAACCTGGGGGCAGCGGACACTGAGAAGGAACCCAAGGAGAAGTGAGAACCACTAATCACCTGGTTAGGAGATGGAACGAGCTCTAACAGGGGCAGTTCTGAAGCAAATGCTGTGAGTTTGGAAAGCCTACAGGACAGTCTTTTTCCACATAGCCTGCTATGTGTCACCAAGCCAGGAGCAAGTTCTGAACGGGACTAATCTAACCTGAGAAATGCATTCTCACGTTTTAGAGTTGACATTACTATTTAGGCATAAGTATTCTCTAGCCTTTAAGAAATCACCGGATGTCACTTCTAAGTAATTGTAGTGGAAATACATGATGCCCCCCCCTTAACTTTTATGAAAGTATGAGACTTTCCTGCAGCATAAAAAGATATTGCTTCTTTAAGCTGGAAATGAGATAGATTTAACCTAAATGAATAAATATATCTTTGCAGTTTTATTCGATGTTAAGATTCTATATGAGACAGAACTAAACGCTTTATTCAGAATTAGAGCTGTTCTTGAGGGGTGAATTCACTCAAGATATGCATTAATACTCTAGAAACACATTGCCTGTCACTTCTTACTGCTTGCTGCTTAATTAAAAGGGATGTCAGACACTTCTGAAAAGGCTCTGGTAAATTGTCAAATTCAACAAAAGAAAGAAAATTTTAGTTAAAAGCACCTTATGTAAATTATGCCTTCCCCCAGCCCAATTTCCTTTCTTCTTCTAACCACAGTTACCGTCATTTTAGGTGACTTTTGTCTGGCATTTAAAAATGAAATGTGATTCTCTTATTCACTCCTTGGCAACATTCCCTGAAATATTCTGTTAAGTGTTTTCAATTATATCCCAACCCCAATAGAATTTCAGTAAGAGGTTTTAAACAGATACTTTATCTAGTACATTATGTTTTTCAGTTTGTATGCTATTTATGTTGCAATAAATATAGAAAAATTAGGCAACGCTGAAAAATCTTATTGCTTGAAATCAACACATTTGTATATGGTTGAACACACCTTCTGAAAAATTAGAGATTTTAAGAGGTCATTTCAAACCTTTGCATTAGAAATACCATCAAGGGAGCTCCCGGGTGGCTCAGTTGGTTAAGCATCCAACTCTTGATTTTGGCTCAGGTCATGGTCTCACGGTTTGTGGGATCCAGCCCCACATCAGGTTCCACATTAAGTGTGGAGCCCGCTTAAGATTCTCTCTCTCCTTTCTTCTGCCCTCCCCCGCTTGCACTCTTGTTCTCTCTCTCAAACAAACAAAAAAAAAAAAAAAAGAAAAAGGAAAGAAAAAGAAAAAGAAAGAAATACCATCAAATTTGCAAGCAAATAATTGTTAAAAAATTAAAATTAAAATTATCTCTATAATAACTGGACTGATATTATTTGGTTGCATACAGTTGCTTACAGTCACATAGAAAATCGTTTGCTTATTGAAATTTGACTTGTTAAACGTATAAGTAAAAAAAAAAATTTTTTTTCTTACGTAATTGGGGCCCAGTGTTATTTGGTGGAAAGTACAATAGAATAAGAAAGAGAACTGTTGGGTTCTGGGCAGGCTTCACAATTTCCCCAGATCTGCAGCCTTCCACAGAGTAACTAAACATCCCACACTTCAATTTCTCCATCTTTTAATGCTTCTTTTTATTTTTTTTTAAGGTTTATTTATTTTGAGAGAGAGAGAGTAGGGGCAGAGAGAGAGAGGGGAGAGAGAACCCCAGGCAGTCTCTGCACTGTTAGCATATGGGGCCCAAAGTGAGGCCCCAGCTCACGAACCGCGAGATCATGACCTGAGCCGAAAGCAAGAGTCAGTCGCTTAACCGACTGAGCCACCCAGGCGCCTTTCTCTACCTTTTAAATGGGGATAAGATGTGTCCTGCCAATCCCATGGGAATGTGGTGATAGTTCAATAAGAAAATGGCTGCCCGCGGCTTTGTAAACTGTAATATGCTGCATGTAGACAGGCATCATCGTCAGTTTCTCTTCCACTGTTGGCACGTCCGTAGCCACTCTTGAACAATTGATGGGTTAAAAGCAGATCACCATTTTAACTTTGCCCGGCTCTCTTGGTGATGTAGGTAAACGAAAGACAGCCCGACAAGAGTCCAATCTGGTTGGTTGCGACACATTTAATTTGTTGTCATCTTTTGCCGGTTTTGTAACATGTTTCAAGATTTATGACCTAAGACTTCAGGAAGTGAAACAAGTGGGAAATGAAAACAAAAGGCTGATAAAAGAAATCTAAGAGAGAATTCATGATAGCTAGCATGAAATGAATTATGAAAGTGAAGGTTTTTGAAGTTGCATATCTATTTTAATGATCAATGAGCTATTGATAATATTAGGGCATATTAGAGGATATTTAACAGAAATATAAAGTGAAAGTTATAAATGAATTTCTAGATATTAAAATCAAGAATTTACAAACTCTTACTGTAATTTGGAAAAACAAAAATTGTCCAAACAAGTCAACCCTTATCAGATTTTCACTTTAATAAATTAACTAGACTGGGAGTATTATTCCTGGGAAAACACCCTGCTTGGTTAATTAAAAAAAAAAAAAAAAGTAAAATCCTTTGTCATTTGCCATCAGGGTAAATGCTGTAATAAGTAATTGTTCTCTGAGTAGCAGCTCCTCCAAAGTGTCATTTCATTCTTTTTTTACATGTTTCACAAATTTGAATATTCCCAAAAGACAGTAGTCTGCCTTCAGCATGAATAAGATGATTATAGGATGACAGAATTTTTCTCGAGAGCCATTTCACGAGTCATTATATAGCCTTTGCCAACTTGCAGTTGGATGCCAGATGCATTAGGCTATGAGACTGCTATTTAAAAGAAAACAGAGTAGGATAATTATGGCAATTGACCAGTTGCAAACTGAAAAGTCTGCATGTTATGTTTTAAAAAATTTATTTCCGCATCCAAGAGTAGGCGACTTAAGCTTAATGGCTATGCCCATTGACTTTTCAGTTCTTCTGCATGTCTCTTATTGATTTTCAGGTTATGAAGATTAGGTGGCCGGCGTGCAATATTCACTTTCAATCCTGCGTAAGTCTCAATAATCAGGCCACAAACAATCTTCCCCCCCAACTGGCTATAATAAACACAAATCTAATAGTTATAATTTTCTGCTGTCTCATATCAATGGAGACATTTTTTTTAGATACAGGCATACCTCCTTTTATTGCATTTTGATTTATTGTGCTTCACAGATATTTTTTTTTTTTTTTGTAATTGAAGGTTTCTGGCAACCCTGATTGAACACATCTGTCAGCACCATTTTTCCAACAGCATTTGCTTGCTTTGTGTCTCTGTGTCACATTTTGATAATTCTCACAATATTTCAAACTTTTTAATTGTTATTATATTATTTATGGTGATCTGTGATCAGTGATTTTGATGTTACTATTATAATGGGGGGGCACAAACTGTGCCCATATAAGAGAGCGAATGTCATCAATAAATGTGTATCATTTGACTGCTCCATTTCCTGTCTGGCTGTCTGTTTTCCTATCTCTCTCCCTCTCCTCAGGCCTCTCTATTCCCCGAGAAACAACAATATTGAAATTAGGCCAGTTAATAACCCTACAATGACCTCTTAGTGTTCCAGTGAAAGGAAAAGTTGCATTATCTCTCACTTTGGATAAAAGCTTGAAATGATTAAGCTCAGTGAGGAAGGCATGTTGAAAGCCAAGACAGGCTGAAAGCAAGGACTCTTGTGCCAAACAGTTGGCCAAGTGGTGAATGCGGAGGAGTTTTGAAGAAAATTAGAAGTGCTACTCCCATGAACACACAAATGATAAGAAAGTGAAACAGCCTTATTGCTGATACGGAGAAAGTTGGAGTGGTCTGGATAGAAGATCAAACCAGTCACAACATTCCCTTAAGCCAAAGCCTGATCCAGAGCAAGGCCCTGACTCTCTTCAATTCTGTGAGGGCTGAGGGAGGTGAGGAAGTTGCAGAAGGAAAGTCTGAAGCCAGCAGAAGTTGGTTCATGAGGTTTAAGGAAAGAAGCCATGTTCATATCAGAAAAGTGCATGGTGAAGCAACCAATCCTGATGGAGAGGCTGCCGAAAGTTCTCCAGAAGATCCAGCTGAGGTAGTTAATGAAGGTGGATACACTAAACAACAGAGTTTCAAGGTAGAGGAAACCAGTCTTATACTGGAAAGAGATGCCATCTAGGACTTTGATAGCTAGAGAGAAGTCAATGCCTGACTTCAATGATTCAAAGGAGGGACTGACTCTCTCGTTAGAATCTAATGCAGCTGGTGACTTTGAGCTGAAGCCAATGCTAAATTACCAATCCAAAAGTCCTACACCCCTTAAGAATGACGCTAAATCCACTCTGCCTGTTCTCTATAAACGGAACAACAGAACATGGCTGACAGCACATCTGTTTTTAACACGGTGTCTTGAATATTTTAGGCCCACTGTTGAGATCTACTGCTTAGAACAAAAAATCCTTTCAAAATATTACTGCTCATTGACAATGCACCTGGTCACCCAGGAGCTCTGATGGAGACGGACAGCGAGATGAATGTTATTTTCATGGCTGCTGATACAGCATCCATTCTGCAGCCCATGAATCAAGGAGTCATTTTGATGTTCAAGTTCTTATTATTTAAGAAATCCATTTCATAGTGCTATGGCTGCCATAGATAGTGATCCCTCTGGCGGCTCTGGGCAAAGTAAACCAAAAGCCATCTGGAAAGGATTCCCTATTCCAGATGCTCTGAAGAACATTTGTGATTTATTGGAAGAGGTCGAAATATCAACATGATCAGGACTTTGGAAGAAGTTGATTACAACCTTCATGGATGACTTTGAGGGATTCAACACTCCAGTAGAGAAAGAGAAAGTAACTGCAAATGTGGTAGAAACAGGAGGAGAACTGAAGTTAGAAGTGGAGCCTGAAGATAGGACTGAATGGCTGCCATCTCATGACCAAAATTTAATGGATGAGGAGTTACTTCTGGATGAGCAAAGAAAGTGTCTTTTTTTTTTTTTTAGATACTATTAGGATTGGTAAAATGACAACAAAGGACTTAGAATAATATATAAACTTAGTTGATCAAGCAGCAGCAGGGTTTTAGAGGATTGACTCCATTTTGAATGAAGTTCTACTGTGGGTAAAATGCTATCAAACAGCCTCACGTGCTACAGAGAAATCGTTGGTGAAAGGAAGAATCGATCAATGTCGCAAACTTTATTGTTGTATTTTAAGAAATTGCCACAGCCACTCAACCTTCAGCAACCACCACCCTGATCAGTCAACAGCCATCAATATGGAGGCAAGACCCTCCACCAGCAAGCTCAGATGATGGTTAGCATTTTTTAGCAATGAAGTATTTTTTTAAAAAAATTTTAATGTGTATTTACTTTTGAGAGAGAGAGTTAGAGGGCGAGCAGGGTAGGAGGTAGGGGCAGAGAGAGGGAGACACAGAATCTGAAGCAGGTTCCAGTCTCTGAGCTGTCAGCACAGAGCCCAACATGGGGCTTGAACTCAGGAACCACGCGATCATGACCTGAGCTGAAGTCGGATGCTTACCTGACTGAGCTATCCAGGCACCCCTACGTATTTTTTAATTAAGGTATGTACACTGTTTTTTTTTTTTTTTGACATAATGCTATTACACATTAACAGACTATAGTACAGTGTGAATAAACTTTTATTTGTACTGAGAAGCCAAAAACTTCATTTGACTCACTTAGTGCATTGTTTTATTGTTGTAGTCTAACACCAAACCTACAGTATCTTTGGGGTATGCCTAAGTCTTTAAAAACTATGCCTGAGGAAACGCTGCTCTTTAGGGGAAAAAAAAGTCTTTGACTGATGTGCATTTAGTGTTCAAACTGTCCATAGACACAAACATTTTAGAGCTTTGAGCAGTAAAATGGGACGACCAGATGACGATGGATGTACATTAATTATTTTTGTCAATGAACAAAAAATGAAGGAGAAAGTTATGTTATGGTGCTATATAGCCTGACTGCTAAATTTGCTTGAAAGTGGAAAAAGAAGAATGTTGTTGATTATTTATTTATTTATTTTCCTATGACTCCTGAGCTGCCCAGCTAGATCGCTTAAGTTTGGTGTTAGAGGGGATCCGGCAAAACATGAAGACTCTATTTCTTCAGAAGGTATTTATTCAGCAAATAAATACCTGGACAATGCAAAGGAGGAGTTGCTGGGCACGGATCAGCCTAGGGGAAGGACATGAGATTGATATATTGGAGGAAGTAAAAGACGGCCAACGTGGCTAAAGTAAATAAGGGGG
This sequence comes from Panthera tigris, assembly GCF_018350195.1. NCBI lineage: Eukaryota > Metazoa > Chordata > Mammalia > Carnivora > Felidae > Panthera > Panthera tigris. The sequence goes on along the minus strand of NC_056664.1, from coordinate 6,863,681 downwards.
AGACGGTCATAAGATGTGGTCAGGGGGCATTAGGATTAGTCTATTTGTTTGTGGGAAATACAGCCATTCTTTTTCATTTTAAAAGTATAAGTAAAAATACAGTTAAAAAAAAAAATCCGTGCAACCAACAGCTCATGCCATCACTGGGATATTCCCAGCAGGCCTTGACTCGTTAGCCAGACATAACCAGAAGACGAAGGCGACCATTGTCTTAGCCTTCACCTAGACACAACTGTGCTGGACGATTTGTGAAATTAAAGGCAAGGAAGCTCATCTGATGTGCAGGCTGAAGATGTTGCAAAAATTCTGACATGAAGAGACATTTAAAATTCTATGTACTTTAATATAGGGGGAATAAGTGGTATCTAGAAATTCTGAGGATTTGGTTCTTAAGGAGAATTTACTGCATTCATCTAGATAATTTTCTATATTAGAAACAAATGTAAGCCATCAGTCTGTTCAACGCCCTCTGCCCCCCAGATCTTTCTCTTAGGTAGGACAGGCTTCTGGTCATGGCATCATATTTGTCAAATATTCTGGAGTAGTAAATGTTGCCAAACAACTTTTAGAATAAATATTTTTACTCTAGGGAAGCCTGGGTGGCTCAGTCGGTTACGCGTCCCACTTTGGCTCAGGTCATGGTCTCGTAGTTCGTGGGTTCGAGCCCCACATTGGGCTCCGTGCTGACAGCTCAGAGCCTGGAGCCTGCTTCGGATTCTGTGTGTGTGTGTCTCTCTCTGCCCTTCCTCCGCTCATGCTCTCTCTCTCTCTCTCTCTCTCTGTCTCTCAAAAATAAATAAACATTAAATATGTATATATATATTTTTATTCTAGACCTTGAGAGTTGAGTGAAACCCTTTGAAATTGTACGTATAATTCTGTATATGCCTATGTATGTATGAGTATGTAGGTGTGTGTGCTTACGTATATACAGATATGTATGAGGATGTACATATGCGAGTGTGTATTATGTACAATTTCGTATATGCTTGCGTATGTGTGTGTGTAAGACAGCAGAGTGCGGGATGCTATTGAGTCAGGTGGATTCTGGCGCCAGCTACCCAGGTTTCAGTCCCAGCTCTACCCCTGATTAGCATGTGCTCTTTAACCTCTATCCCTTCATTTGAGAAATGCATGTAATCGTATCATCCACCTGATAGGACTGTTTTCATGCTCAGATGATTCAAGCATATGGTACCGTGCCTGGAAACATAATCAACACTTACTATGTGAATTTTTGTGGGAAGCGAGTCGTGAAAAACCCACTTGCCGTTCACCTCAAAGAAAGAAAGTTAAGAAGGACTGTCTGAGCACTTCAGGAAAATTATTTTTTAAAGTGGCAATAGGCTAACATGTCGAGGTAATTAAAATATCAATCTGCGCATGTTATTTCCTCTCTGAGGATATGCTCATTATTCTGATCTTGTTTCAGAACCACTAAAGTTAACATCCTACCATCCTTTATTATTAATTTCTCTCAGTGTCATATTAAAGATTTTGTTCCAGTAAAAATAGTAATAACTACTTAGCCTTGAAACCTACTTCCAATATGGAATTTTCTATCATGAGGGAGAAAAAATTATAGTTTAAATAGAATTTTAGAAATAATCTTCAGTTTAAGCAATTACTATTTTTTTAAAGACCTTTCTGGTTTTTCCCTAATAGTACGTTCTATCGGACTTCCACTCTGGTAACCTTTTGCTAACTTTAAGGTTTATTTATTTATTTTGAGAGACAGAGTGAGAGAGAGAGAGAGAGAGAGCACGAGTGGGGGAGGGACAGAGACTGAGACATAGAATCTGAAGTAGGGTCCAGGCTCTGAGCTATCAGCACAGAGTCTAACTTGGGGCTCAACCCCACGAACCATGAGATCATGACCTGAGCCAAAGTTGGATGCTTCATTGCCTAAGCCACCCAGACGCCCCTGTTTTGCTAATTTTAAAATTCAGAGCCCCAATAACCACTAAATTTGTATACGTTGATGGCTAGTACATGCTGGAGAGGGGGTTTTCTAAAACACTAAAGAGTGAAGTGTTCCTCTGGGATGAGTTCCCTTTTTCCTCTTTGAGATTTCCAGAGACACCCAGAACCATGGCCAAGTCTACATGACCTCTCTTATCTGCGTATTGAGTGCTGTAGTGCGACAGAGCTCCAAAGTACCTGCCTTGGTGCGTGCAATTGGAAAGGTTTCATAGAAAAACAAGTACAGTGAGTTGTGGTCAGCTTTCAAGCCGATGCTTTCAAGCATCACATTCAAAGTCTATTTAACATACGCTGTAGCTGAAATAAACCTTGTGTATTTGTATTTGTATGCATCCGACAAAAAAGTCAGAAAACTATTTCAAGAAAAATATGAACTATCTTATTTCAATCATGGTCAGAGTCTCACAAACACTTGTGTGCTGGTCTGGGAGTCTAACATTTATTTACCACATTTCCCCCTGCTCTTCCCAAATATCTACTTCTCATTTCTACACTGCTTTGGCTTCTGGAAATTTTTCCCACAAGTACATCATTCAGTCTCTGATTAGTCTGACTGACAAAGTCTGGGACCACGTCTGTTCAGTTTGTCTATGCAGCATTGAATTAAGACTACTATTAACAGGACTCCAAGAAGCAGGATGAAGCCAATTCTGTACTGACTGTAACCACAGCCCGCAGTAGTGGTCTTAGAACCAACCAGCTGAATAAATCCCGGGAACCATCAGAAACCATAGAAAAATAGGGGTCGATGGCCATACAACCCTGAATGCTCCAGATGTCATCGGATCTCAGAAGCTAAGCAGGGTTGGGTCTGGTCAGTACTTGGATGGGAGAAAGACAGGGGACTTTCTTCTAAAGTTCCTGAATTAACCGTTCCTTAAATCTAAGGCAATAATCCAGGTTTGGTGGGATGCATTAGTGATTGCACAGACTCTGCCTTTACTGCAAGGAGGAAGTCTATGCATCTTATAAAAAGAAAAAAGCCTCACCAATGAATTGAGGCTGATCTGTATTCCTTCCAGGGCCAAGGAAGTATAATTGATCAATTTCACTAAAGTCAGGGAAGGACAGATTTCATAGTCACTTTTCCAAATGGCTGACAAACATTGTAGTCTTGGGAGGGAGGCAAATTAGTGTATTGTTCTTACACATGCCATATGACCTAAAGGACACACATGGTGGGTCTGGAAAGAAAGTGTTGTTTATAATTGTTGGGGTCCCCAACATGGGACCTACATCATTCAGGGGACACAGGTGAAGGAGTCCCCAAGATAGTCTCCTAGCTAGCTGCTGGGACTTAAGATTCCTAGTTCTATTCAAATAATTGAGTCTATTTTTGAAGGCAATGCATCCAATCTGTTCTATTTATTCAAGGCAATATCCAGGTAGCCTTTATCTGCCCCGTGTAACGACTGAGAGTGGCAAGGGAGGGGAACGGAGACATCTGGAGGTGTTTTGCATGGGAGGAGCAAAAACTGAGGCCATTTGCTTTTTCCAATAGAGTCTCAGGGAGGTTAAAAGGAACAGCAGTTGAATCATGGTCAAAATCTTCTCATGGGGGATGATGGATCCATAAATCAGTTAAACTTGAGGGATGTACAACAATTTAGAGGAGCCATATCAAGGCATCTTCCTTCACAGGCAAGGCTCCAGGGGCATTTCTGAAATACAGGAGATCGCTAATGGCCTTCTGTTCCCTTACCTTCCAGATCTGAGGTGTTCCCCACCATGCTGCGGGGTTGTGGCTCTCCCTGTCTCTATTGACACAGAAATGGAGCATTCCATTACACCGCCTATCACTTTTTTTTCCACCTATTTCTAAATTCACACTCAAACCTGTCATTTGAAGGGATCAGGAAAGAGGGATGAAAGCATCTTTATAAAACTTAACCAGGATTAAGTTTGAATCTCCTAGGCCCCTTATGCCCAGGATTCCACTTGGAGAGTGTGTCCATCAGGCTGATCTGGTATTGCAGAAAGAGAGACACGTTATGCCCAAGATGGTCAAGGCAGAATCCTGACTTTTCAAAATAGGTCTCTCCAACCCCTTTCATCCTGATCATTACCTAAGAAGCAGCCAAGAGATGATCATGCCTTTCCAAGGACAGTTATGTTCAATGACCACATTTCCATACCATTGTGTGTGGTCCAGGATTGTGATGAGGGAGGGAGACAAAAATATTTTCACGTCAATTTTTGATGAGGCTGTTCCACTGCTCAATAAAATCTGTAAATAGTAGATCCCTGAAAATTATACAGAGCATTGAAAGCCCATCATAGGTTTTGACTGTCAGCCTACTGTTTAGTTGCTTTTGTGATAAAAGGTGCATACTTATACTGTGAATGGCCCAGAAAGCCTAAAGCATGACACAGATCAGTTTCAAAGGCCACAGTGGTTGGCTGGGGTTGGCTGATTGGAGTGTCAACAGTGATGAATGCCACTGATAGCCTTTATAGGGGTCAAAGGTAAAATGTTGCAATGCTGCCAGGATGGGGTGTGAACAGTGGCTCATGTGATTTAGCCTCTTTCACCGTGAGACAGATGGGTCAACTTCTGGTAGGCATCGCTCATTTGGTATTACGTGGTGGCCTTTGCAGCAGAAATGTAGAATTCTCGACTTTGTGCTCAGCCTAAAGCAGTGACTTCATGTCGTATCTGGTACAGTGAATCTCAAAGGATTCACTCATAAGATGACATTATCGTCTCAACTTCACTGTGATCTCTTCTCAAACCACATCAGGTGAATCTGGTTCCCTCAGAGACTAGGGGCAGATGGTGAGTTTGATTTTGGGGCCTATATCTCGTGGATCCACAAAACCTTGAGTTCTTCATTTTCGTAGAGTTCCCCAGAATATTCAAACTCATCTCATACTTAGTCCCCATTGGAGACAGGAAACCTTGTGCCCAACCCTTGGTCATTTTTTTTTTCCCTTAAAGAACTAAGGTCAGAAAGCTAGGGGGAAGGTGATCAGAAGCCATGGAGGGAGAGAATACCTCTGTGCCAGTAAGTAAGGCAAATTGGCTGCTTGTGGCTCAACCAAATGCATATCCAATGCTTTCTGTTCACTCAAAGCCCAATATGAGTTTGGGGGACCCCTTTAATCTTCCTTCTCCAGGTTAGAGTTAACCTGCTACAGTTTAATGAATGTTGGCTGAAGACATGAGACTCTTGGGTCAGAGACAAAAAACTTTATGTTCCCATTTGTTTCCCATGCTCTTGGGTCTCACAGAAGTGACTCAGAGGGGCCCAGGTGATGCTGTGCCTACAGTGGGTTTGTGTCACAGCTAAGGGACCCTGAGCTTAGGAAACCTCAATACATTCTAAGGGGCTGTAAGCAAAGCTGTATGACCTTTGCTCCAGAGAGAGACATTATCATTAGCATACTAGACAGCAAACAAACACGTCCCTTGATCCAAAAGGAAGACACAGTCTTGCTCTTCCAAAGCTGTTCTCTGTGCAAACAACCCCCAAAAGACAGACCTTCACAAAGGGCTGTCAGTGACTCTGATTGAAAGATGTGCAGATGTGGGAGTGACCCATGGAGAATTGTCTCCCCACATACCTAATTCATCACGCTGTTGGGATGATTAAATGAGATAAGATGGTTTGTAAAGCATTTAATGAATATTAGTTATCATTACATGGTTATAGTTCTTATAGAGAAATGCTTATTTCTTAAAAATAGAGTTAATTCAATTTAGAGGCATTTTAATCTAAGTTTTATAGTCTTCTGGGTGAGAAAAATGCAACTATATACACAAATAAGCTTTTGAAAGCCAAAAGAAGTATGTATGCCCAGAGAATGTAAAAATGATAGTCAGGTCTTAGTATGCATAAAATCCTAAAGATGATATTTATGAATAAAAAAGAAGTTCCTACACTCTTAGATTAAGTGGGCTTTTACATTTTAATATGGTTAGTTTTTTTCCCCACAGTTATAACAGTTCTAATTGAATGCTTTAAGTCAATAAATAGATAATTAATAGATTATTAGCAAACACTTTGCTTACAAAATTTGGCCAATTTTTTTTTGAGGGTATTGTTTTTAGAGCCTAAAGTGGTGGGGTTTTTTTTGTTTTTTTTTTTTTGGTGGCATTTTATTTATTTATTGTTCTCTTGTATATGCTATAAATTCTCGGTGTTTCAAAGTTTGGCAAATATTTGCCTAGATCATTTACTTCTCCCCATTTCTAACCTAGCCCCCCAGCTTAATTGTAGGATTTATTTGTGGAAATTTTGGTGAGGAAAATAGCACCTGTTTTTGTAGGTCATCTTTGAGGGAGCCTTAATATTCTTTTCTTAAAGCTTTCATCATGAAAAATTTTAAGCATGTACAAAAGAAGAGAAAACAGTACAATCCACTTGGTTTACTCATAGCCCATCTTCCATAGTTATTAATTCATAGCCAATTTTGTTTCATCTCTACTGCCCTTCAACACGACCTTCCTTCCCTCTGGATTATTCTTTGAAGCTAATCCAAGATGGAATATCATTTCATTGGTAAATATTTCATCTGTAAATTTCTCTAATACTTAAGGAATGATTTTTAAAGGCACAATACCTCAATCACACTTTCTTAATATCATCAAATATCTAGTCAAGTTCACTGTTCCCCAATTATCTTACAATTTACTTTCATTCTTATTCCCATTTAGTTGTTTAATTTATTAATTAATTAATAGACACATTTGAATTGGGATCCACAGTGTGAAGAGGTAATGCCTGCTACGTTTCTTTTAACCCATTTGGCTCTACTTGGTGAGTTCTTTTGTTGAAGAATCCAGAGCATTTGTCTTGTGGGGTTTTCCAAATCCTGAATTGAACTGATGTTTCAATCAGTTTCAATCAAACTAATGTTTGATCTCTGTGCTTTTATTTGCCATCTTCTCTGAACCTGGCCTCTCTTCTATTTATAGGCCTGGTAAGATTCAAGTTCAGTTTTGCTTTTACTGGTGGGTTTTGAAGAGACAGCCTCAAAGGTGGCAAGTGTGAAGTGTGTAGGCAGGTGGGGCTTTCAACAACCCGTGATCTGTGCCAGACCCGCTGTCGCATACAGGCTTATGACACGGAGATGCTGAAAGTTCATTATTTCTATAAGGAGAAGCTTCCTGCTATCAACCCTTTGGCTCTCCAGTACCCTTTACAAAGGAAAAGCAGGCTAATTGCTTTTGCCTCTTTCCGTGTATTTACCAATTCGTGTAGTCATGAAATGGTTTCGTAGCATCCAAAGCAACCAGTGAGGTTTTTTTTTTTTTTTCAAAAATATCATTCTCATAAATTTAAGCATATTTGATTTTCTAGCCAAGGCAGGTGTTGTCTCTACTGATGGTTAAATTGTTCCATTTTAGCTAGTGAGAGTTTATCCAGACTGGCTGTGAAGTCTTCTGATAGAGAATGATCTCCTTTTCTCATGTAACAAAATACAAAATTATTTTGTATTTTCCTGCCTCAGATGGAAATCAGCAATTTCTCCAAGAAGACTTATATCCTTTTATGGAAAATAATATTTCCTATAAAGTCCCATGAAATGTCACAATTATGACATTTTGAAGGAGAGAAAACACACGCTCTAGATTGGGCAATCCAGACCAGTAAAACATTGGATTGCGTTTGATACTAGACGAAGGAAAACAGGAGAAAAATATGTTGGAGGAAAGTCTGCTTTTGTGCTTTATCTACTAGGTTATAATGTTCACTGTCTCCAAAAAAGGGAAAGCAAGATTCAAGCCAAATTGCATCCTTCTTTTCGGATGAGGGCGTCTTGGCGTTCACCATTTGCCTAAGCATACATTTATAACTTCGGGATTTTTATTAAGTGAAAAAATCTTAGCATTGCCCCGAAGGACCCCCCCCCTTTAACACTGGATTTGCTTCGAAACGATGTTTGAAAAGCCAGGCATGGTTTCCTATTGATGTGACTGATTTAATAATGTTCTTCTTCATTTTGTTTATGCAGCCTTCTTTGAACTGCTTGCTCTAGACTGTTTTAAGCGTGATATCCTAATCTGGTCTATTTCTGCGGGTAGTACGCTCAGAGAAGAGCCAAAGTGAGCCGAGATGTCCGTTATCTTAGGTGATCCCGAGCGCCGGGGCAGCTCTGCCTTTGGTGACCTGCAATCACAGAGCCCAGGGATGGGTAGCTCTGGGCTTCGATGTGCATTTTGATGAGGCTCCCATGACAAATCTAATGGAAGGCTCTGGCTAGCTGATGCATAGCTGGCCTCCTGCCCTCATTTAACACACAATGCATTCTTCATTCCACATACCATAGTCTATTTATGGATTCTGTTCAGACCAACGCAGAAAATAAGATATATTTTTGTCTCATTTAATAAAGCCGGACACATAGGAAAAGGAGGAAAAGAATGGCTCAAGCTCTCAGCCACATTTTAGCATACAGATGGTAACTATAGGAGGTGTTAGTTGCAGGGGGAGAAAAAAAAGAGTTGATCAGGAAGATTTGCTTGAGTGAATTTTGATTTTGTTTCCAGCAGACCTCATCACATGGCATTGTTTATGCAGATAGACCCTCTTTTCAGAAACCGTCTGGCTTCAGAAAACCCCTGTCAGTCGAGCATAAAAGCAAAGTTGTACAGCAGCAGTTAGCAGATCTGAAAGGCTGGCTGAATGGAGCTTGGGTGGAATATGCAGGCAGGCAGGCAGACAGAAAAGCCATTCTTCTCTGTGCCCCGACGGTGTACAGAGAGACAGCAGACCCCGGAGAAAACCCGAAAAGGCCTGGAGAAAGGGAGCAGTCACCCCTCCGCTAGAGAAAAGGAAAAATCTCCGTTAACGGGAGCTCAGGATTTTAGACACGAGTGCACTGAAAGAACAAAGACACGATTTCACCCTTTCCACCGTATTTTTAGTCCCTGACACGGGCAAATATTTATTCTCTCTCTTCCTGTCCATCTCTGATTCCTGGTTAGAGAAGATTGAGGGAAAAGAAGAAACAGTGTGATTCACTCACAAAGAAATGCATCTGTTTCCATGTTCCTCGCATGTCTTACAGGGACAAACGAGCAAGTTTTACTGATATCGATGGCAGAGGTAAAATGGGAAATCTGAGAGAGGTTTTCCTTAGTAATCTGTGTCTTCCTGGATGGTGGGCTGGGCACCACAGACTGGAAATCTCTGCGTCATGGCACTTTGCTTGTATTTACTGTGTTTACGCGCACAAATAGAGTTTTCCATATGTATTATATGTACGCCATTCACGAACCGTTCTAAAAATATAAATACTGCACTGAGAACAATGGGTTTGTAAATCTAACAGCAGGGAACAAAGGATCGTATAAATTCAAGTGTATTTTGGTTCCCATAGAAGATTATTGTATTTTTCCACTTTGTGAAGAGCATAGATTTTCCCACAGAATTTTCAAGAAAGGTTAAGAGGCAGAAAATCCAAGGTGGTGGGTGCACTTCTTATCAATAGACTGAAGAGCACTTGTTTTAATTTTTCCGTTGCGTCATTTATTATGACTCAGTTCAGAAAAGGCTGAGAATTATTTTCCTTTTTCTGTATGGATAAATACTTTTTTCTTAATTGAACACATCACTATATATAACAAGATGGATAGATATTAATTGTGTATGAATACAGGGAACATTGACACTCCGATAGTGAATATACCTCTTACTTCAACATAGCGTGGTGTTTATTGCTTCTCCTCTGGCCATGGCCTTCAGAGTATTATTATTATTATTATTATTTGACTAGTATGGAAAGGCATCCATTCTGATCAGGGATAAAATAAAAAATAAAACCCTAGGTCAATGCTACATAAGGGCAATGAATAATGTATTTTTAATAGTTCTGTCTTTCTTGCTTCGGCGGCCTTTCAAAGTGATGGACAAGTCCTGGATGTCTTTCTTGAAGTCACCGCACAATAACAGCCAAGAATTTCAAAACGCTTTGTCTTTGCGGGGTTTGGAGACCGCTGGTCATTAGGTCCACCTTAGAAGCACATCTTTTTGAGCTATGCAACCTGGAAACAGCAAAGAAAGAGAACTTTGGCATCATCCACATTTCAGGGCCCTGCCTTCCTTTCGAAGTAGGATAGCCTCCTCTCTCCTTTTTCACCCGCAAGAATAACAACAGACATTTTTGGGGGAATGTTGGGGGCTCTCAGCAAAGGGTTATTTCCATCTGTCATCGGTTTGGATTTTGCATATCAATAAAAAATTAATAAACTAATTTCAGGCATATACGACACAGTTAATGTGGAAGGCCTATTGTTAGGAAAGAAATAGTATCTTCCTATCAGTGGATTTAAACAGCCATTCATCATTTCTAAAGGGCAATTATTTGGAATCCATTAAACTGGAATTCATAATACCCCTGCATACTGAATTTTAAATAGAAATCTGTATTTAGATGAAGGAATACATTAGTATAAGTCATTAGAGCACTGAAAATCTATGACTTGTTCATTTTTCACTTTTTCTTCAGATAATATGAAGCACTGGGGATGTTGGTCCTTCAGTAACACCAAACAGAAAGAAAACCAGGCACTCTTGTCACAGCATTGCTATAGATAATGATGTTTTCTTTCTCTTCCTCTTTTTTTTTTTTAATCTTCGTGTTTCAGATTTTCTAATTGTTACGCACAAAATGAATCATCTCATGGAAAACTCCTCAGTAATCGATAGAAAACTCCTTTCTCCAAAATGGTGGCCCCTTTCTGCAGTTGTATCTTCTCTGGCTCCCTGGTGTCTACATTCTAAAGGTTACAGCTCAAGGGGCCCCTGGGTGGCTCGGTCGGTTGAGCGTCCGACTTCAGCTCAGATCACGATCTCACACTCCGTGAGTTCGAGCTCCGCGTCGGGCTCTGTGCTGACAGCTCGGAGCCTGGAGCCCGCTTCAGATTCTGTGTCTCCCGCTCTCTCTGCCCCTCACCCGCTCATGCTCTGTCTCTCTCTGTCTCAAAAATAAATAAAAACATTAAAAAAATTTTTAAAGGTTATGGCTCAAGATAGCATATCAAAGTTATAGGAAGCCGGGTGAACAGTCACACAATCTCAAATAGGTGGAGAGAGCTCATTTTGATTGGTGCAAATTTAAATTATAAGACATTTAAAAGCAAATTTAGGCCCACTAATTGTAAATAATATTGATTGGTGCAAATTTAAATTATAAGACATTTAAAAGCAAATTTAGGCCCACTAATTGTAAATAATATGAAAATATTGGTTATTAGACCTGTTTTAATACATGGACAAGGAACATTTATAGTTATTATATTTATGTATATAGAAATGTTTTTTGTTTTTTATAATTGCTGTATAGGGACAGAAGAAAGCTAGGTTGATAGACATCTAACCTAGCCAATAATTAATATTACACTATCATTTTGCTTAACATCCCCTCGCCTCAACAAACCGTGCTAAATAAATTATAGTCCAGCCCATGTTAGAATAAATGCCAACTCTGAATTAGTGTGGCTTGATGGACTTTCTCTGTGTAACATCTCTACTATCTTGTAGCTTGAATTTCTGTTGACGTCGACGTGCTAGTTATTTATATTGACTCCTTTAGTAGCTATATTTGGCAAAGGAGAAATGAGAAACTCACAGCTAAGAAAGATGAAGTTAAAGAAGCCTTCGCTAATCTGGACATTCTTCTCTGTGCCCCGACGGTGTACAGAGAGACAGCAGACCCCGGAGAAAACCCGAAAAGGCCTGGAGAAAGGGAGCAGTCACCCCTCCGCTAGAGAAAAAGAAAAATCTCTGTTAACGGGAGCTCAGGATTTTAGACACGAGTGCACTGAAAGAACAAAGACACGATTTCACCCTTTCCACCGTATTTTTAGTCCCTGATACGGGCAAATATTTATTCTTCTCTAAAGCACCCTTCACGAAACTTCCCCACTCCCCAACACACACACCGATCCCTCTGCCGCATGCAGATCTTGGTAAGACAAACTCATGGGAAGGCAACTAACATAACAGTTGCACACACTCCACGTGTGTTGACGTGTGCTGGTAATAAATGAGATTCTTAAACAACGCGGCATACGGCCCTATGACTTTCAGCCTCCTTTGGAACGGTACAAACGCAGTCTGTTCCAGCATCCGTACTATTAGCATGTTTCCTGACAAGATGTTAAGTTTTAAACATGTGCCCAAGCACGGGCGTCTGCTTATAGGTGCACATGCATGGGACGTGCTGTATGCACATACTTTGTAGCACACCAAATCGCGTGCCAGTAAACAAGTAAGTTGGGTAACGTTGAACTATAGGCAACAGTTACCAAAGTTCAAAGGACCAGAAGCCCCAGAGTTGCTTTTTTGTCTTGGGTAATACACACTCCTATGAAAAATGTACAATCATGTGCTTATAGACGCAAAGGCAACAGGAAATCCGGCCAGGTTCTGGAGTGTGTGTTTGTGGCTGCTTCAAACTTTTCCTAGATGCACTTTTACGATGTTTATTTGTTCCCCCACCCCCAGTCTGAGGATATAAATTCCACCTTGCTTTCTTTTTTTCATTTAAAAAAATTTTTTTAAGGTTTATTTATTTTTGAGAGAGAGACAGAGAGAGACAGAGAGAGAGATCGTGATTGGGGGAGGGACAGAGAGAGGGAGACACAGAATCTGAAGCAGGCTTCAGGCTCTGAGCTATCAGCACAGGTGTGATGCAGGGCTCGAACTCACGGACCATGAGATCATGACTTGAGCCAAAGTCAGAGGCTTAACTGACTGAGCCACCCAGGCACCCCATCAACCTCACTTTGCTAATTCACAAAAGAAAGTTAAACATTTGCTAAGCAACTTTTAAAGATGCATTAAAAGGTACCTTGCATATAAAAGTATATGTCATATATTATATAACATACTATATACATTACATTTATACCTGTGTGTGTGTGTGCGCACACATGTGTGTGTGTATCTATGTATGTAAACTGGGGAGCAGACAACCATAATAGCTGCACTCATATCAAGCCTTGTTTTACTTTGCTGGACTGCTATAACAAAATACCACGAACCGAGTGGCTTGAACAGAAATATATTGTCTCAAGGTTTTGGAGGCTTGAAGTATAAGATCGATATACTGGCAGAGTTGGTTCCTTCTGAGGTGGTGAGGGAGAGTGTGTTCCAGACCTCTCCACTAGTTTCTGGTGGTTTCGTGGCAGATGTCGGCTTGCCAAGTTCCTTGCCTTGTAGGCACGTTAGCCTGATCTCCGCTTTCACGTTCGTGTGGTTTTCTCCCTGTGCTCATGTCTGTGTCCAAACTTCCCTTCTTAGAAGAATGACGGTCATATTGGATTAAGGGCCCCCCTCCTCCAATATGGCCTCGTCCTAACTGAAATAACTCATCTACAATGACCCTATTTCCAAACAAGTCTACACTATGAGACACTGGATTGGGATCCCGACACACAAAGTTAGAGGGGAGACAATTACACCCATTACAGGGCCTGTATACACAACCGACGAGAAGAGCTTTTGTGAATCAAGTTTAACAAATGGCTTTGGGAAGGGGGCCGCCTTCATGGGAAGCTACACTCTCTAGCACAACTTTCATTCTCAAGGGAAAATGAGTCTGCTCAGGTGAGCTACGCCCAAGGCCCTCTTTTCCACCCCCCTGCATTGCACAAGGGTGTAAACTTTACCAGAGCAACAGTGTGGCTAAGAACGGCTTAGAGCCAAGCGGTCACACAAATCACAGTCTGGCCACAGCTCAAACATGCGATGAAACTGGGCTTACACATGCCAGTTGTGGCTTGAGTTTTGGTGTGGGGAAAAGTGGAAATGGGCAGATGGAGACGCTTCCCAGAGATGCTGGTGAAGGTTTCTTAAATTCCGATACATCAGGAGGACCTAGACTGTCCCGGCCATGCCTCTCTCTGGCGTAATGCCAAGAAGGCCATTTGTCACTATTTCATATAGGTAGCTCGTTTTGGAAATTTATACCAACACTGTATACAGTTGAAAGTGTGTCAAGCAATAACACCTCGTTATAAAATAATTAACATAACATGCCCACCTCTTAGAGCTAGCTCACGACATACCTCATACATTTAAATTTCAATCTGCCCTATTTTAATAGAAATCCAAGGGGTTACCGTCAGATGCATTATGCTAAAAACATGCAGCCTTATGCAAAGAAGAATGCGAAAGAAAGCTGCACGTGATTGATACTTAATAAATGTTTATGGAAGGCATTTTGAAATTTTGTTTGATGGGTACTAGAAAGCAGAAGATTAATGGGTGGTCCTTTGGCAGATGTGAATTTAAAGAATACCCAGTTGTTTGGTGAGAGAGAGCACTTTGGGAGAAGCTACCTAAGAAAATCAAGACAAAATTTAGACAAAAATTAATAGAACATTGAAGTGACTACAGTCTGAGTAGACCTCATGCTCACTCACTAGATTATCTCCTTTACCTAAAAGGCGGGAATATTGTATCATCTGCCTAACTATTGGAACCTGAGGAGCCAGAGAGGGAGCCCTGCATGAATTCCAAAATAACAGTTTGAAGATGCATGAGATATATTGTTAGAAATAAGATTATGTTCAGTAAACTGTCGTATTATCTATAGTGCTCTTTTTTCCCCATGTTGGAATTTTATTCTTCGCCTCAGTCAATGCCAGAGTGATTAACATTGATGCTATTTAATTAAGCCTTTATGTAAATAGTTTTACTTTTGATAAATTCGTTATGACCTCAGTCCTCTTTAGGGATATCCCAGTTCTTAAACACCTGTTTTCGCTGGATCACGAGGTACTTATGAGGAGATTCTGGGCACCATGTCACGTGGTAAATATATGCTGGGGGAGTTTGGGGCAGTCTAAGTACAAGCAGTCACACAATTCCTCAACACTTACGAATAGAGTGAGGTGGTCATGTCACATTAGGTAGTCAGGAATGAATTGGTGTTGTGGGTTGAATTATCTCCTCCTAAAAGATACCTTGAAGCTCTAACACCGGTATTTGTGAATGTGACCTTATATGGAAATAAGAATCTTTGTAAGTGTAATCCAGTTAAGGTGAAGTCAATTAGAGTGAGTCCTAATCCGATCTGACTAGGGTTCTCACAAGAAGAGGAAAATGCCATGTGAAGACAGAGAAGCAGAGAGAAAGGGCCATGTGAGGACAGAAGGAGATTGGAAGGCTGAAAGCCAAGAATGGTGACTCAGCCGGAAGGCACCAGAAGCTAGGAAGAGGTGAGGAAGTGTCTCAGGGGGGAGCATGTCTCTGCTGACTCCTTGGTTTTGACCCTGTAGCTCTAAAACTGTGAGAGGACAAATCTGTTTTGAGCCATACTTTCTCACGGCAGCCTGAGGAGTCTAATACATTGGGTTCTGGATACTTTGCATTTTGCATTATACAAACTACACGGCTACACAAATGAAATTGCAAACTTCTTGAAAACAAGCATATGCTTTCTTTGTCTCTAGTCCTGCTTTGGAAATACGTATTTGCCCACATACGTATATACATATATATATATATATATATTTTTTTTTTTTTTCCTGCTTATGCATGGCACAATTCAATAAATGCATCAGGCTTACACAGTCCAAGGTTGGAAAGTGTTTGGGATTAATTTGTGTTCTTGTAAGGGTAAATCAAATCTGGACCTTCACAAACTAAGGAGGTAAGCCAGTCTTTTCAACCTATCTGGATCCCCATCCAAATCATTGCTATCTCTTCTTCCAAATGTGGGTCCCCACTGCCCTCATGCTCTTTAGATTTGCAAACTTTATAATGGTTCTACCCAAGTCTGCCCTCAAAAGAAATGCCCTTTTCTCCCTTACCTTTAAGAACATAAACATCTGAACTGAAATGCCTGTTTCCTCAGTAAGACTTATCTCAGCTGGGTGGAAGCAATTTGATTAAATCAGTTCACTTTAAAGAATTAATGGCAACCTATTTGATGTTTTCAAGGATATTTGCATTTTGAAAGAGGAAAATTATTAACATAAATTAGTCTTTTATTAATAGAAATTTAGACGGCATGCAAAACAAAGAATTGCATGGTGTGGAAAGAGATTTTGAAGGAGATGGTCTTTTACATTATTCATCGTATCTTATCATTTAGGTAATAGCTTACTCCACATTCTAGTCAAGCAATCATGTTTCCATATTTTCATCACTTGTGGGCACAGAAGAGGAGACTATATTTTGAAAATACTGGTTACTAAATACTAAATACTGAGTATTTAGATTCATATTTCAAATTCATGGAACTTTTAGGGTGAAAATACTTTTGCGTAGAGACTTTTACAGGAAGGTAGACACAGCTTTAAATTTTGGCGTTATCATGCAGGACAATATAAGCCAATGATCGAACTTCATACTGTCCCAGTATACTCTATGTGAAATGAAAATTAAATGACAAAACGCATATAAATTGCCTGGCACCGTACCTGACCTACATTCATTCAAAAATGTTTATTGTGCACCTGCTATGCCCCAAACGCATAGTACATTATCAATAAAATTGCTTTATTTCCTTTGTTGGTGAGCACGCACCAAAAATATGACTTGGGAAAGAGTGAAACATGTACCACCGACTCCGTCCAGCAAAATATCATCTGTTTGCTAATTCGATTGTTATTTATTTTTGCCACATCACTTCCAGTTTCATATACAAATTCCCTTATATGCCATGTATAGTCTACAGTGTATGACACTAATCTCAAAGAGATTTGAATTATATTAAATATTCACATGAAGAAAAGGCTGGTGTCATGTGACGATTATGGGTCTAATGCAGCTCTGTTATCTACTTCGATGTGGATAACTTTTTTAAGGCGGAAAATTTTCACTTTGTAGTATGAAGTATTTCTTTTTATTGTTTTTATTAAGGAAATCTATGCTGGTATAAAAATTGGAAAAAATCTTTTTCTTAAGGTTACAGAGCAATGGAGTTAAAATTCTAAAAAGAAAGTTCCTCTGACCCACTGACGGCAATTTAAGAAAGTTGCTTAAACTTCTTAAAGCCCCATTCCAGATGAGAAGAGGACCCAGAATTGTCTCACTTCCCAAATAAGGTGTGCTATAGAAAGACAAAGGGTGTTTAAGGTCATGATTTAGATTTAGCCTCAGGCTTCTATCAATAATTAAGCTCTGAAAACCTTCTAGGCAACAATTCTTTTTGTTTTCAAAGGTTAATTGCAGAGTTTTTCTGTGTATTTCTATCCTTTGAGCAAATATTCCATTAGCAAATGAGTTACCTAGCTCAGTGTATCTGATTATTTGTGTCTGTTTGCTGGCTGGGAAAAATCCTCAGAAATCCATCTCCGATGTCTAGGCACATATTAAGTGGCTATACTTCAGTATTATCTGGCTTTGCATGTGGTTTGTACCACACAAAAAAGGTTATGTGGTTCAACCAATAAATACCACAGCCTGTCTTTATTCATTTTTTTTTTTCATTCTGTTCATCGGCTTGACTTCTTATCATCTGCATATTAATTTAAAAATAAATTGATCAGTAATGCTGATCAGTCAGAATCATCCTTAGCTTTCCCAGGACTTTTTCAAATAGTGGTTGGTGATGATTTGGGTTGACCTCAGTCGTGTCATTTCACTTGGTTAGGCCTTAGGTTCCTCTTTCATGAAATAAGGAGGTAGGACTCAAGGTATTTTTCTGATTTAATTTCCAATGAGTCCATTATTTCTGTGCTGGACAATGGCGCTGCATTTACAGGTGCAATACAGAGCCAGTCCCCTGGGGGGGGGGGCATTTATCATAGGGCCCATGTGCAGGTGGTGATGACATCAGTAGCAGGGACTAGTGTGGGAAACTTGCACTGGTCACAGGGACATAGTAGACAGTGGGCTAACGTTTGTTCTGCAAGTTTGCCTTTCAGATGATCTAAACCACTATACAGTGGTTAGGGTTATTGATCTACGTAAGAGTAGTATTTGAGAACTCAGGGGAAAGGAACAGTGACTTCCCTAAGGATGCCTTCTGTGGGCCCACACCAGTTTTGAACTATGTATGTCAGGTTGCTAGTTAAACACGCAAGCTTGAATAACCCGATTTGATTTTAATCATCTCCATTTATCAAATTAGGGAAGCCAATGACTGGATTTTTATTTTGCTGAATTTTACTTAAAGATGTTTATCCAACTCATACTGGTATCTCTCTCTCTCTCTCTCTCTCTGTCTGTGTGTGTGTGTGTGTGTGTGTGTGTGTGAATTTGTGTAGTCAACAATTTTTTGATAAGTACCTACCGTATATCAGAAACTATGTTAGACTGGTCAGGAAAGAGCCACTTTTATTATAACCCGAGGAGAATTTGACTCTTTCCCAGAAATTGTTTATCTTGTACTTGAAACGGAGAAAAAAGCATCATCTCTGAAAATGTCAGTTTGAGGCCCAACATATATTAAACTCGTGGCAGTGTTAGGTCTCATTCTGTTTCTATCTTATATTTGTATTCTTTATGAGTAGGGGTCTGTTTTCAGTTCATCTTGTAATTTTCTAAGCACGAGTAAGCCTAAAGCCTCACCGATTAAGCCAAGATCACCTAATTAATAAAGCTAAGCTATAATAGCTAAACCTTGAGATTTATAAAATACAGTGTAATGGTATGATTTAAAAAAATTTTTTAAATGCTTATTTATTTTGGAGAGACAGAGAGTGAGTAGGGGAGGGACAGAGAGAGAGGAAGACACAGAATCCGAAGTAGGCTCCAGGACCTGTCAGCACAGAGCATGACGCAGGGTTTGAACTCACGAACCGTGAGATCATGACCCGGGCTGAAGTCAGATGCTTAACCGACTGGACCACCCAGGTGCTCCAAGAGTGTAATGGTATGACTGAAGGCTCAACCATTCCATTGTCATCTTGTGTTTCTGGATACATTTCTGACGATTCTTATCTAACATTAGAACCATCCTCTCTCATCCTTTCCTAATTATCGCATGTGATTGGTGGTCCTGTTTTCGCTTTTTAGTATTTTAGCTTTAGTATTTTCCCTGCGTTTTGTCTACTGAGTCTGAACAACAATCAAAAAGATTTTTACTGGGACAATTGTTGGTGTGTAACATAAGCTCAGCGAACTAACTAATAAATACCTCTGCTCTGGACAGCTCCCAGGAGGACTCCGCAGTTATGGGCACAACATATGGTAATAAAAAATATTCTTTTGTTGTCTGAATTCTGCTGTTTTCTCAACCAAAGGTACACACTGGTATATACGAACCAATGAGAAAAATTAAGAAAATGACCGTACCTGAACATTTCTCTTTGGATTGGTGGTTCTCCTGATGGCTCATGCTGTTTCTTGCTACTTTTACTCAGAGATGGTCCCTCTAAAGTTGCTTTCCACCAGGTGGCTGTGCTGAAGCCCAATCTGACTTGAGTGAGTGACACATAAGGTCAAGGTCACCTCAGTTTTGTGTAGGCCACTCCATGAAATTAATCTTTATGAACATAAATGTTGACACAAATACTCAATTTCTGTCAATTATTCTAATTTTTACACACTGAGAAAGAAGTTTGTTGTGTTTACTCTAAACCTCTCACTGCGGTGGGGTGTGTGGGGTGCTGTGTCATACGAACTCACGATATAAATATGGCTTTTCCTCCTGGCACATCAAATTTAGTGAAAGATTTTGGAAAGAAGATAAATGTGTCATCTCATTAAGCCTATAAAAGTATCATTTTATTAATTGTGCTTATATGTATAGTGGAGAATGAGTACATTTAAGGCTCTAAGATAAAGAGACATCAATAATATTTCTTCCAATGGAAGGCCTACAGTTTGATTCTTAGGCATTCCCTCATCACTCATCTGTCTGCGTACTTTTCATTCATTCATTCATTCATTCACTGTCTACAGTTAGGGATTCTAAAGAGGAAGAGTTTGAAGAGTCTTGTTCTAAGCAATGTGGGTATGAATGAGGTGTGGGCGGGGGGAAGTAATAGGCACAATATGGTAATAACCACATTTTTTTTCTTCCATGGTGATGTTAAGATTTACCTACTTGGACCAAATAATGTTCTGATTGCCATATACTTATTTGAGGGTAACACCCAGTCCCATTACCGATGTCAGTAGAAGAAATAGAAACGGGCTGGAGGGATACTTTTGCATACTTCTAAAATACATGAATGCTGGCAGAATTTTTTTTTTTTTTAATCCCCAAAAGGCCACAGAACACAAAGCTTAACACAAAATGATCTGGAGCGATGTTTGCCTTGGAAGGTGGCCATTTAATGTGTACTCTCTCCTGATGCTGTAGATTTCTCCCACTTAGAACTCACTTGCTTATTTGAATGTTAGCCATCGGTGTATGCCGCGTGAGTATCCCAGCTCCGAAACAGCCTCTTCTACGTTTTCCTCACCAGCCAGGGTCTGTGGGAACCTCTACCTATTTCTCAGTCATTGTGAGCAGTTGCTATAATTTTTATTGCCTTTTTAGTTCTTAGAGTGATCTCTGTCTTATTGTTAATTATTTTGATACACGCATATCACCTGTGTCTAAATCTTATGTTCTATCTTCCGCATATGTATAACATATATTGTATACATAGAGTGTATACATACATAATATGTAATACATATTGCATGTACATCTGTACAGATCATCCTTAACTTACCATGGGGTTATGTCTTGATAAACCCATTCTAAGTTTAAAATGTGGTTCAGTCAAGAATGCACTTAATACTCCTAACCTACTGAACATCATAGCTCAGCCTAGCCTACCTTAAACATGGTCAGAACATTTACGTTAGCCTACAGTTGGGCAACATCATCTAACACAAAGGCTACTTGATAATAAAAGGGTTAAATGTAATTGACTTTGTGCTAAAAGACAAAAACAGAAGGGTTGTATGGGTAGAATAGTTTTAAGTGTACTGATTGTTTACCCTCATTTTTTTGTTTTTTTTCATGTTTTTTATTTTTTTAATGTTTGTTTATTTTTGAGAGAGACAGAGAGAGAGAGAGAGAGACAGAACATGAGCATGGGAGGGGCAGAGAGAGGGAGACACAGAATCCGAAGCAGGCTCCATGCTCTGAGCTGTCAGCACAGAGCCCGAGGCAGGGCTTGAACTCACAAACTGTGAGATCATGACCTGAGCCAAAGTCGGCCACTCAACCCACTGAGCCACCCAGGCACCCCTTTGTTGTTTACCCTTGTAATCGTGAAGCTGCCTGGGGGCTGTGGCTTGAGGCCCCGCATCACAGGAGAGGATCACACCGCATATCAATAGCCCTGGAAAAGATCCAAATTCAAAATATGAATTACAGTTTCTATTGAATGGATATTGCTTTCATACCATCATAAAGTCGAAAAATCATGAGTGGAACCACCATAAGTCACGGACCGTCTACGATGTTATGCTGTATTTTATGTATCATATCTGTGTAATGTATTTATCTCATGTGTGCCTAAATCATTGTGTAATATCTATATTGCCCCTGGGATACCTTTAACATGGAGCTAATGATCAAAATTTCTAATAACGTAGGTCAAGTTAGAAATACAGCCATTTTGCAAAATATATTCCATAGAGCAATATTTGTTCAGTAGTGCTGATAGACGTCTTTTGAAAAATGGGTACCATGGACAATTAATTTGAAGTATGCTAAGTAAAAGCCATTTAAAAACATTCACTGAAGAACTTTTAAGGTCTATTGTGTGCAGTGTCTGTGGTGGATAATTAAAATGAGGTTATAACACACAGAGGTTGCCAACCTCCTTTAAAAGCGGTAGACCATCTTTCAGCATCTCGACTGACAAACTAGATTTTCATACGTACATTCCAGGAAACGCCAGATACTTAGGGATCACTAGAGAGCTTAAGTTCATACTTTGCATCTAAAGATACTATAAAAGCACCCCTGTCAATAATGTTTTAATTCCTGATCTTGAGTAACTGGTTTCGCATTGGGACATACTCCTAGGAAACACTAGTTTCCTGCGTTAGGAACCAGTAATGTTAACTTGGGGGTTAGAAGTCAACTTCTCTAATTATTAGTCAAAATAATTGATGGGAGTAGTATGGCTTATCAAATCAAGTATTTATTGACTACTGGATAAGCATGATTAAGCGAAGAGATACAAATGTAGCCAATGTTCTCAAGGTGCTGACTCCAGGGACTCTGGGGCAGAGATGATCCCAAGACTATCTCTCTGGCTGCAGACCTGACAGCCGATGTATCTGCAATCCCAGCCCTTTTCAAAATATTCCCCATGCCGTCCTCATACATACAATTGTGAGAGTCCAGAGAATTAGTGCCTATGTTTTTCAGCAAATTAGTCCTCCAAATGACCTTCTAGAAGATATCGTCTCCCTCCTTCCTGACTCCATTTAAATATATCTGCTTCTTACACCTCTTCATATCTCATAAGCTAATCCAATGTGATTTGCCACAGGTTCTCATAATGAATAGTGTTCAACGAGATGCACATGGGCTCATCATTACTAAAATTACCATAGTTGTCCATATGCCATTGGCTCTCCTCCAGTGCAACAGAGCCCTGAAAGCTTAACCAATGTTGTGGGGATTACCAGGTTCCCAGGAGTCAACAGAGATTTCCCCAAGCTCAAGGAAAAGTGGTGATTTCTGAGATCCAAGAGGTTTTAGGATTCAAGAATCGGTTCCTTATAACACAAAGTGGTGGCTGGATCCCAGGAAAATAGCTAACCTGAATTCTGGGCATTGGAATTCCCAGTCATGGAAACTTCTATTCTAGATTACATAGTGCTTCTAGTGTCCGAAGTACGTGTTACCATGGTGTGCTTAGTGAGGATGTTCCCACGTCAGGGCATGTTTTCACAGCGTGCCAAAATGTCAAAGGACCAAAGACACGCGTTGTTGTTCAGAGCCCCCGGTGTTCTGAATTCATGTTCTCATTCAACTGCGTAACAGGATCCTGAAGCAATACTCTTACGTGCTTCCAGTGTCTTATGGAATTTTTAAAGTAGCTCTTCTTCAGTTTTCACTTCATTCCTTTCTCCTCCCAGTTCTCAGAATGGAAAGGCCGAGCCAGAGGGCGAATTTTAGACAAGTGTTAAAAGTACAATTAACTCCCACTCCCATCCTCCCATATTATTGAAGAAATAGTTCCTGCATCCAACTTTTCTGTTGGTGTCTCCTGTCCTTTGAAATAATTTATTCTCCAGTTGGTTCCCAAGGCTGTCACATACCTTGACCGTTGATAAGTGTGTTCCACAAGTCTTTGAGACATACCCAGATATGCTTGGGTGCTTGCAATTAGAAAATCTTACTAAAACGTTAAAGTGTGTTGTATCTCATGAATTTTGGGGGCTCTACTTCTAGTGTAAGTAAGCAGTAGGACTCATCTAAGGTAGGAATGTAGGGTTGAAAAGAGCAGATTTTCAAAGAGAACTTCTTTTCCTGCATTTGTAAGTCTAAGCTCAATTTTGACTGGATATGTAGGTAAGGGAGAGGAAGACGCCTCTGAAGGGAGAAAAGCCAGGAGTCAACAGAGATTTCTCCAAGCTCAAGGAAAAGTGGTGATTTCTGAGATCCAAGAGGTTTTAGGATTCAAGAACCTAGGATTCAAGAACAAAGTGGTGGCTGGACCCCAGGAAAATAGCTAACCTGAGTTCTAGGCATTGGAATTCCCAGTCATGGAAACTTCTATTCTAGATTACATAGTGCTTCTAGATCTCAAGGACGATGCAGGCGTGGATAATGGTCTTCCATGGGTAACTAGAGAGGACCAAGGACTAGAGGATCCAAATGCTTGTCTCCCTTTTAGATCTCTGGATGATTAAATAACTCCAAACTTAGCAGAGTCGAATTTCCCATCCATCTAGGCAATGGGAGCTTGGAGTTGAATTTGATTTTATTTAAAGGAAAACACAGATCTGAATGTGCAAGAACAGTTTCACTAATTTCAGAATTCAACCCAGAAACACTAAAAACCTTAGAATCCTCGACCTCATCAAAGTTACGTTTCTATGATATGCAACACCTAACTTATTCTAACAATGCGAGGCAATATATGTCAAATGCCAAAATGAGTACAAAGTGTAAGAATTTTTAAACCTCAAAGCAGAATGTATGTGTGAGTGTGATACAAGAGAAGTCTTCGGGGAAGATAAGTGACTCCTCTTGGGCCACGACAGTGGGCAGGTGTGGATAGCAAGCCGAAAAGAAAAGAAAACTTTCCCAAGTAGTCAAACGGTACAGACAAACGTGTAGGCAGGAAAGAGAATCATGTTTTTAGGGAAGAGGGAGGACACCAGGGTGATGAATAGATAGGAACGAGAGGGATGGGGAAGCAGGTCCAGCCAGCCTTTGCACTAAGTGGCTTCCCAAATGTCTAATCTTCATCATAAACAGGCACAGGAGGTATTCGTGTCTCCATTTGCTGGATGAGAAATAGGGACTAAAGAAGTTGGATGGTGTGCCTTCATCAAATAGGTTAAAAATGTGAGCCATGAGCTATGAATGATGGCCAGATCCATTTCTGGCTAAAGCCCATATGTTTTATTTGAACTATCCTACATTATTTCTAGCATTAAAATATTTTTATAGCACATTGACAATTCAATAGATGGATTCTTGTATTCTGGGAGAACACATAACTAAATCATTAACTGAAAGTAAACAAATAGCTACTGCTTTTTTTCTTACAGCTAGAATTGTGTTTGAGGAATTTTAAGAATGAGATACAAATGAAGCTTTCTGTTGATTTAGAGCAATGTCTTATAATCAGGTAAAAGATGCATGAAATTTGCATCAATTAACAAAGCCAAATGAAATCAGAAAAGAGCAAAATTTCACTGTTGGAAGTGACATATTATTTTTTTTAATGTAATATTATTATTAAATGGGAGCAGAATCAGCTACCCTACAATGTGCATAACAGGAAAAATAGCAGAGCACGACTGCGGTTGTTTGAAAGGTGGCCCCCCGAAAGCTATGTCCGTGCAAAACCTGTGAATATTCCTTATTTAGACATGGGACCTCGTTTGGGAAAGGGTCTTTACAGATGTGATTAAGGTCATGGAGATGAGATCGTTGTGGATTAGGGTGAGCCCTGCGGCCGATGGTAGGTGTCCCTGTGAAAATAAAGAAAAGAAGGAACAGGACACAGCAGAGAAGGCCCTAGGAAGGCGGCGGAAATCGGAGTGATCTGCCATGAGCCAAGGGACCTGCTGGGGCTCCCCAAACATGGAGGAGCACATTCTCCCTCACAGCCTCCAGTAGGAGTCAACCATGCCAGCACCTTGATTGTGAGCTTCTGGTGTCCAGACTATGAGAGAATGAATTTCTGTGCTGCTGGTCACCCAGTTTTGTTGCAACGTGTTATGGCTGCCCAGCAAACAGATACAATGACAAGATGCCGTGTAAACCATAAGCCCGATGAGGTTCAGAAAATCCTCTCTTCTGCGTAGAATGATCCTAGTCATTAGCAAACGAACTAGTTTCCCTGTGGACAAAACAAACAAACAAACAAACACATAAAACAAAATAAAGAAAATAACATTGAGTGGGGCTATTGGGATTGGGCCTGAGTCTGAGTCTGTTTCTAGAAAGTTTTCTTTTCTTTGTTTTTTAATGTTTATTTATTGGGGCGCCTGGGTGGCTCAGTCGGTTAAGCGGCCGACATCGGCTCAGGTCATGATCTCCTGGTCAGTGAGTTTGGGCTCTGTGGTGACAGCTTGGAGCCTGGAGCCTGCTTTGGATTCTGTGTCTCCCTCTCTCTCTGCCCCCCACCCCCCTGCTTGCACTCTGTCTCTGTCTTTCAAAAAAAATGAATAAATGTTAAAAAAAAATAAATGTTTATTTATTATTTACTTTTGAGAGAGAAAGAGAGAGAGAGAGAGAGAGAGAGAGAGAGAATGCGCAAGCAGGGGAAGAACAGAGACAGAGAGAGGGAGAGAGAATCCCAAGCTGACTCTGCACTGTCAGCTTAGAGCCCAATGTGGAGCTTGAACCCAGGGACCGTGAGATCATGACCTGAGTTGAGATCAAGAGTCCATTGTTTGACTGACTGAGCCACCCAAGTGCCCCTCTAGAAAGTTTTCTTAACTGGGTTTTCCTATAAGCAAGAGTGGACACTGTGAGAATGTATTCCAGAGTGCTGGAATTTACTCTTTTCTGGTCCTTACAGGATTTTGTCCATTTATATGAAGCTTTATTTGAAGAACAAGTCACTGTGTGCTTGAAAAGACAAATATGTATGTTTACTCACATCTAACCTCAGAATTTAGGCTTCCTTTGCTCTTTTCCTTAACTTCAAGTGAAGGAAAGTCACCAGCACCCTCGTGCTCATGTGAAATGAATTCTTGATAATTCAGTTATATAAATCACACACAAATGCCCCACAAATAAAGCCTTTATTATAAATTTAATTACTTACGTGATTTATTTTGTTTTTATGAGACCAATACTTTAATAGTTTTTTTAAGTCACAGAAACAGTTGTTTATGTAACCACCGTAAAAAAGAATTACTATTCTCATAAATAAGAGTGCCTACATTCAGAAAGAGAGAATTACCAAATTCTGGAGCTCATCCTTCAGTTCTATATTTGGAGATTATAAATCAGTCTTCGGGACACATGAATATTTTAATTATCTTAGCCATTTATTGGAAGGTTTCCTCCCCTTTGATTTAAAACAGGATGGCGCATGTAGCAACCTTGTGAAATCCAAGCTCAAACAATATATTTTCATATTCGCAACGTGAAACAATACTTATCTCCTTCCCTAGCTCCTCTCCTTTTACGCCGTAAAAAGGCTTACTTGACTCAAAGGCCACTCCATCCATGAAGCCTTGTGCTGTCATGCTGGTCAGAAATCATTGCTCTCTAAACTTGTTTTATTGTTACATTCCTTTCCAAAAGTTACCACGTGCTGCCATGTGTTACAGTGATTTATGGGTGCCGCGCGCACCTCTATGAAGGTAAAAGCTACTCAAGTAGAGGTGGCAGTCACTTTCACTTGGTAGGTCACCTCCAGTGACTGGCAGGCAATGCCTGAGGCGCCATGTTGAGAAGGATCCAAGGGCCATGTTGCAGCTCAGCAGGAAGACAACGCAAAACAAAACAAAACAAAACACCTCTGATCAAAGAGGAGGGTTTACTACACACACGAGGGCTTTTGTTCTTTCTGTCCTTCAAGGTGGGACCAGATTGCATTTGCATGTCGCTTTCTAACGCAGCCCAGCACTGGGGCGTATGTTTATTTCCTGTCTGCCTCTAATTAATTAGCTCCAACATAAAAATACCGAAGTCTGCAAAAACTTCACCGAAACTAGGCACACATACCTGATCTGTCACTGATGGATCTCTAGAGTTGTCTTTTTTCCAGTGGGCTTCAGACCTTCTTATTTTGGGGGACCCTTGGGTCCCTGATTTGATTCCATTACGGTTCCTTTTCTTGGTTTATACTCTTGGATTAATAACTGGTTTCAGATTATCATGAAAAAACTGCCTGATGGATTTTTCCTTATTTCTCTAGTTGTAATTATATGGACGGAGGCCACTCTCGGTTCCATCACAGACACTGGAGACGTGGGTGACGTTGCAGCCTCTCAGCCCATGGGAAGTAGCCCGTGGCCCTATCACCCCGACACATTCAGAAGCAAGAGATCCATACCAGCCAGATACATATAGAACTTTTAATCAGCTGATTTTTAAGTGCATCTGTATATTAAGGGGACACATGTACCATGCAAATCCTCCCTGCCTTCTGTGAAAAAACGTGACACTTTCTACCTGAGTTATTATATAAAATTAATGCAAACATTGGATCATCGGCCTATCTTTATATTTTAAGTGAAGTATTTTAGTACTGAGGAAAGAAAATGAACTGACCCGGAAATCGGTGGTTTCGAAAAACACTTCGGTATAATATTTCAAGGAACGAGCTGACCTTGACAAGAGTAAAAGCCTTTTCTTCCTGCCTCTGTGTTTCATTCTGATGGTGGTAATTTTTATTTTTTTGTTGTCGTAGCGGAACATCTTTTGAGTGAAATCTAACTAGTAAATCAAAGGGAAAAAAAAGATCTTTGTAAGGAGAATAAGGTATTTGGGTTTTTAATTTTTTCTTTTTTTTACCTTTCCATGGTCTCTCATGAATGATAATATGCACGTATTGTGTTTGCAACCGCCACGACTTATGGATGGAGAAGAAAATAATTCATTTATGAGTCTTTGGGGATTTCCTAGGGTAGCGCATGCCCTGGGAATGGGCACTAACAGACCTAGCAGGTTGGTAAGTCCATTTGTTGGAGGCTATGGGAGTGAGGATAAGAACGAGAGTTTTCTGATCAAGTGGCATGGTTATATATATAAACATACGCACATATACACATGCATGCACAAATACACAGATGTATTATATAAAGATTAGAAAGGCAGGGGAAGGCAGATAGGTGTTATATATGCAACCAGATAAGAGGGTCATAATAGAGAAAAGTAGCTAAGGCAGGAAGGTATAGGGAGATAAAATATACTCTGGCATAAAAGAGATGTAAAGTGTATGGGACCCAGCTTCCTCAAATGGAAATAGAGGGCTCCTGACCTCATGAAATTTAGGCAGACAAGTATTCTAGAAGGCAGTGGGGTAGAGTTAAAGCTCTGGCCAAAGAGCAGTGGTTTATAACCCAGAAGAGATTCAGACACAAGGCTTGGTCTTAGCCGGGAACCCAGGCCAGACTCAGTGGCGAGATAGGTTTTGCATCTTGTAAAAGCATCACAGGACCAAGAAGGGTGGTAGAAGGAATGGAGTTATGCGGCTGGAAAGGAGGTCCAGGATCCCCTTCCAAGGAAGTCGCTCGGGGCCAGGGGAGCCCAGCACCTGTGCTGTGAGGCACAGTCTCCCTCGCTGCTGGCCGACGGTGCTCACGACACGAGTTTTGCCGTCACACTTGCATCGGGGATGGACTCTGCTCCTTACTAGCTGTTAAACTGGGCGCAATAATTAACCCCTCTGAGTAACCGTCCCTCGAATATAAACAGTGGCTGATGCTTCAATATTCTTATGAGTATTAACTGACATTATGTACGTGAAGCGCTTAGCAAATTGCCAGGCAGATACTCAACAAGCGCCCCCCCCCCCCAAACAAGAATAAAACCACTAAATATCTAATCATCTTTACCATTCTAGGTGGGAAACCCGAGGCTCCTTGGTTGTAGGTAACTCTGCCCCAATTACCCATGTAGCACATGGACTGGGATTCTTAGCCAGATTTGTCCAACTCCAGAACCTGCGGTCTTGATTCTAAATCGCGCTTAATGTGGGTGCGGTCCAGCCCAGATTCGGAGACTATCGGGAAGGATGAGTTCATCCTTGCCAGGATTAGTCCTGTGGCTGCTTTGCAATGACGAGTAAATCTCCCTCAGTAAGATCTGCTGTCACTTGATGTCAAGATGGGTAATAATATGTATATAAAAAAAAAACCCTCAATAACTTCTGAGTTTTACTTGATTTAGATATTCGAGTGACTTGCAGTCATCACCACAGCACGTGGTGCTGCTGTTCAGAAACTAATGTCCTATATGTTTTGGATGATGTGCTCAAAGTGCTGTTCTCAGGCTCACATGGTGAGCTGGGGGAAAGAGGCTTTTTGCAAAATCAGGAAACAGCTTTTGCAGGGACCCGGCCAAGACTCGACGCCGGAGTTTCTCAATATTCTGGATATGTTTGAAACACCTGCCCTCCGCATTTCTCTCCTCACTTACGGCCGCTTGCAACTTTTCCGACACAGGGTGCCCGTCGCAGAAAGGAAATATGGAATTTGAAGGGAGGCAGCTGATGGGCCCATGGCACACGTCTCACAAGCCGCCCAAGACCCACTGTGATACGGCTCTCGGGAGACTGGATGGAATTAGCGGTCTCCACCTAGAGCTTAGTATTTCCCTATTTGTTCAAGCACAGATCAACTCCAAAGGCAGCGAGAGGAGTTTCCCATGCAAAACTACAGCGAGGAGGCAGGTCCTGAAGCTCTTTAGATCCTCACTTTGATTTATGAAGAGACGAAAAATAAGACAATACAAAAAATGCTATGCTAGTCAGAAACCAGTGAAGTGAGATCAAGAATAACACTTTGTTCTGATCAGTGGAAGGTCAGAACTAATCCTCTGTCTCACCCTCATTTTGAGACTATCAGAGTGCAGTTTTGCAGGGGAATGATGAATTGGGGGTTGTCTCAGCTCGCTAGGTGCCGTAGATCTCATTTATTTTATTTTACAAGTCATTTGGCACAATGGTAATAATGACAACGAAATTGGATTCTTGCTACTTAAAAAGGCCTTCTGCTTTGTGCATAAATACCTTGGTCCATGCAGTCAGCTGTCGGGGGAAAGCCATTATCTAGTTACCACCTCTGGTTACAGTAACTTTAATTCAGCGATTTTAGCGCCACAATCAGACCCAGGCATAAGCAGGGTACGAATTTGCCTGAACGGTGCATTTGGAACTGTGGAAATGATCTCTTTCCCCAGAATATCTTGTCTACCTATATGTGAAAGAAGCAGAAATTCTATTAAAGGACCATTTCTTTCTTGAAAACTCTATGTCCCCATGTATGTTTTGAGGAGCAAAGATTCTGCTGTCGTAAGCCATTTAGTTATCACTGCGAACCGTATTATCTCCTCCAGGACAACTAGCAGAGATCTTAAGTAACATGAAAGACGGGCCCATGTTTGATTATTTTCTCTACACCAGACACCGTAGCCCAGCACACGATTATGCACGTTGCAGTTAATAAATAATTTCAGATAAAAATAAGTAGCTGACTTCAGTGTACAGGGGGGAAATGACATTTCAAAATTCCAGGTATTACAGGATGAGAAATCTGGATGGCAGATAAAGGAAGAATAATTAGCGAGAATGCAGGCACCACTGAGGCATCGGCAAAGATTGGCAGGTGAATTATAAACATGTCTTGGGCCTGGATGGGGTGAGAATGAGAGTTACCAAAAGGAAAACCAGAGGCTTAGGAAGGGAATGTAAGGAAAATATCCAAGACAAAATTCACAATTCTGCCTTAAAGTGATCCTGACAGAAAAATTTATAAAATGGAACAAACCGAAGCTTTTCTCAGCGACCAACTCCCCATTGGCTATTTCAACCACACATCTCTCTTCTCTAACCGGATCCCACTGTGGTGTATTTGATTTGGATTATTTGCAAAAATACCCCTTCTAAGTTTCCTGATGAAATGTGCTGAGAGCACATTTTGTCCCCTTGAAGTAAATGTGTTTTCCGTGGTTCATTAAATCACCGCGTCTCACGTATAATTCAACTCCGTCCTCGTGGACACCTTAGGACTAAGCCATGCATTACTGAAACACTACTCCTCTGGATTATTGTGGCAGTTATTTCAAAGGGATTTCCAGAAATGAATTTGGTGCTCTTCAGGGGCTGTCCAGCCTGGACCTTCGCTTTATCTAGCCATACTCATTTAAAGAGTGTTTAAATACAACTTTTAACCTATCTGCCCCCCCCCCCCCCGACATGCACACAAGAGAGAATTTTCGGTGCTCCCTCTTGCCACTGGTGACGCTGATTTTCCATATTCTCAAAGCTGGCCAGTGTTAATATTGGGGGCCATAGAAAATCTATTTTCCTCAAAAGAGTTGAATCGCAGTAGTAACTGGTTAAATGGGGTTTCTCAGCTTTCTGCTCAGATAGCACCATGCTCTACCTTCAAAACAAGGACAAGTTAGAAACGTTAGACACCTATGAACCCCCAGGTGCCTTGACATCACGAGAGGCCACACGCTGAAAAACTGAGGCTTCACATAGGTACCGTGGAAAGGATGTTTACGGATGAAACTGCTTATAGTTGCTATAAACAGTGTTCATCCCTACAGAATTTAGCAATTAGTATTTTTTTCTCTCCAGATTGAGGTCGCGATTTCACTTCTTCTGTGATTCCATATATTTCTTACCTTACTATCGACAGACCTGTCATCTTCCGGCTTTTGGTTGAGATTATATGGCTTGTCTTGTACCAACACGGGCACATTAAACAAACAAAAAAAGAGGACAGAAATTGTATTTCAAAGGCCATGCACATTCACTCGCCCGTCCACTCGGCATTCACCAGGGGAGTGTGTACTGTGCGCCATGAACTGCTGTAGGTGTTCGTGTAAAACACGGGTGACGTCCCGGCACCAAGGAGGCTTTGTGCTCTTAGAGGAAGGTAGATCGTGAAGAGCTGTACCAAAAAATAAATAGGATCATTTGAGAGTCCGATGATGCTGAGAAGATATAAATCAAGGTACCAGGATAGAGAGAAATGGGTGAACTGATCAGCGACGGTGTCTCTGAAGACAAGTCGCCATTTGAGTAGACCTCCTTGATGAGAAGAAGTGAACCCTGAGATCTCTCGTAATAATGTTCCACGCCCATGAAATAGCAAGGTTGGGGAAAAGCAGGAAGACCACTGTGGCAAGAGTGGGTAGAATAAGAAGGCACAAGAGAGGGGAAAGAGTTGGTGCAGGGGGGCCCTGGGGACAAAGCAAAGGATGGCCTTTCGGGAATCGGGCATTTGAATTTATTCCAGGGATATGATTTGGGTTTTCAAAAGATGACTCTGGCCGCTATTTGGGACTGGCCTGTCCGAATCCATTTGCACAGCTGTGCAGAACGTCACAGGATGGAGAGGTCATAAACCACAAAAACTTCTTTCTCACAGTTCCGGAGGCTGGAAGACCCAAGATGGAGGAGTCAGCAGATTCGATGTCTAATGAGGACTCATTTCCCGGTTCAAAGATGGGCATCTTCTTGCTGTGTCTTCATCAGGCTGAAGAAGGCAGCGAGCTCTCCGAGGTTCCTCATATAAAGGCAATAATCCCCTTGGTGAGAGCTCTACGGTCATGACCCGATCCCCTGCCGGAGGACCCATCTCCTAGCACCATCACACTGGGGGTTAAGATTTCCACGTGTGAATTGGGGGAGAGGGCTGACAAGCCTTTAATCCATCTCATGGTCTTAGGGGGCCAAGAGTGGAATCAAAAAGACTGGTCATTTTACTAAGTCTTTATAGTTTTGAGTATTGCTTCTTAATTCTTTTTTGACCCACGGATTACCCCGGCTGTGGAAATGCACATCATTGCTTTCTTCTGCTCCGTACAGAGAAAAGGCACTTGACCTTGCAGCCTTGTCAGGGTGATGGGAGGGAGATGAAATTCTCCCCAGGTCCATTCTACCTGAGCTTTATACATGATTTTCTGACAAGGATAGCTTTCAGATCACAGGTTTTGGGTTTGGATCTCTTACTTTCTGAGGCGGGTGGTAACTTGGAAATAATGTAAGTTCAGAGTCAGGTTTAGAGTTGGTTCTCCGCCACTGAGTGGTTGCGTGAGTTTGGGAAGGTCAGTCGGCAGCAGACGCAGGCTGTCCCTCTGCGGAGGGAGTACACCAGTGTGTAGGGTCAAGTGAGACGACCACGTGACAATGCTCCACAGACGAAAGCGCGATGTAAACGTTAGGCATCTTGAGAAGTGAGTATTTAGGCTGAACTCTTATTCACAAGACAGAGATGAACGTATATTAAGGCGCCCTGTCATATCCAAAATTGGGCCTCTAGCACTGACTCCCCTCACCATCCACACTGCATCAAGGAAAAAGTGGGAACTGGACAGGGAAGGAACTAACAGTCACATCAAGAGTTCAGCTCAAGTCATGATCTCATGGGTTCCTGCATCGGGCTCTGCTCTGACAGTGTGGAGTCTGCTTGGGATTCTTTCTTTCTCCCCGCCGCCCCCACCCCTGCCCCTCTCCTGCTCTCTCTCTCTCTCTCTCTCTGTCTCTCAAAATACATAAATAAATGTTAATTTTTTTAACTGGAAAGGGAGTTTGAAAGCTCAAGTAGTCTGGGGGCAGGCAAACGTTTTCTATGAAGGATCAGAGAGTAAATATTTTACTGGCTGGCTTTGCGGTCTCCAGTGCAACCACTCATCTCTGTGTTGTAGCATGAAAGCTGCAATAGACTTTTGTAAAAATAAAAAATAAAATTAAAATTAAAACAAAATTTAAAAAAAGGAGCATGGCTCCGTTTCAATATAACTTTATTTGTGGACACTAAATTTGAATTTTGTGTAATTTGCGTGCATCCAAAATACATTCCTTTAAAATTTTTCCAGCCATTTAAAACTGTAAAAATTGTTTTTAGCTCACAGGCCGTACAAAAATATGGGATGGATGTGGCCCAACGCCTGCCGTTTGCCAGCTCCTGATATAGCCCATTCCTCTCTCTCCTCGATTGACTTGAGGCACCACCCAAACCACCTGGCCGCTAATTTATCTGTTAGGGATACTTGAGAAGTTGGGATAATTAAAACTTTGCAGGGAGACAACATCATTCAAAACACAAATAATAAAACAAAAAGAACTCTACTTCTGCGGGGAATTTTGCAAAGACGTTAATTAAATAAAGATGGCTTACAAACGCTGTGTTGTGGCAAACGAAGACTCACACTGGACCTCCATTGATAAGAACGTCCAGCTAGATTAAGAAGTTTGCTAATTGACACATGTAAGTTTATAAAAGAGAAATAGAGCTTCGTTTGTAGAACACATAGGCTGTGTTGTTATGCCCAGACAGACCAAGTTCCCTGTTGCTAAGAATCCTGTCAGATTAAATCAACCTGCAAATCTATAATTGTGACGTCTTGTTCTCCTTGGTACAATGTGAGCCACTGTAGTCATTATCTCAAAGCTCTTTCACTCTGAAGAGTATCAGTGTTTAATTATATTCTTTTATGAGACCTCATTTGTAGACATCCTCCTCCTTCAGAGTTGGCTTTGCTCAGGAAAAGTAGACCATTATTTTCAAGACTGTCCCCAACGGTACTGAACATTAGGTCTCTCAGCCGTGTCCTTTTCAATAGAGCATCCCGTGGAACCAAAGCTCCATGTTCTCGCTTCAAATTCTTTAGTTGTGAGTTGACAGACTCATTCCCAACTCCTAAGGGCCCTCACCAACCTCGTCAAGACCCACAGAACACGACAGGTTTGCGGTCCGGTCAGTCTGGCAGATAGATCATATTCTTCATAACAAACGGGGGAGGGGAAGGAGGGGAACAACATTTCATGTCTATATTTCAGATAAAAAGCGAAAATCATGAATAAGTCGAGAATAATTGCTAGGACTCTCAGTGAGGAGAGGAATTTCAGTTAACACAGGAAACGAGGGCTGCAAAAGACCAAGGGTTGACCGACTAGGGCCCAGGGGCCAGAGCCGGCACCCTGCCCATTTTAGCAAATGCATTTTTATGGGAACACAGTCACGTTCGTGTGTTCTGTATTGTGCTGCACGGGCAGAGCTGAGCAGTTGCAAAAGAGACATGTGGCCTGCAAAATCTAAAATATTTACTGGTCCTTCATAGAAAACTTTGCTGACCCCTGCTAAAGACCGCTGAAATCACCACGTTAAAAATATGAATACATTGGAGGGGCGCCCGGGTGGCTCAGTCACTTAGCCATCTGACTCGTGATCTCAGCTCAGGTCTTGGTCTCAGGGTCGTGAGTTCAAGCCTCGCCCCGGGCTCTGCACAGGGCAGGAAGCCTACTTAATAAATAAAAGAGTAAATAAACAAATAAATGCACTTGAGTTAGCACTTTTGGACAACACTCAAGGATTTTTCCAGAACTAAATTCTAGCATGCTATTTTCAACTTAAAATACGACATGGTGTCTGCAGAACTTTTGCTTCCTTTTGTTCATGTAAATTAATAGTATGTAGCAATGAGTACTATATATGCTACCAGGATTTCAGAGAAAATCCAAGTAAAGTTCTTTCTGGGAGTGTGTGTGTGTGTGTGTGTGTGTGTTTCATAGAAACAAGATTTCTCGCTTTTTAATTTTACATTGAGATAGGATGTATGCATTCATACTATCATACCCAACCTACACGATCTGATGGTGCATCAGTCAGGATCCGGCTTGCCAGGAGAGGATGCTTCAAAAGTAAGAAAGAAGGACTGCCCTCTCCCTTGGGTGGGACCTCTTGCTCTCCTAGCATCATGTTAGGATAGGAATCACATTCTACACTCCCCTTGTCCGTATCTCCGAAAGTGGTGTGAGGGCTTACTCAGGAGACGGATTTTGTGACGAGCAGGTCTTGTCGATAAGGGAGCCAACCCCTTTATCCTTCCACCGGAGGTGGTCGGCACACGGTGCCATGTACTCAACAGAAAATCATCCGGTTCCATAGAAGGTTGGAGTCAGCAAAGACATGGCAGCCCTTCTTTAACTAAGTTTGGGTACCATTGTTTTCTTCTACTTCCCCCCAATTATTTTTGCACGCATACATTGTTAACAAGGACCACCTGCGCTCTCTCTCCCAGGCAGCACACAGTTGGAAAGTGAGATTTCATCTGGCAGTTATTGAAAAGCTAGTTTTAAGACTGGTGGCAGAGGCGAGTGTTCGAGCTCCACAAATGTGGTTCTATTTCTAAACAGAAACTTGTCCCAACTAGGATCCATTCACCAATGCCAAACTAAACATTGTTGTCAAATATGGCACAGGAAAATAAAGGGATATAGAAGCATCTTTTCTAGACATTATGATTTGGATGCTATGTCTTTCTTTGAAAGTCCAAAAGGAACACAAATATCCCTCACTGAACCCGCTGAATCCTTAACCATTAATTACGATTTACTTATAAAGGTCTTCTGTAGAGCGAACAAGGGCTCAGTATGTGCAGCGGCAGCTTGATTTTCCTTCTTTTGACATCTGCTAAAAATGAGCTATGATATCATCAATCATATTAACCCTGTGGTATTGTGTTATTCTTTGGGTGTTCCCAGATTTCATCTGACAGCTTTTTCTAGGATTCAAACCATAAACACTTTCTCCAGAGACTGTAATGAGAGGTACAGATAAAAATCAAGGGGACTGGAACTGATTTTAAAAGGTCAAAATACATAAATAAATAAAATAAACCAGACAACACTGTTGCCCTCTTTCTCTCTCTAACCCACAAAATTCATCCTTTACCAAAAGCCCCTACAAATATAAGTAGCCAGTAGCCCCACTAGAGGCTGAAAATCTAGGGATATAAGTTTAATCACCCAGAAATAAAGAAGGGGCGATTTTTGGGGGGGACAATATTAAATTTGTTATGAAATGGTATAAAGCAGTATAAGAAAATATGTATTATCATGAATTTGAGCACAATGTGATAATCTGCACAGTGGTAACCAATATGAAAATTAAGCAAGAATAATGAAGCATTTTATTGGCAACTTCTAGTAGCAACTTATGTATACAATGAGGAATAGTAAGAAAATAGTTTTGTTTAAAACAATGACTTTGATCAGAGTGGCTAAAATGAACACATCAGGAGACTATAGATGCTGAAGAGGATGGGGACAAACGGGAACCCTCTTGCACTGTTGGTGGGAATGCAAACTGGAGTAGCCACGCCGGAAAACAGTGTGGAGGTTCCTCAAAAAATTAAAAATAGACCTACCCTATGACCCAGCAATAGCACTGCTAGGAATTTACCCAAGGGATACAGGAGTGCTGATGCAAAGGGGCACTGGTACCCCAGTGTTTATAGCAGCACTTTCAACAATAGCCAAATTGTGGAAAGAGCCTAAATGTCCATCAACTGATGAATGGATAAAGAAATTGTGGTTTATATACACAATGGAATACTACTTGGCAATGAGAAAGAATGAAATGTGGCCTTTTGTAGCAACGTGGATGGAACTGGAGATGTGATGCTAAGTGAAACAAGTCATACAGAGAAAGACAGATACCATATGTTTTCACTCCTATGTGGGTCCTGAGAAACTTAACAGAAGACCATGGGGGAGGGGAAGGGAGCAAAAAGTTAGACAGGGAGGGAGCCAAACCATAAGAGACTCTTAAAAACTGAGAATAAACTGAGGGTTGATGGGGGGTTGGAGGGACGGGAGGGTGGGTGATGGGCACTGAGGAGGGCACCTGTTGAGATGAGCACTGGGTGTTGCATGGAAACCAATTCGACAATAAATTTCATGTTAAAAAAAATAAAACAATGACTTTGATATGAAAACATCATTTTCTCATACTTTGAACTTTTTATGTTTCTCTTTTCGGATATCTACCCACAACCCAAGAGTGTGGAAGCCCACTTCCCATCAAATATCAAAATATTGTGTGTGTTTGGTGAAGCTCTGGAATGCTTGTTTGAACTGTAGACAACAAAATAGAATAAGGAGGACTGTGTCACACCAATTTATCTGAAGGATTTTCAATTCATTCATACTAAAGAAATATATTCTTTTTTAGGATTACTCATTGCAAGGTAAGCACCCAAGAGACTTTACAAAGACCTTTGTGATCTTGAGGCTGTGAGTTCAAGCCCCACGTTGGGTCAGCTAGCCTTTCATCCCATTTAGTTCTGAGGCTTCCTGGGTAAAATGAGCTATCCACATGCACCGTGCAGCCATAGATCCGATCAGCTGGCCACCGAGCACCGGCAGCTTCATGCGTGTGGGTGAAAGTGATGTGTGCCGTTTCCAGGCTTGGCCCGTAAGAGCTGCAAACATGCGATTCCCTCCATTCTTTCTTCTTTCCTCATGACCTTGGAAGCTGTGGAGCATAGTGGAGCCACAAGGTGGAACGAGGTCAGCCCCCTGAATCATGGAGAGCGACCCAGCAACCGGAAACACCCATTTGGGACTTTAAGCGGACAAATGATAAACCGCTGATATTTGGGAGTTTATTTATTAGAGCAGCTAAAGGTACTTTTGTGGCTACAAGTTTGAACTAATTTAGAAGTGATTCTGAATTGTTTTTTTTAGGTCTGAAGGCTAATAGGTCTATGGAAATGTTGGGTCAAAGGTATCTCTTAATAATTCCCACAAAGTGGGGCCCCTGACTGGCTCAGTCAACAGAGCATGCGACTCTTGATCTTGAGGCTGTGAGTTCAAGCCCCACGTTGGGTATAAAAATTACTTGATAATAAAATCTTTAAAAAATAATAATAATTCCCACAAAATGACTCCAGTCATTATGAAAAGGTCATCCTCCTACGACCTGCGAGCCAGCTTTGACATAAGGAGGTTGAATAGTTTTAGAATAAAAATAACAAAGATATAATACAAAGCTTGGGGGGCTCACATACATCACCGGTTGTATCACCTTTCCATGGTTGAAATATTTCCATGGCAAAAATTCTAGTCACTTAATAAGTTCAACTTACAAATGAACCTCAGAGCCTTATTGAAACTGAATTCTTACTTGCAGACCACATGAAGAATTGACTTCCAAAGGAACAGTCCCCAATTCTATATGACTTTTGCATCACACTGAATCCCTAATAGATAGAGTTGGTCTTCTTTACTTAACCGGAGGTAGTGACCATGGAGGAAGAAGGAAGAAGAAAATAGTACATATTCACATTGAATCAAGTTTTTTAAATGTTTATTTATTTTGAGAGAGAGAGAGAGAGAGAGAGAGTGCAAGCAGGGTAGAGGTGGAGAGAGAAAGAGAGAGGCAGAAAGAGAATCCCAAGCCTGATGTGTGCTCCAACTCACAAACTGTGAGGTCATGACCTGAGTTGAAATCACGAGTTGGACGTTTAACCGACTGGGCCCCCAGGTGCCCCTGGAACCAAATTTTATGACCCAAGGCACCACTCTCCTGTTCATGAAGACATACACGTTCCTGGACATCCCCGTTTTCTTCAAGTACCCTATAAATAGTTACACAAAGAGGTAAAAGTCATAGACAACAATCCCAGCAAATTGAGGTCGGCATCGTGCAAACAGCGACAGTGACAGACCACACCGTTCAGATGCTTTTGGAGGATCCAAAGTAGAATTATTTGTAGTTGGTAACTTTTGGGGTGATGCTCAACCCACAGGCTGCCGACTCTGGGAATGCCCTGCCCATTCAACAGATTCCAGGACTCCTATCTGACCACAGCGCACTGTAACAGTTGGGCAGATAAGAGCCTCCCTCTAGAGATTCTGGGACCTAGATACAGCAATGGCGGTAAGTCTGGGCCGTAACTAGACACTGTGGTATGTAAAGTGTGGTGTTTAAATGGAAAGTGGTGCTGGTCTTCAAAGGAGAATGCCGCAGGCCCATGAAAGAGAAAGGGACAGAGGCGAGGACAGGGAAGGAATGAGCGAATAAGAGAGCAAGGCTAGGTGCCTGGTAGCTCCCCTCCCCCTGGTGATAGACCCTCCTCTGGAACATGCTGAGCTCCTGGCTGTTGCTCCAGAACAAAGGTGCAAATCGATGGCACCTACGAGGTTTCCTGGTACCGGCTGCCCCGGTGAGCATTAGGTTATACCTTTCACAAGACTTTTTCTTCCAACTCTCCCTCCTCAGTTTTCGTAATACCCTTTCCTCTGCTTTGTTATGTTTTCAGCAAGCACTTTCCACTTATCTGTAAAGATCTGGATGGAGTATCACCTCCTCTGTGAAGTTTTATCAAATTCTGCTAGATGAAGTTAGTCATTTCTGCACCTGTGTTGGCATAGTACTTTCCACATTCCTGAATTATGACTATTTGCTTATGCACCTCTCATCGCTCCAACTGGGTGCTCTTGGGTGGGGCTGGAATACACTTTTCTTTGAATCTCTAGCATCTAGCAGTGTTCGGCACATAGTAGGTTTTCATTACATGTTCATCAAATGAATGAATCGGCACAGCCAATTTAGTTGGTGTTTACCTCCTTCGTGATGTCTTAAAACACTCTTAAAAATGTTGTGTGTGACCCTCAATATTTTGAGAAGTACCTTTCCCTTCTAAGGAACTCTGCCTCCTTGCCCTCTGTTCTCACCAAGCTTGAGGCAGGATCTGTCTGGAATACTTATCATTTTATAATTATTGTATTTTTCATGAAAACTGACTCAATCCTGCCTATGGCTAGAGTTCTTGAGCAAACAAGGCTTTTGCATTCCAAAAATCACTCCTAGGATGAGTTTACACTCAGAGAAGTTAAGTAGAAACACTAATTCGAAAAACTTCAAAAATCATTGGGGCGCCTGGGTGGCTCAGTCGGTTAAGCGGCCGACTTCGGCTCAGGTCATGATCTCGCGGTCCGTGAGTTCGAGCCCCGCATCGGGCTCTGTGCTGACCGCTCAGAGCCTGGAGCCTGTTTCGGATTCTGTGTCTCCCTCTCTCTCTGACCCTCCCCCGTTCATGCTCGCTCTCTCTCTGTCTCAAAAATAAATAAACATAAAAAAAAATTAAAAAAAAAAGAAAAACTTCAAAAATCACTATGATTATTACGATGACTTATTATTATATTTATCAAGAGTAACAGTCCATTTTCTTGCTCAAACTAACAAGAGATGCCAGTTACACCACAAAGCGTCCAGCCGATTTGAGGCAAAGTGTGCTTGACTATATAGATTCTTTTAGAGACTGAGACAAGCCTAAAGCATCTTATCAGCATAGTGAGTGAAACAAAGCTGCATATCCTAAGTGTCGGCAGCCGGCTCTCCATCACATTGGAATCAAGATTTCCAAGCTCACTACTTTTAATCCAGGGGGCAGATACTTACTTAAAATACACAAGCAGTTTACATGGCTACAGGGCTTTTACCTTCTTGTTTCAAAAAGGAATGAGCTATTCGATCACCAGAATTTTTAATATCTAGGAAAGAAAAAAAAAGAAAGGGATTTTGTTTCTTGCACGTGTATGTCTTCCTGTCTGTTTCTCTCTGGTGTGTGTCTATATATTGATACACAAAGGCAAGATGAGATGTGTAATATATGCAAGTGCATATACCCAAGTGTATGTACGGATATATGTGCATATGTACATGTATAAATCTGAAAGAGCTCTTCTGATCTGTTGTGTTTTTTTTTTTTCTTCTTCAACCTTTCATAAGGTGAAGTTTCATCAAACCGTATCATGTGACTCTCCAGGAACCTTGCTGAACGGGTCTGACTCATCGTCTGGGAATTTTAAATAGGCATGTGCTTCCATGAGAGTTAATACTTAAAAACACACATACACACAAACTGGCAGTTGAAGAGAGAAAGAAAGAAAAAAAAAACACAGGCGAAACTTTTGCTTGGCGCAAACACTCGGGTCAGACACTGGACACTCCATATTTCACAGTTAATTACCAGGTGGAATTAATTACCTTTAAGAGTGAAGGTGGTGGCTCAGTGCTCAGGGGACAGGGGCAGTAAATCTACAGTTTATATCCTTAAATCAGCCAGGTTGGATTAAGCAGTGAAAAGAACTGCCCCTGAATTAGCTGACCCCGATTCCCCTCTGAGATAGGAGTTCTCAGAACCAAGGGCTGTGTCTGCCCACTAGTGGTCAGATTGCAGAGCTGGGATCCAGACGTTCCCTAGAGGATTTTATGCCAAGTTCTGTCTGGATCAACGTAGATATGGCGTTGGTCACCCAGTCTGATTTTTAAGCAACGCTTTGGGGATCTATCAACTGAGCTCTATCAGAAAAGTTAGTAAAAGTAGCAGGCTAAGTTAACTCCAAGCAAAACTTTTCTATTTGCCAACGTTCCTTAAAACCCTTATTGATGAGTAAGCTTTGCAGTGGAAATTATATTGTTAATCTATTACCAAAGGATCAACTGCATTAATAACACCTAGTATAAATAAACAGCCTTCTTCTCTCTTTGCTCAGACATCCACAGACATAAAATATTTCTCAGACATAAAATACCACACTGGGATAGTTTCCCGAAAAATCACTAAATTGTTCTTTCATTGCCAATGGAATTAATTGGAAAAAACTTAGCTTGGAATTAGAACTTTTCCACTAATTGGTACCAACCTATATTTTCATCATTATCTCCATTAAGTCACTAAAAAAAAATCTATATACAGGCTAAACTCAAGTAAACACTTCTTAGCAGAATATTTCCAGTTTGTTCCCTATGCTTTGCCCATGACTGCCCATTTGAACTACCTGCCATGTTCTAATATCTACCTATACAAATAATACCTTCAGTTCAAATGTACACACACACACACACACACACACACACACACACAGCTTTTTCTTTCTCTTAAAATCAATTCGTTCAAGGTCTAGCCATTGTAATATGCCTCAAATTGAAGTTGCCCCAAATAATTCCACCAGATTCAAGCTGTCTTATCAGCTTCCTCAAGAAATATACATTAGGATAGTTTCAGGTTTCAAAGTCCAAACTTGGAACATAAAAATAAAACAATTCCCCATTTGATTATACTGCCTCCAAATGCACTCGGTACAAAACACATCAAAAGAGGAAAATTAATTAGACAATCAAGCTAGGAACTGCCAAGAATTGAGCAATTATACTTTTTAATCTCTTCTCTCTAAAATATTATCAGAAATCATATTTCAGACACAAGAGAAGGATGTAACTGGTACATAGGGAATAGTTGATAGTGTCACGTAACTCTGAAGGATTTTTCACTTTGTTATTACAAAACGGTGTTTTCAAAAACACTACAATTTCTTCTTTTATTCAAAAACCAGTGATTGAGCATGTTTCCTGTTTCAGGCCACTGGAGAGGCATTTGTAGATACATGTATGGAATATCTATCATCAGTTATGGTTGTGATTCTTTGCAAACTGACCAAAGGTTTTATGTAGATCTTTGCTATGATATCAACTATGACCAGGCAGATAAGCAACCAGGACATATTAAATCATTACTTTTGGACTGTTTGCTCACTGATCAGACCCATTGTTCATGGAAATACGGTGTAGTCGTCGAAAA
Organism: Panthera tigris; assembly: GCF_018350195.1. Lineage (NCBI taxonomy): Eukaryota > Metazoa > Chordata > Mammalia > Carnivora > Felidae > Panthera > Panthera tigris. Next base: position 6,820,085 of record NC_056664.1, on the reverse strand, counting down.
AAAACCAAATAATGAATAAATTATATGTATATTGGCACTTATCATCGGTTTATGTGCCATCCATTATACTTCCTTAGAAAGAAGACAGGGGTAATTGGAATAAAAAAAGGGTAAAACAACAGAAATGTAACAGAAAAAAATAACACCATGACTCTTCATGACATAAACGTATAAAAATGTCTAATCTTATGCACTGGTGGCTCAAGAAAATGGGAGCGATTTGAAGGCTACTGTCTTTCAGAAATATTTTATAAAGTTACCTATAAAAAAGAATAAAGTATCTGTGCACAGATTTTCACAAGACATTTATTTCTCCAATCCACCATAATGATGTGACATAAAAGGAAATAGTAGGTGACAGATAAGGGCTGTCACAAATAAGTGTAATACAGAAGAGCAGGAGGTTAAGGTTAAAAATTTAGCCCTATTTTTATATGTAGCCTAGAGCGATAGGGTTCCCTTATCATCCAGGCTGTATACATTCCCTTTCAAATAAATTTTTATATAAGAACAGTGGTGTCCATGTCGACACAACTACCTGCTATCGCAATGTGGAGCGGAATATTACAGGCGTGTTTTTCAATTTTTCATGATACTTTGGTCACATGAGATAGACTTCCAGAGAAGCACTAGAGAATAGTTTTAAATGCAGTCTCCTGTTGTTAGAGTACACAAACTATACAAAGGACCTATACAACTCAACACTAGAACGCAAATAATCTAATTAAAAAATGGTCAGAGGACATGAACAGTCATTTCTCCAAAGAAGACATATTGATGACTAACAAATACATGAAAAGGCGCTCAACATCACTCATGATCAGGGACATGCAAACCAAAACCACAATGACATATCATCTCCCACCAGTCAGAATGGCTAAAATAAAAAATGAGAGAGACAGCAAGTGGTAGTGAGGATGTGGAGGGAAAGGAACCAACCCTCTTGCACTGTTGGTGGGAATGCAAACTGGTACATCCACTGTGGAAAACAGTATGGAGTTTCCTCAAAAACTTAAAAATAGAACTACCCTACACCCCAGCATTTGCACTACTGGGTATTTACCCAAGGAATACAAAAAACCCTAATTCAAAGGGATACATGTACTCTGGTGTTTATTGCAGCATCATTTACAATAGCCAAACTATGGAAGCGACGTAAGTGTCCACCAACAGATGAATGGGTAAAGAAGACATGTTGTATAATGGAATATTATTCGGCCATAAAAAGAATGAAGTTTTGCCATTTGCAAAAACATGGATCTAGAGAATATAATGCTAAGCAAAATAAACCAGTCAGAGAAAGACAAATACCCTATGATTTCACTTATATGTGGAATTTAAGAAATAAAACAAATGATCATAGGGGAACAAAGAGAGAGGCAAACCAAGAAACAAAGTCTTAACTGTAGAGAACCAAGTGATGATGACCAGAGGGAAGGTAGGTGGGGGGATGCCTGAAATAGGTGATGGGGATTAAGAGCACACTTATCTTGATGAGCACTGGGTAATATATGGAGGTGTTGAATCACTACATTGTACACCTGAAATGAATAGAACACTTCATGTTAACTATGCTGGGATTAATATAAAAATATACAAATAAAATTAAGAAAGTGAAAAAAAATTCTCCTGTTGATTTTGTTGACAGTGGAAATTTCACTATATGGAGGAAACCATGGTATTGTAATGCTGAAAGAGAATTTACTTATCATTTAATCCAGTCCTCTATTTTGCAAATGGGAAAAATGAGGACCAGCATGTTTCAGTGACTTTCTCAGGGTCATATATTTAGCTGTAAAAAAAAAAAAAAATCACAGCTAGAATACCCTTTTTTTGGGAGTGACAATGCAATATGCTTTCTATAACACCACACTTCCCACTTGATATTTTGATGGTAATGTTGTCTGACTTAGTATTCGGTATGAAAGTTTTCATATAGTGTTCTTTAGCAATGCATTGTTTACTATAGCATAGGACCCATGGCTTCTAACATCAAGTTCAATGGCTAATCATACCAAATCTTCTTCAGTGACTGGTAGCTCCTGGGATAAAGGGAAGTTGGTATAGGTTAAAGAGATGGGCGAAGGCTACACTGCCTGTCGTAGCTCAAACTGTATAACAAATTACCACCGACTGTGTGGCTTAGGCAACAGACATTTATTTCTGACAGTTCTGGGGTCTAGGAAGCCCAAGATCAAGGTGCCAGCTGACTCAGTGTTTGGTGAGAACTCTCTTTGTGGTTTGCAGACAACCATCTTGTATTTTCACGTAGCAGAGAGAGAGATCTCATGTCTCTTCTTCTTTTGATAAGGGCCCCACCCTCCAAGAAGTCCTCTAACCTGAAGTTAGGCCCCACCTCCAAACTCTATTACACTGGATTAGGGTTACAACAATGAATTTTGGGAGGGACATGAACATTCCGTCCAGAATAGTTCCCAGAGAGGAGAAAAGTGCTGTGAGTGGTTACAAAGTCTGTGCATTCTCAGAAATCTTCAGCACAAGTGGCCATGGATTCACTGAAGGTAAGAGAACTTTCTTTTCTCTCTTGTCAAAATTTTAAACTCATCTTTTTAGACTGTGCTAGTAAAAAATTGCTATTTACTCTTTTTTTTTCTGGGTGGGAAAGTAATACGTGCTATCTGCAAGTGTGCTGAGAGACTAGAAAGAAAGAAGGAAATAAAAAATCACCTGTCATGTTATCACTCAAAGACAAAAACAATTCAAATGTTAAGTATTTTAGTATTTGGGGGATAGGCTTAACATATGTATACTTTTTTTTTTTTTTTATTCAGAAGGCAAAAGAAATCTCAGAGAGTTCTAATTAAGTAAATGTTTTACGGTAATTTTATTAACATTTTTTCATGAATGGGGTAAAGCTGTAGAAGAATACTACTCTACGGAAATGTTCAAAGTCTGGTGCTGCGATAAAGGCAGTGAGTTTTGTTGTAGAAAAGAGGTGGAGAGGCCGGGCTACTCACAAAAGGGCCCTTCGTTTCAAAGTGCCCGTGGCCACTCACTCCCAGACTTACGTGTAATGGCCGCCTTTTTCAATGTTGACTGGGCAGACTCGTCACCGGTCAAGAGCTTTCCTGCACACTGGTTATTAAAGAAGTTGGCCAGTAGCAATGTGCTTAGTGTATTTAGATTAGCTGCTCAACTCCAAGTATCCTCTGCGATGGATTCTCTCATGCATCCTTCCTCAGGCAACCTGGAGACTTCCATTAGCTTAGAACCAGTCATTTCACCTCAAATAATCTTTGCACTTCTTAGAATACCTTTATGTCAGACAGACTGCAATTTGCTTCGCGTACACAAATGCGACACCTTTTGAAAGAGTACAGTCTAATTGAAACTGTCTTGAATGTCTTTATTCTAGACAGCATCTATTACAATATCTATTTTTACATACACTTTAGATTTTAGATTTTTCCACTTTCAGGCTGATTACGGTTTGAAGCATGAAGGAAAATCATGCTTTTGTTTTGTTTTGTTTTGTTTTACTGTTTTGGGTCATTTTAATGGTCAGTCCTTGAATGGTCTTGAATCTTAAAATGGTCAGTTTTTTTAAATTTTATAATAAGAAAGTGAAAACAAAGTGGAAGTGTAGGAACCCACATACTTTCTGTCTCTTGAAACTGATAATATGGAGAAATGAAAGACTGATTCATGATGTTTTGAGCATTCAAACAGGCATATTCTTTCAGAATATAAAAAGATTCATGTTCTGTCTGTCGGCTATGGCTTCTTTCAGCTTTTGTGTTTAAAAGCATTTTGTGAGGCCCTCTATCAATCTCTTCACACATTTAAGACAGTGTTAAAAGCACATATAATCAGTATTTATTGAATGCCCTACTATGTGAGTCTAGACTTCAGACCAGAATAGAATGGACTTCAGAATGAGGTTTCATTTCCATTTCTCAGGCTTTGCTCGTATTTGCTTTTTAGTACTTTCAACTTGACATCATTGATTCTAGGCCATTTCTCACTTTCCCTCCAGAGAATCACCTCCTTCTCTCTCTTCCAAGCCCACTTCTTAATCCTTTGTTGTTGTTTTTCGTATTGATTGTTTGTTGCACAGGTAACACATGAATAAATTATCACCGTGAAAGATTCAAGCTATACAGACTCATGTAGGACACACAGTACAAGTGACCCTCTCATCACACATGAACCCAATTTCCTTCGCAGAAGTTATCTCGGGTGAAGCTTCTTGTCTTTTTTCTATTCGTATATGAATACATATGCCACATTAAACACAAATGAGACCACAAAATGGGCATTGTTCTGTGACATGTTTTTTTCATTTAATGGGTGGCTTTGGAGTCTGGTTCTGAATAGTACATTAGTCTATCTCTTTTTAATTGTCGCATAGCATTTCAGGATATGTGATACTTTGTATTTTATCTAAAACTCTCCTTTTAGGCATAGTTAGTTCTTCTCGTTCTTTTAACAGTTTAAATAATACACAGCAAAACCTATATTCATATATCATTATGCACCTATTTCTGTGAGAATGATGGCATGGAATCCCATTCTGGACCCAAACGTGTGTATTTAAATTTCCATAACTTCTGACAAATTGTTCTCAAATCGTTTTGCACGCCCATCACCATTCTATGGCAGCCCCATTTTTAAAAAGCTTTACCAGCACAGAATATTAATGCTGGTGTTAGTTCAGTCGGCAGAATCAAAACCATACCAGTTACTTCGTGTGAGCGGATTCTTAAGACATTTCAGACATGGAATCTTCAGACCTGGGTACTGGTTTGGATGATGGGGGAGGGGAAAGTGGTACCACCGGTGAATCCGATGCCTCTAACTTATAAATCGAATGGCTAATGGAGCCGGTCATGGAGACAAACAAGAAATCTTAAAAATGAGTATTCACGAATTGAATTCAGCAGCTTTTGAGGTCAGATAAGAACGCAACATGAGGCATTGGCTGAAGGAATTGGAAGACTGGAAAAGACAAAATAAGAAGCAGGAAGTGGAAGTCATCGGGCGCCTGGACGCCGGTTGAGCGTCTGACTTTGGCTCAGGTCACGACCTCAGAGTTCATGGGTTCGAGCCCCGCATCGGGCTCTGTGCCGACAGCTCAGAGCCTGGAGCCTGCATCGGATTCTGTGTCTCCCCCTCTCTCTCTGCCCCTCCCCCACTCACGCTCTGTCTCTCGCTCTCCCTCGCAAAAATAAATAAGAACTTAAAAAAAATTTAAAAATATATAATTAAAAATTTAGGTTATAGTTTTCTGGGCATAATATTTTGTGGGATTCCATTGCCTAGGAACATAGTGGTGATGGTTTCATGAATGCACACTTACCTCCTCAAGTTGTATAAAGTGAATATGTACAGCTTTTTATATATTAACCATACCTCAAGGAAGGGATTTAAAAGCAATTCAGAACAAAAAAAACCCTATAAAAACAAACATATTAGAATTAGAAAAATTCAGATATTAGTGATTGAATAAGGGAGTTTTGAAGAGATGTGATAAAATTCAAGGAGGGAATCAGAAATTATAGAAGAAGTTGTGAAATAAATATCTAATTAAAAGGAGCATAAGAGAGAAAAAAAAACATGATAATGCCTTAAGAAAAGGAGAAGATGGGAAGAATATATTTTTTTTGGGGGGGGGAGAAGATTTTTAAGTCAAGAAGATTTTTAGAGAAAGTGATAAGGGTGGAAAATTAGTGGGGGGAGAAAAAGGACCAATATATGTATAAGAAGTTTTCCTGAGAAAGAAAACCAAAGCAATAGATAAAACAAATACTAAAAAATATGATTCACAAAAATGTTCCTGTCATGAAAGCAATCTAGAAATACGTATTGAAATGCACTTCATTTATCAAATAAAGAACTGGCCCAAAATTGCCAATACCAACGTACAGCTTCAAAAATTATTGGACTTTAAAGAAAAAGAAAAAAAAGGAGGGCAATTGAACAAAAAGAAGACTAAGTCATTCACACAAGAAACAAAATCACATCGTCAATCTGCTTTATACCAGACGTCAAAGGAGTAGGACACTTGAGATACTCAAGAAAATATGAGGTACAATTTTATGTTCGGGCAAAATGTACTTTAATTCCAAAGGCTATGCACAGACCATTATGAGCATCTAAACACTGAAGGCATATTGTTCCTTGGGTCCTTATTAAGGAATTTCCTAGACAACAAGCTGCAGAATTTAGAACGATTGGAAAGGCATCAGCCAAAGGACAGGTAGGTTTTCAAATGCCATAATTGTAGAATACCAAGGAAAAAGAAGTTTTTTCAAAACCAACGTAAAAAGCAGATGATTTTCAAATATGCAACAGTTCGATCAACCACTAAATTTTCATCAGCACCAATGGAATCCAGAAGACCACGGAATAATGTATTTAAGGTACCATAAGGAAATAACTGGCAACCATAAAGTCTGTCTTCAGGAAACAATAACTTCTACAAATGATGTTAAAGGCATTTTTCGGCCAACAAAACCCACAGCAGATTGCCTCCCTAAGACCCTAATTAAATGTCTAAAGGCAGAAGAAAATGAAGCCAGATGGGGGGTCTGATGTCAGAGGGATGAAGACCAAAGAAAATGGTAGATGTGTGAATAAGTCTAAGCAAATATAATCAAACACTAATCATATAATGCAACAATAATACTATCTGGGTGACAAAAAAATTTAAAAACCTCCAGATAATACTAAAACAGTGGATAAAAATAGCAACGATCAGGGGACTCTTTGGGTAAGACACGTAAGTTATTTAATGGTAACTGTGATATCCTTGAGTGTTCCCTTTATCATGATTTGTATGTATTATATATTTTATATATCCTTTTCATGTTAATAAAAAACAAATTGCAGGAAGAAAAGCACCACTATACCTCTTAATGGTTGGTTCAAATCATTAATTATTTGATTATAACTCAAGAGTTACTTTTTTTTTCATGTTTATTTTTGAAATATAAAGAGATGGAACGTGAGTAGGGGAGGAACAGAAAGAGAGGGAGGCACGGAATCTAAAGCAGGTTCCAGGCTCTGAGCTGCCAGCACAGAGCCTGATGTGGGGCTTGAACTCACGAACCGTGGGATCATGACCTGAACCGTGGCACCATGACCTGAGCTGAAGTCAGAGGCTTAACCGACTGAGCCACCCAGGTGCCCCCTGAAGAGCTACTTGTTTTTTAACCTGTTGTCAAATATATTAGCTATGTACGATATGCTTAATGAGAAAGTATGATTTTCCTCAAAGATCCTGATATGTTTCATGCCTTTCAGGCTACATTTAAGAAAGAAAAAAGAAAAAACAAAACAAAAAAACAGTCTTTCTTTTGCTCTGGAAGATACAGTTGGAATAAGGCTAAAGTCGAAGTCATATGGAGTGTTAACCACTTTCCTTATTAGCCATGTGATTTCCCCAGCTAATTTCTCCCCTTTCTTTCCTATATATTCAGATAATTACAGTCATTAGTGTTACATTGTGGTGAAGATACTATCACGATCACTGTTTTAGGTGAGCGTTTTCACGGTTCAGAAAGTGAGAAAACGCAGAAGTTTGTCCTCAGAGAGCTTTAACGTCATGATAGGTTAAGTCAGCGCCGGGCCTGAGAAGGGAGGAGTGGAGACAATGAAAGAAACAGCTCGAAAGCTTTAAATGTAAATGAACGTTAATCATGAAAAACACTGATTAAAGTGTAATGATGTAAAAGTTAATCTAGCTACTATGCAATTAACTCAAAATTACAACCATATATTGTATGTGTAATCACATCCTAAGAAACATATTACATTTTAAAAAATGAAACCACTTTAACAGGATGCTTATGGGAGCCTGCTGACAGATAGCTATACCAATTTGATAATTAACTTTTTAAGGCTAGTTCACATTTTGTGTTCCTAATTAATGCCTACTTAATTTTTGATACATTCTATATTAGGTTAAGTGCCAATTAAATGCTGTGCAAGCTCTACGAGTGGAAAAATCTCTAAACCTCCAAAACCATGTGACTTTATCATTAAATTGCTCGATAGAAATTAACTACGAAAACCAATTTCTCACTAACACCCTAATAAATTTACTCTTGAGTAAAATTATTAAGAAATACATACGATTTTGCTGTGATGGCTCAACGAATTCGAGTTTTTACGATGATCGCTGTGATCATGGCTTCTAGTTCTATAGTCACTAGGAAAAATTTCTTAAGATAACTTGACCAAAATCCCATAACAATCTCCGCAAGGTCCCAAATGATGTAATTGATTATTCCTTCATCTGCACCAGAAAGTAGCAGAGCCCAGGATTGAAATCTTATCCAAGAACACCAGGACAGGCGGTCCAGTCCGAACACCAGACCACAAATAGAAGACACAGGGTAAGACGGGAGGCAAATTTCTGTCTCATCCCAAGCCTCAGATTCTCTCTTAACACAGCGGGGATGACAATGCTTACCTCCAGGTGTAGCGGAAGGAGTTAAACAAACATGTCAGACACATGGCACACAATAGTGGTTGTAACAAACCATATTAACAGCTAATATGCACAAAGTAGCCTAAGTTCTTTGTACCAACTCATAATTCTCACAGTATTGCTCTGAAGGGATCTCCCCCCCATTTTGCTGATGAGAAATCTGAGACAACAGAGAGCTTAGGTAATTGGCCAAAGTTGCATTAGCTAGTCACTGGTAGAACCAAGTAATTGAACCCAGGTAGTTTGACTCATGCTGTTAACAACTGTGCCACACAGTTTAGTAAAATTAACAGGATTTACACATAATATGCTACCTATTCTCCTCTGCAGTGTGTCTGTGCTTCTCAAACTAGTGTACTCTTTAAAAAAATTTTTTTTCTTTTTTTTTAAAGTTTATTTATTTTTGAGAGACAGAGCACGATCAGGAGAGGGAGACTCAGAATCCAAAACAGGCTTCGGGCTCTGAGCTGTCAGCACAGAGCCCGACGCAGGCCTTGAACTCCCCGGTTGTGAGATCATGACCTGAGCTGAAGTCGGACACTTAACCCACTGAGCCACCCAGGCGCCCCTCAAACTGGTGAACTCTTAAGGCTGCAGTATATTGAATGTTTTGTACCCTATGCTTTTATCAAAGTATGCAGTAATACGGCAAATTTCCCTGGATTTATAGTTAGAAGAACCTTAAAGGAAAGAAAATGAGCATTAATACATTTGAAGCAAGTTTTAATTTTAGGTATCTAACATATATTCTACAGTGAACTTTTTTTTTTTTTTTTGGAAGTATCATATATACAGTGAAATGCCTTCATTATTAGTGTAGGGCTAAGTGAATTTTAAAGTAAGCACCGCCGGGGTGCCTGGGTGGCTCAGTTGGATAAGCGACTCTTGATTTCGGCAAAGGTCATGATCCCCCGATTTGTGAGCTCGAGCCCCACAGTGGACTCTGTGCGGAAGCGTGAAACCTGCTCGGGATTCTCTCTCTCTCCCTCTCTCTCTCTGTCCCCTCCCCACTCATTCTCTCTCCTTCTCAAAAATAAATAAACATTAAAAAAAAATAAAACCTGTAAAGTAAGCACATCCATGACCAGCACCTACATCAGAAATGCCAGCAAAGTCACCCCAGACGCTTGCTCATATGTTTTCTTTCACTCATCGTCTCTTCCCCAAGGTCAGTCGCTATTTGATTTCTAATGTCATAGATTTTTTTTTTTTTTGCCTGTTTTTGAAGTTTATAAATGGAAGCAAACCCTGTGTATTATTTGTCTCTTGCTTCTGGCTTTGTTCATTTAATCTTATATTTGTGATATTTATCCATTTAGTTTGTCAATAGTTGCATTTTCCTTCTTATTGCTGTGTAGCATTCATTGTATGAAGAAGATACCACAATTTAGTCATCTATTCTATCATTGATGAGCATTTAGTTTATTTGTAGTTAAGGGCGATTTGTTTTAATGTTTATTTATTTAAAGAGTTGGGGAGAGGCTATGTAAGAGAGAGAGAAAAAGAGAGAGAGAGAGAGAGAGAGAGAGAGAGAGAGAGAGAGAGAGAGAATTACAAGCAGGCTCTGAGTTGTCAGTGCAGAGCCCGACTTGGGGCTCGATCCCACCACTCTGGGATTGTGACCTGAGCCAAAATCAAGAGTCAGAGGCTTAACCGACTGAGCCACCCAGGCACCCCCAGTTTGGAGCTATTATGCATCGTGATGTTATGGATATCCTTGCAGTAGTTTTTTGGTGAGTATATACACACAGTGCTGGTAGGTCTATCCTAAAGCTGGAAGTGCTAGGTCATGGGGTTGGTATAGGGTGACTGTCCCAGCCCTACTTCCGAAAGTCCTGTGTCTTGGGAAACCCTTAAGGCCTCATGAGCCAGGACAATGCGTCGTGTTATGTGTGCTAGATATGTGCCTTCTCATCATTAGTAGGCACTGCCAGAGTTTTCCGAAATAGTTGTCCAAGCTTACTTTCCCGAGAGCTGTGTCTCCCCGTTCACACCAGCGCTTGGGATTAACTCTCTTTCATTTTACCCATTTTGCTTGATCCATAATGGCATCTGCCTGCGGTTCTTGTGAATCATGGATTTGAACATCTTTCGCAATTGGGCTCTTTTCTTCGTGACGTTTCTGTTCAAAACTCCTGCCCGTTTTTATTTGATTCTGCCTTCTTATCATTGATTTGGTGGCTGTACGTGCTGCAGATGACATACCCCATTCCATGTCTTGTGTTTTTAGTTGCTCAGTGATGTCACTTATTGAACAGCAACTACTACTTTTAATGCAATCCAATCTGTCATCTTTTCCTTCATAGAAAATAGTTTTTGTCACTTGTTATAGAAATCTTTGACTGTCCCGAGGCCATAAAGTTACTGTCTTTGCTATTTTCGAGAAGATTCATTCTACCTTTTGCGTTCAGATCTTCATTCTCCTTGGAATTGACTTTTATATGAGGTATAGATAAGAATTTATCTTTTAATATATGGATATTACATTTGCCCAGTACTATAACATTCCAACTGCTCTGCAATGATAATATTTTCATAAATTAAGAGTCTACTTGTATCTTTTGATTTTTTTCTATACTACGTATTCTGTCCCATTTTTCTATTTACTTATCCTACATCCAATACCACATTATTTGGGTTAGTATAATATTATAGTAAATCTTGATACCTTATTGAAAAGTTCTTCCCCCATGGTTCTTCTTCAGGCATAGAAGCCATTTTTGGCACTTTGACTTTTAACATACATTTTGGAATTAATTGCCAATTACCGTACAATAAAAAATTGTGAGATCTTTATTGGGATCACATTAGATCTTTAAATCAATTTGTAAGTATATGACATTGTTATAATACTGAGCTTTCTAATTCATGAGAAGGGCAATTTTCATTTACATGTTCATTAGCCCATTCAATAAATTCTTGGAATATAGAGGTATTTTACATATTTTGTTAGCTTTCCTTTCTTTTAAGTTTATTTGCTTATTTGAAAGAGAGAGAGAGAATGTGTGAGCAGGGAAGGAACAGAGAGAGAAAGAGAGAAAGAATCCCAACCAGGCTCCATTCTGTCAGCATAGAGCCCGACACAGGGCTTGATCTCATGTTAGTCTCGATGGTATTTGATAGTTTGTTACTTTTGTAAATCGTACCATTTTTAATTAGCTTTTATCTATCTGCTTGTTGCCAACATATAGAAAATCAATTGGGTTTTGTTTAGGAAACTTGTATTCGGCAATCTTGCTAAACTCTAATAACTAGAATTATTAATTATTAAAATTTATCTGCATAAGTTTTGTAATTTTCTACTAATATAATCATATCATCTATAGATAAGGATAGTGCCATTTCCTCTTTTGACTCTATACAACTGAATAAACAATATTGAACACATAGGTGATTTTGGGCATCTTCATTTCGTTTCCAATCTCACAGATAAAAATGTAAATATTTTATTGCTAATATAAAATTATTCTTAGGATTTTTGTGGACAGACCGTCAGGTAAGATACACTTCTGTTCAAATTTAGTAGAACTTCAAGATGTTTTTCAAAGTGGTGTGCCGATTTATATCTCTTCTGCGTGTAAGAATTGCCATCCCATCTCATTCTTGACAATATTTGGTGTTGATAGTCTTTTTCTAGTCCGCTAATACTTCCGCCATGGGTACTGATTCCTAAGAGATCATTTTTTTTCTGCATCTATAAAGATGACAATATGACTCTCCTTTATTCCATTAGTCTAAAGAACCCCACTGATTAATTTTATGGTTATGTCATCTTTGCATTTCTGAAGTAAGCACAAATTTATCATAATGTCTTATCCCTTTTAATATATTGCTGAGTTTTGTTAACAGTCTGTTTATGATGATTTCATCTAAGATTGCCCATAATTTTCTTTTCTTATAGTATCATTGTAGGGTTTTGGTTTATAAGCTATACTGGACTCTTAAGACAAAATGAGAGGAGTTATCCCTCTTCTATTTTTTGGATGAGTTTGTGAAAGTTTGGTGTTAATTTTTCGGTAAATATTTACTAGAATGTGTTGGAGAAACTATAAAGTTTTGTTTGTTTGTTTGTTTTTGGAAAAATTTATAAATACAGACCAAAAAAATTTTCAATGATTGTTTAGATTTTCCATTTCTTTTTGTGTCCAATTAAGAAGACTTTTTCAGGGGCGCCTGGGTGGCGCAGTCGGTTAAGCGTCCGACTTCAGCCAGGTCACGATCTCGCGGTCTGTGAGTTCCAGCCCCGCGTCAGGCTCTGGGCTGATGGCTCGGAGCCTGGAGCCTGTTTCTGATTCTGTGTCTCCCTCTCTCTTTGCCCCTCCCCCGTTCATGCTCTGTCTCTCTCTGTCTCAAAAATAAATAAAAAACGTTGAAAAAAAAATTAAAAAAAAAAAAAAAAGAAGACTTTTTCAGGACCTTTCTATTTTGTGTAAAATTTCAAATTCATTGACTTGGAGTTTTCCGTTGTATCCTATCATGGTGTTTTAAAAATGGTAGGTTCTCTAGTGATGTCATTCCAATTTGACTTTGGTCATTTGTACATTCTCTCTAACATATATGTGCACACACTTACATGCACCAGGCACATCTGGCATTATTGAGCTTAGTTAATTTTTTGTAGAGGCAATCTATTGCCTCATTGTTTCTTTCCATTGTATATTTCTTAAAAAATAATTAATATCTTCCTTTTTCTTTTATATTTTGTCCTTCCTACTTTTTGGGGTTTAAGTGGACATTTTTTCCTAATTTCTGTCATGGATGTCTATTTTATTGGTTTTTCTGCCTCTCTTCATTTTCCATTACACTGGAAACTTGAACTTGTACAAGCTCAAGGCTATGTATTTACCCATTATCACTGCTTTAGCTACATCCCATTTTGAATTTTCATTACCATTTAATTCAGAATAATTCTTAATTTTCATTATGACTTCATTGACACATAGGTCATTTAAAAGTATATTGTTTAATTTTCAAGTATTTGGGATTATAAAAATTCTCTTTGTGTTACTGACTTATAGCTAAATTTCATTGCCACCAGAGAGCATAATCAATTGATTTCAATTTGTGAGAATTGTTGAGACTTACTTAAACGCTCCATGTGTATTTTTGATTGTGAATAAAGTGGCTTGTAAGGACTAGTTTTGGCTTTATATGTTTTAGCTATGTTGCATAGTATATAACATTTAGAATAGCTGTATTTCTTGTTAAATTAAACCTTTTATTATTATGAAGGGTTCTCTTTCCAAATCTAACACATGCTCTCCAATTCCTTGTCTCTCTACTTTATTTGCTACTGTTGAATACTTGCTGTGTCTTGAAATTCCCTCTTTTTTGGCTTCATATATACCACATTTCTCTGGTTCTTCTCTGAGCAGTGCTTTCAAATGTTCTTAGGGTCTCCTTCTTAAGACCATCCTTTGAACACTGGTTTTCTAAGTGTTCTGTTTTAAGTCCATTGTTCTTCTTATTCAACTCACTCTACTGTGGTATTTTTTAAATTGTGCCATGATGCCAGCAACCCCCAAACATATATCTTTATGTGTGATCTTCCCTCTGGTGTAGACTTTGAAATCTTACAGTCTGTTATAAAATCCACTTAGACATTCCACAGGTACCTCATACTTAAAATGTCTGTAAGAATGATTGTTTTCATGTTCTAAGATCTTCCCCTTCATCAGAACTTCTGATTTCATTTAATGAAACAATAAATCTTTTCATAAGTGCAACAATAGTCATTTTAGGTTCTTTTATTGTAAGTTTGGTCACGGAGCCATAGAACCCTTGTACGAGTGAATTCTTGCAAGTATGTTAATTACAGAAAGGCAGAGTAGCTATTTTTCAATGTGTTGAATTGTGTGTGTTATTTGGAGTTACAGATGGCAGCTGTGGAGCTTGGATTCCTATTTTTCCCCCCTTTGGCTTCCTCTTTGCTATTGATCTTGGTGACAACTGTAAAAGCACAGTTGTAAAATCATTTACTTAAACCTGTTCCCACCCAGGCCATCTTTCCTAATTGGCAATAAACATCAACATGTGATGGTTCAATTACAACTGCTTCTCTTTCTTCTCTCATCCAGATGCCAAGCTGTTTCTCACTTAAATGCTACTTCTCACAAGGTTTTGTTTCCTTGAAATTCAATTCCCTGTTCCTCAACTGGTAATCCCTTTCTGTTCTTTAAAATTCAACTGAAATGTAACTTCCTATAGGACTTCCGAGCCCTGTGATATGATCTAAACATCTCTCTCTCAGTAAGTTCTTACAAGAGCTTGTGGAAACATCTAAGTCATTTTTCAGATCACATGAAAATTAGGCTCAAAATTCCTTAAAGGCAGGCTACACACTTATTCTTTGTTCTGTCTCTACTGCTTAGAGTTCAAGGCATATGGAAGATATCAGTAAATGCTTGTTGAAATGTTGAGCTTAACTGCCTGGTAGTATAGGATTTCAAAACCTGTATCAGAAAACTCAGTATTTTATAAAATCGTCTTCTAGATTACAAAGAATTTTCAACTCAATTTTTTTCTAATTTGAGCTCCACAAAAATTTCATAAAATGAAGCACAACTGTTATTTACCCAATTTTACCCTTAAGAAAAGGGGTGGGGGGAGCTTAGAAACGCATCATGTCACTACCCAGTTAAACGTAACCTCAGAGCTAGAAACTATGTCTTTGGAACATGAAACTCAGCATTTCTTGGAATCTAATACATTTTTATTCATTATCAAATTATCAATGATTTTCTTTTTTTTTTCTTTTTCTTTTTTTTTTTTTTATTGGTTTCTAGTTGTATCACTTTCACTTTCTCAACAATTCCTTGGGGTTTTCAGACAAGTCAGTGTTTTGATAATATCCAAGGAAGTGAAATGATTGTGACTATAGTATCGTTTTAATAACATGGCATTTTACTTTTGCCTATTTGCATTTTCAAAATGCTTTATTTTCCCTCCTCAAATACTCCTATATGTTCATTAACAGGGGCTCACAGCCATCCGATGTTCGTTTTATGGAATTTATTTTTCTGGGGCACCTGGGTGGCTCAGTCAGTTAAGCATCCGACTTCAGCTGGGGTCATGATCTCACGGTGCACGGGTTCCAGCCCCACGTCAGGCTCTGTGCTGATGGCATGGAACCTGCTTCAGATCCTCTGTCTCCCTCTCTCTCTGCCCGTCCCCTGCTTACACTCTCTCTCAAAAATAAATAAACATTAAAAAAGAAAAAAGAATTTATTTTCCTTAATACCCAATGTCAGCTGTAAGTACCACATGGGAACTTCTTCCTGGACACACACCTCTCTCCTTTAGTCGATATAGATTTGGATTTGTTTTCTTAGAATTTTTGGTTGTTTTTTAATCTGTCTCGGATAATCTTTTTATGCTGGCCTTCTTGTGAAGAGCCTGCATATCTGTCTCTTGATTTATGCTTCTACTTTATACAAGTTGCAATTTCCTGTAAAGATTAAGATAACACTTGTCTGATCTGCCAGAGGTGTTGCCTCTATATTTAAATAGGAATATTTTACTTTGTTCTATTTTTTTTCTTGCTGTTCTCAGAACAAGGGCATTTATCTTAAATGGTCAAATAATTCATGTGTATAAGAGGAAAATAAAAATACCTGACCTCATTTAAATGTTAGGCATGGGCTTCCAGATGGTCACAATTATTGCTGTGGGACATTTTGGCCTAGAACTTCTTTTAAAAAGGTTTATTGAGCCTAGATTTGTCATCAACTTTCGTGAAAATCAGCCGTTTTCTGCTATCTGAAATATTTTGGCCTACTTTCAAGCCAAAAGTCTGGTACACTGCGGGTATTTTTACTTATGAAAATTATCTAGGATTATTATTTCATGCTTATTTTCTGAATGAAATATGGACATTTCACCTGATTTTAATAATGATAAGTTATAGCCTGATAAATAAATCACTTTAGATAATTTTAAGTTGATTTAAATCTTCTAATCATTCTCTTAGGTAACCTCATGCTACTCAAAAAAAATCTTTATTAACAAGTAAAATTGTATTAATTACTACTGAATGCTGAGAGAGTGTTCTTAGGCGTTCATTTCTTGTCAGCCAAACCCTTGTCTAATCTTCTTTTTAGCTAAAATGAGCTACTTCAGAGCAGGGACTTGTCGTAATGACCATGGTACTCCCAGTAACTGGAATATTTTTTGCCACATAATCAACATTAGTAAGTGTTTGTAGAAAAAAATCTTAGCTTCCCCCATAAAACAAAAGTAAAAACAAATCAATATTGGAAGGGTCTTAAGAGGTCTATCTACTGAAAGGTTTATCATAAAATTTCATTTCTATTTTTACTATATGAATTGGACTAGGTTGACGGGGGAGATGGGAGGAGAATGGTGATATTTTAGATGAGTTCCTATTGCCCATTCCCTGTCAAATAATGGAGGTAATAACTAATATCATATATGTGTATATATATATATATATAAATACATATACATACATATATAAATATATATATGTCTATACACATATATTGCTTAAAATGTTGAAATGAAGAGTCAGTTTATTCTTTATTCAATAAAACTATAACGTTTTTTACAGTTGATCTGAAAATTTTGACTGAGTTGACTGAATGCATATAGTAATAAGTTAAGGTTAAAGCATAATTAAGCACGTACTTTGTGAATAATGATGGATGTTTTTATCATAGCCCTTTGTATCCCCAGAGGGTCATATTCACAGTCTTAACAGAAAACCTTACAAACCTCATTCTATTCCTTCCTAGTTGAATGAACTTAGCCAGCTCACAAGACCTCTTTGTAGATCTGCTAAAAAATGACTAAATATTCTCAGTTTTTAAGAGTCTCTTATGGTTTGGCTCCCTCCCTAACTTTTTGTTCCCTTCCCCTCCCCCATGGTCTTCTGTTAAGTTTCTCAGGATCCACATAGGAGTGAAAACATGTGTCTGTCTTTCTCTGTATGACTTATTTCACTTAGCATAACACTCTTTTCACTTAGCATAATACCCTCCAGTTCCATCCATGTTGCTACAAAAGGACATATTTCATTCTTTCTCATTGCCAAGTAGTATTCCATTGTGTATATAAACCACAATTTCTTTATCCATTCAACAGTTGAGGAAGGCACCTGTTGGGATGAGCTCTGGGTGTTGCGTGGAAATCAATTTGACAATAAATTTCATATTAAAAAAAAAACGACTAAATAAGATGACTTTAAATGGATTTGCTCTAATACACAACAAATGTGGACAAGCCAAGGTACTCCATGGGAAAAAAAGGCTCTAGCCAATACGTATTCAATAAACATTTGTTGTAAAGGATATAATTAAAAATTCTCCGGGGGAACTTCTCTGTAGTGTTCCTAAATGCATTGTCACTTCGCATATAGATTTCAGTTCCACGCCTGCCTATGACATCAAGAATTGATATCTGCATATCGTACAGAAGATGTAAACATTTTACTGGGCATATTTATCTGCTCCTTATTTCGTGTAAAGCCAAGCTGCTGCTACTAACTTCTGGTCATATTATTTTTTTCTTTGTTAGGAGAAGCCCAAAAAGATTGAATTTGCACATTAAGATAATATAATTAAGGATAATGAAGTTACTATAGGGTCATTATTCAAGCAAAATCATTCCAAATAGATTGAAAAAGGAAATGAGTACAGGAAAAAAAAAATGAGAATGATCTCTGAAAGAGTCCAAAGGGCATCATCTAATATATTGTATCAGTATTCACACGGAGTTTCCACTCAAACGTTTTTACTTTTAGTTCAATGCCTTGATTTGCTTCTAATACCAAAAGTCCTCAAAAATCTATATACTCCTTTCCACTACTTTGAAGATGGTTCTGTACATCGGCTTGATATATTGAGTCTGGGTGGATAGGATTTGCCTGAGAAATGCCATAATAAAAGGCCCCTTTGTTGTGTCTTCAACAACTTTGAAACTTGTCCCAGAAAAGCTATAAGCCATGCCGCAGGGAAGACACGGCAAGGCAGATCCGGGTGTCTGTGTGTGAGAGGAAGCTCTTTTTTTATTAATAAACAGGCCTTTAGTCTCCAGGGCCCATTTCCCCGGCAATCAATTCACTTAGAGAAATAAAATGTCATTTAATTGGCAGGAAAATTGCCTAAATTTTGTGTGACAAACTCAAAGAAATATATTCTGTAGATGGAAAAAGGAAAGAGAAAAGGATATAAATTAAATGTTAATTATGAAGATGATTAAAATGTAATAATATACAAAATGCATCTAGCTCCTTAGTAATTGACACAAAATTATATAAATTTGGGATATGTAATCACAATCAAAGTAATATTATAAACTTAAAAAAATAAATTGCTTAAAATTGATGCTTAGGTTCCATTGTGTTGACAGCTATCTACTAAATCTGTAGAGAATGCTAATTGGATAGGAATGGCTTGCATTTAAAAGTCAGTTCAGATTTTAGGTTAATTGGCATCCACTTCACTTGTGAAGTCTACCTTGTTAAATATAAATTTTTAAAAAATTAATGCCAATAGAAGTGAGAAAACCATTTGACACAAGGCAGCAATTAACGATATAAAACCAAAATTCAAGAATCTCAAAGTTGGTAAAAATGCAAAATCCTTTATTTGCCCTTGAATTTACAAATCAATCATATGTCAAAATGAAACGTAGGGGGAAAAAAAGTAATGTAGGAAAATAACCTGCCAAATAGCATAAGAGAGATATCAGAAAATCCAGAATAAATGCAAGTACAAAGATTAAAACAGGAAATAATGAAATAAATGATGAAAAAACAGCCAGATACCCTCAGAGTTTTGTACCTCTTGGTAGCTTAGTTTACTACTTGAATTTATTATTGTTTAACATCTGTAAAGATTTTTTCATCTTTCATCCAACATGCTTTTGTTAATACTAAGATATGTTACATAGTCAAGTATATTCTAATCTAGAGAATGATGTTAGTGAAAAGCTCTAGTGCATCTGTTTTATAATGACACGCCTCTTCTCTTCCTCTTTATTTTCTAGGCCTTTTATATTGCAACTCAACATATGTTCATTCATAGTCTCTTGTATTTGAAGCACTGAAGTGGTTACTGGGGATATCTATCTCCTAAATCTAATATCTATATCGCTATGAATGGCAGGTTTTAACAATTACTCGAGGACATCTCTTATTGACAATCTCTCAAGAAAAAAAAACAGGGACAAATTCAAGCATGTCTAAACGAGGAGAGATGATGTAGAGCCTTGGGGAGCTTGGCAGAGGGTACTGAGGGAACACAGAAGAGAACAATATGGAAGACAGACGGAATTTTGAAGTCCAAAAACAATGGTGATTTTTATTGATTTTGGTGTTGTCTCACTGCCATGATTTTGGAAAAAGCTAAAGAATTTGTGAAATAGACGGATTTGAAATGAATCAGACACGGTTCTATCCCGTAAGGAACTCTCAAGGAATGGTAGACACGTGATCACCTTCGTTTTGCTTAGCAGACTCTTAAGACTGTAAGCTCAAGATCTAGTCTACTTGAGTATAGATCCTAGCCCTACAACTTGATCTGTTTGACTTTGTGCAAATTACTGCAATTTTCTGCCCTTGGTTTCCTCATATTTAAAATGGCAAAGATGGTAATTGAGAGTCTGGGAGCATAAAACAAACACCTGATATGATGAAGGAAGAATGAGGAGACAACTCTGAAAACACAATTTCAACAGAAAGAGCTCAAAATATATATGCATTAAATATCAAAGGACAAATAAAGCACAGAGGAAAGCACAAGGCTTGAGATTAGCATCTCAATTTAGATTCGCATCTAAATTTTCCAGATTTAATTATTTTTAATGTTTACTTATTTTTGGGAGAGAGAGAGAGAGAGACAGAGCACAAGCCAGGGAGGGGCAGAGAGAGAGAGAGAAAGAGAGAGAGAGAGAGAGAAAGAATCTGAAACAGTTCCAGCCTCTGAGCTGTCAGCACAGAGCCCAACTCAGGGCTAGAAACCACAAACTGTGAGATCACCACCTGAAGTCAGATGCTCAACTGACTGAGCCACCCAGGCGCCCCTGAGATTTTCCAGATTTAAAATAAAATACACCTACAAAAGAAAGAGAGTAAAGCTGGTGTAAGGAGCCTCATCATCTGCTTGATAACATGGCAGGTGTTACGGTGTGGGAGGAGGGTGTCACCTTAATGTGCTGAAAAAAATCATTTTCAAATTAAAATTCTATACCTAGCTAAAATGGTAGTCAAATATGATAGTAAAAACATTCTTAAATATGCAGACTCCTCACATATCTTTTTATAGGGAATAGAATAAGTATTTCTTTTTCTAGAAAAATAAGGATAGGAGTCAAGAAATAGAAATCCATGGGGAAATAAATAGCACAGGGAAAAACAAAAAAAAATCATATAATTTAATTAATCAAAAAATGTCTATGGAAAGTGGTGTAGCAGGGCAGGAAAAGTTTAAATAAAGGAAATACAGAATTCAAGGGAAGGTATACATCTATATCTACATGTCTT
Organism: Panthera tigris; assembly: GCF_018350195.1. Taxonomy (NCBI): domain Eukaryota; kingdom Metazoa; phylum Chordata; class Mammalia; order Carnivora; family Felidae; genus Panthera; species Panthera tigris. Next base: position 6,799,128 of record NC_056664.1, on the reverse strand, counting down.
TAATACAAAAAGCATATAATTAGAGCAATATAAACATAAAAGATGTTTAATAAAATTTAATACCCATTTTGATCTTTTTTTAACCAATCTAGGAAAATAATAAAAATCCTTCAATCTGATATAGGACATTGCCCAATAACTGTTGTTCACATGGTGTATAATAATGGGGAATGGTAGGAACATTCCCTTAAAAGTCATTACAAAGGCCGTAAATCCCAGAATCACCTAGGCAATAAAGTCCAGGATCATCTTTTTCGGGGCGTAGCCAGTGAAGGACAAAAGAAAAACAACTACACATATTAGAAAGAAAGACAACAACTTTTTATCATTCACTGGTAGTTTGACTATGTAGTTTTAAAAAAGATTATACAAGGGGCACTGGGGTGGTTCAGTCGGTTGAGCGTCCGGCTCTGGCTCAGGTCATGATCTCACAGCTCATGGGTTCGAGCCCTGTGTCAGGCTCTGTGCTGACAGCTCAGAGCCTGGAGCCTGCTTCGGATTCTGTGTCTCCCTCTCTCTCTGCTCCTCCCCTGCTTGTTCTCTCTCTCTCTCTCTCTCTGTCTCTGTCTCTCTCAAAAATAAACATTAAAAAAATTTTTTAAAAAGAATATACAGGCAGATTATTAGAATGAATAAGAATGGCATAGCAGCCAAGGCCATAAAACAGAAAAATACAGGCAATACAAGGAAAAAAAGATAGAACATATAGGAAGATGGCAGTCTTCATTCGCTTCCAGTACATGCCAGATCAAACCAAATAGACAAGTAAGGGTACAGAAGATTTGTATTATGTAACTAATAAGGTTCTCTTGATAGACATATTAAACTCTCCACTTTGAAACAGAGGACATACTTTTCAGTTGCCGTGGAAATATCCTAAAAGTTTACCATACATTGTGCCACATAGAAAATCTTAGTATCTTTCAAAACTATGGAAGACAACTATCTTGGTCAATGACAGCTGCTATAACATACACCAGAGACTGGGTGGCTTAAACAACAAATATTTATTTCTCACAGTTCTGAAGGCTGGGAGTCCAAGAGCAGGGAGGCAGCCTTCTTCCTGGTTTGCAGATGGTTGCTTCCTCTGTGGTGGACAGAGAGGCAGCAAGTTCTCTGGTCTTTCCTTATAAGGGCACTAATCCCATCAGAAAAACCCTACCCACGTGACCTCATCTACACCCAATTTAAAAGAAGAAGTTCTTTTAATGTTTATTTACTTATTTATTTTTGAAGGAGGGAGACAGAGCTCAAGCGAGGGAGGGGCAGAGAGAGAAGGAGACACAGAATCCGAAGCAGGCTCCAGACTCTGAGCTGTCCGCACAGAGTCCGATGCGGGACTCAAACTCACAATCTGTGAGATCGTAACCTGATCTGAAGTTGGACATTAACTGACTGAGCCACGCAGGCACCCCTAAACCTAATTATATCCCAAAGCCTCCCATTCCGAACACCTTTACACTGGGAATTGGGGACTCAGTGTATGAATTTTGGATACAAACATTCTGTCTATAATAATAACATTTCTAAGCATAATAGAAAAAAATGGCAAAACATTAAAAAATCACCTATACATGGGAAAATTTAAATATTCTCCTTTACACAACTCTTGAATGAAAGGTAATTCAAGCTGGATATGCCGAATATTGACAAAATATCAAAAATGAAAACTGTAAGAATCTATGACATACATCGAACACCGCACTCAAAGGAAAATGTATACAAATTAAATACATCAATTAAAACACATTGGCAAACATCTGAATCAAAAATTCAGAAAAAGGAAAGCTGATCCAAATGAAAGAATCAGTGGAGTAAAAGGAAGGAGTCAACAGAAAAAAGCAGATATAAATAAGTTAGAAAACAGAAGATGTAGAATAAAAGAATTAATATTTTTTGAAAAAACAAAATACACCATCAGCTAATCTGGTTAAGGAATGAACATATGGAGATGGTGTGTAGGGTGAGGAGGCATGGGAAAAATGCCAACAACCACATAAAAGCTTTTATGTGGAAATAACCATCAAAATAAAGACATTTAAGAAACAATGTGGAGCCAACTTTTTAAAAACCCTTTACAATTACATTGAAACCTTATTAAAATGGATACAATCTTGTAAGCTGTAAACAGGACAATTTCCATGTATTTCTATAGAAGATAGGGAAGTCCAGCAAGAAGCCAGCTTCTCAAACATCCCAGACCCTCGAATGGTTTCATTTTGACTTTTACCAAAACTTTCAAGAGCAGATGTTGCCAGAGCCATTTAAACTGGTCCAGAAAATAGGGACAGAAGTAAAGCTTCCAAATGTTTTAATCGTATTAATAGATCCAAGAAAAAAAAATCATGAATAGCATTGTATATACTGAAAAAGAATTTGAAAAATTTCAAAAGAATTGGGAAAGTTTGAAAACACTCAACCATTTCTTTTCTTTTTTCTTTTCTTTTTTTCTCTTCTCTTTTCTTTGTTTGCTTTCTTTCTACACTCAACCCGTTCTTTTTTTAAAATTTATTTATTTATATTGAGAGAGAGAGAGAGAGAGAGGCAGAGAGGGAGAGAGAGAATCACAAGTAGGCTCTGTGCCTTTCCAACAGAGCTAGCTGTCAGAGCATGACCTGAGCTGAAATCAAGTGTTGGACGTCTCAGAGGCATCCCAGCACTCAACCATTTCTTGACATGCTAAATTATATGTCCATCTCCGCATTAAAAACATGAATTCAGTGGAAAACATTAGGCATATTCACACTAACTTCAAGAGCAAGATAAACTACCAGTTTCAGCGCTAAGACTCAGCTCTGGTCTAGAGGTACTAGGCTCCAGACAATTTGAAATTACCGAGAGAATTAACTGACGTGCATAGAGTTAATAAATTAGGATACAAACTGTATTAAAGTAATCAGGAATTCATATATAAAATTGGCATTCAATTAAAGGCTGTAATAAGACATAGACCCCATTTATAATGGCAATAAAAAAGATAACACGGTTACGAATAAATTGAAAGCAACACGGGAGACCTAGTCAAGCAGCAAAAGAGAGACTTGGAAACATGAGAAGACACACTATGTCCTAGTCTTGCCAGATGCCAACTGGATGATACACGTGGCAAATATATATCAGGTCTCTATAAGTGTGTTTATGAAATTCATGTGATTCCAGTAAAATATTACTAGTTCTTTGTTTTAGCAAGCAAATTCCTTAAGGGTTTTAGAATTTCAGGGAATCACTGAAATAGGAGAGATATAGCATGAAATGGAGGCTAGTTTCACCAAATATTAAAATAGAATACAAAGCCTTAATAATTAAAACACTGTAGTAATGGCATCTGGATAGACAAAACAGGAAAGCAGAAGTCTAGAAATGGACCTGCTTGCACTGGGGTCAGTTTTGTGTAAAATACAGAAAGCATCTCAAAATTAGTGTGGGAAAGATAAACTAATTAAAAAAATGGCTGAGGGTAGCCTGGGTGACTTAAACAGTTAAGCATCTGACTTTGGCTCAAGTCATGATCTCATGGTTTGTGAGTTCAAGCCCCGCATTGGGCTCTGTGCTGACAACTCGGAGCCTGGAGCCTGCTTCGGATTCTGTGTCTCTTCTCTCTGCCATTCCCCCACTTGTGCTCTGTCTTTCTCTGTCTCTCAAAAATAAATAAAAATGTAAAAAAAAATGGCTGATGATCAGATTCAGAACTCATATTTGGCTGAATTCCCAAGGAATCAAATGTTCAGAAGAAAAAAAAGTTAGAAAAAAATTAAGCAGTAAATTGACTAGAAGAAAACAGGGAATAATTTGTTATAAACCTAGAGTAGAAAAGACCTTTAACCTCTGACAAAATCCACGATATTTAAATATTAAAATAAAACAAAAAAAAACTTCTAGAGGCAAACAACAATAGCGAAATAACCCATCCTAGCATTGTGTAATGAAACAATGACAAAGATAAATTAGTAAAACATTTTTCAGCCTACATCACAGGTAAAATTTAACAATTCCTTCTAATGTATCAAAAGCTCCTAGAAATTGAAAAGGAAAGGCCAATAGTCCAAAAGAAAACTGAATAAAGTATATATAGACAGATTTTAAGAAAAAGAAATGGTGGATGTTTAACCTGTTGATATTAAGAGAAATGTTGCTAAGGTACCAATATTAGCAATATTAGCAAAAGTGCAGAAGTTAAATAACATTCTAAGGCCACAGAATCAGGGACTCCCTTAAGTTGATGGTAGCAATACAAATTCTTTTTAAAGCAGTTTTTTTTAATATATGAAATTTATTGTCAAATTGGTTTCCATATAACACCCAGTGCTCCTCCCAACAGGTGCCCTCCTCAATACCATCACCCACCCCCCCCTCCCTCCCACCCCCCATCAGCCCTCAGTTTGTTCTCAGTTTTTAACAGTCTCTTATGTTAAAGCAGTTTTTTTTAACGTTTATTTATTTTTGAGAGAGGCAGAGTGAACGTGTGAGCAAGTTGGGGAGGGGAAGAGAGAAACAGAGAATCTGAAGCAGGCTCCAGGCTCTCAGCTGTTAGCACAGAGCCTGACATGGGATTTGAACTCATGAACCATGAGATCACAACATGAGCCAAAGTCGAATGCTTAACCGACTGAGCCATGATGCAAGTGCCCCAGCAATGCAAAGTCTTACAAATCTGATGGAGGGCAATCTGGAAATACCTATCAACAGTAAAACAAATACACATTTCACACATGTGAAACTACATTTACAAAGAAATTTTTGCAGCACTGTTGCTAACAGCAAACAAAATAAAACAAAATAAAGCAAAAACCAAAGAAAACAAAGCCAAACAAACAAACAAAACCCCTGGAAAAAACTTAATGTTCACCCAGAGTGGACAAGTTAAATAAATCATGGTGCGTTCCATATAACAGAACACAGTTGAAAAGAAAAATGAGAAGTCTCTTTTAGAGACTGGAATGGAAATCACTTCTGGCGATATTAAATGAAGATGCAAGAAACAGAAGCCGTATACAGTATGCTCTCTTCTGATGGGTGATGGGGAAGAAGGAAAAATAAAAATACATTTAAACTTCTTTCTAAGTTCAGAAATAAATGTTGGTAGGACAAATGAGATAGCATTGTGACAACTCCCTGAACAGTCAGCCCAGATGTTAATAGGGGTGACAAGGAGAGAGTCATTAGATGTGTAAATCATGTCAATGTATTACTTATTCAGTAAAGTTAGAAGAAACCAAATACAGTTAGACATATGTGATAAATGTTTTAACCGAGGTATAGCAAATGCCAGGGAAACGGTCATGAAGGGATATTCAATCAGCTCAATTAGTCCAGCTGGTAGGAAAGTTTGCAGAAATCAAATTGTAACAGTATTGATATTAGTTCTAGAATGTTTCATAGAAATCCACCACGAAAACAGGGTGACAGAGGTGGAAATCCTGGTGAATCCTGGTGAATAAGTGGTCCTCATCTATCTGTAATGAAGCAAAGACAAAGTCTACCCGCCTTTAGAAATATATCTTTTATGAGGGCAGTTTTTTCTTCTTGTGAGGTGAATATCAAAATAAGATAAGATTTCCAAAAAAGTTAGATCGCTACTTATATACAAATTATAGTATCAGTGCATCAATGTCCAGATTTTTTCTATCAAATTAACAAAGTGATCGCTCATTACGATGGAACATGCTGAGTTCCCCCCCCCCCCCCACGCACCCCCACCCCCTAGCCCAGTTGTGTGATAAATTGAAGCCTGGACCATCTTTATTTTCTCTTTGGGTCCCCTCTGTGAGGATGGGCAAGGGTTTGACAAATGATGGACTCAGTTCCAAAGCATCTTCCATTTCTCACCTCTCACCCTCTGCCCAGTTCCACACATAACATCCCACCGAAGCTCACCATCCCCTCTCTGAAGCCTTTCTCCTGCTCTCCTTACATCTGCACCCTCCCACTCTTATGGTCTCTGCTACCTCAATACCCCAAGACCCTTGTCTCATTTTTCTCATCCAGGTTAATGAGATGCATTTCTCTGAAATGCATTTCTGAACGCATTCCTTGAGTTTCAGGACACTGTCATAGGAAATCATAAGGAAGTTTGAAGAAGTCACTAGGCTTATGTATTTTTTTGAGGTATTTAGGGACTTACCGAGGCACGTTCTGATTTTTTTTTTCAAGACACATTTTCTTCGTTATTAACTGCTACACTGGTGGCTGGTAAAGCCTCAGAAACTTGACTCCGCTACTTGGAGATGTGTTAATAATTCAGGCAGAGGTAGGGCTAAAAAATTCCCTTTGTACTTCTTATCTAGAATCTTGATTTTTTTTTAAACAAATACATTAACGGTATTAAGACCGTCTGGGTCATTTCTGTGCTATTTAAGAGAACAGATTGTTTTCAAGCATTGGTAGGCAGTGCAGAAGAATCTATTTACATTTAAATTATTTGCTAATTACAAATCATGATTAGCTATTAACTAAGAAGAGTCACTTAAAGACAACTACTAGGCAACCCTTGTTAAATTTGCTCCAGTGATGAGGACTTGGAGAATAATAAAATTGAGGTTAAAAATAGTTTGTGATCCATATCTCTTCATCAACTCAGATACACCTCCCCTTATTTCCAGGCCAAATGCTTATGGTTTTCTTGGACCCGAAATATCTCAGTACAAAATAATACATACAAGAGGAAGGCTGATAAATTGTCTGAATTCGAGAAATCATATCCTTCAAGGTTACTCCCCAACTAGACTCTTTCCCTGGATTTTTTCAAGCCTATAATCAAGGAGTAGCACAACACAATCCCGGCAAAGACAGCTGCGGGGGAAGCAGGAATAAACATTTGTTTTCACTTTGAAAATGAGACTGTTGCCAAGAGGTTTTGGGCTCCTGTACAAGTCTTTGCAGAATTACAGAAAGATTTCAGAACATAGGAGAAACAACGGCCACAATTACCTTTGATTCGGCACATCGCTTTTCAAGTCTGGACAGACATACGTCAAACTAGATGCCCTCATCATCTACCATAGAGGTCAACTTCATGAAAGAAGGAAGAGAGTTTTGCTTCAGTCCCTGCAGGGCTATACAGAGTGGTATAAGCCCTGTGGACTCCTGCAGTATCTTGGGCTCCATGTCACGAAAAAAACATACAGCTGGAGGAAGATTCTGATTCTGACACACTTAATCCCTCCTGTGGCATGAATCATGCTGACCTTTCAGAACTGGTGGAGATTTGTGAGAGTTAATTCTTTATTTAAATAGTTTGCAAATGAGGCATTACTCTCCAGAAGTAGGTGGTATCATTACTTCCCGTTGGTGGACACTACTAAACGTCTAGACCAAGAATGACAGGACTTAGAAATGATCTTACCAAGTGGTTGGATATGGCATAAAGACATGACAAGATATTCATTGGCAAGAGAAGGCATAGGTGCTACGAGAACCCATGTTACGCGAAAACTGTGCGCATGTCACATCGAGGACAGCATTTGCACCAACATATTTACATAAACTGGGGTGGAGTGAGAGAATAGAAGGACCTCCTGGAGGTCAGCGATTTCCTGTGTTTAGTTTCCACGTAGTGGTGACTTCACAGGTTTTCAAAAGGTTATTAAGGCAATCAAGCAAACAGCACTGCGTGTAGTTCAACAAAAACTTGTTGTAAACGAAGAACTGGGATTCCTCCAATTCTGTGTTCCTGACAGGTCCTTAAAATAAATCAGCAAAATAAGGCAGGCGTTTTTTACCCTTACCAAGTAACTTTCAACTAAGCTCAATAAAGTCATTAGTGTCCATCAACTGTCGATAAGGTATTTGAATTTCTTGAGATGTCTCATTCCTCTACCAGACCCCACACTTCTCTGTGTGCCCCACATAGACCAACAGTTGTCATAAGGGAACACATATAAGGCCTTAACAGCAGCACAATGAGCAGAAACCTGCTTATAGAATATCCTGCGTTGTGTCTGAAGGCGTTGTTCCTGATGAGGTTCTTCACTATAAAAACTAACCCATTCTGTGAATTTATTAATTTGATCAAAGAACTCTTTACAAGGGTAATGAATTAAGCCAACTGTTTTAAGCAATTTAGCAAAACAGCCTCTCGAATGACCAAATTAAAATATGGATATGTGTGTCTATCTATCTATCTATCTATCTATCATCTATCTATCTATCTATCTATCTAATGTCAGTGTGTTCTGTTAACAGAATGCCCACATCATCTACCATAGAGGTCAACTTAATGAAAGAAGGAAGAGAGTTTTGCTCTAGTCCCTGCAGGGCTACAGAGCGGTATAAGCCCAGATGATTCCAGTGGACTCCTGCAGTACCTTGGGCTCCATGTCACGAAAAAAACATACAGCTGGAGGAGGGTATTGTGTCATTTTAACCTATTGGTGATCCACCAAATACTAGCAGCATGCATTTCTGTGCCTCCATTATGAACACTGGTGTCTTGTAAGGAATAGCAGGAGAGAAGAGTGTTCTTTACTACCCGACAGAATTCTCATAACCTCTCTGGATGGATTCTCTTTGGCTTTTTAAACTTCCTGCTTCAGGCCACATACTCAAGGCTCCTAGGAGATTCCGTGTTCCTCCTTTTTGCTGCAGATTACCTGGCATTGAAAACATGTCCCTCAAAATAACTGGGAAACTGGCTCAATTTAAGAGGTGATAAGATGATTTTTATTTGGGTTATTTATGTCAAACATTCATGCAAATTCTAAGGCCTTCTTTGATATTACCTTTTATATTTTATATTTCTTTCCAACATATAATACCAAACTCATTGAGTGGCTGGGATGATAACAGACAATATTTAGGTCATTGACCTTTTGAAATATTGCAGAATGAGTCCTGGGAGCTAGGAAGAAACATCAAACAAAAGAAATATGACTCTGGTTGTCTGTACCATCACTGAATAGAAGAGACAGTCACGCTCCATGACTTTTGCCTATACCTGAGCCATGACTGAAAGTTGGTTCTAGAATATTCGGCTGAGCTGCCGAGCCTAGTGCCTGGCTGAGCTGAGACTTTAAAAATGCCCTGCCAACTGTTTTCTGGAGAAAGACAAAACAATGAATGCTTATGGTATTTCTTTGTTGGAGCTTTGTAATTCACACACTCACGGAAGGCTCTGAGAAATCTGGTTGTAAAGAAACCTGCCAAATTCAAACCGGTAAGATCGTTGCGTCACTGTATTGTTCCCCCGAAACGAATAGAACGTTGTATGTTCACTATACTTCAATAACAAAAGAATGGATTTGGAATTAGCAAAACAAGCATATTACATAAATATACGACAAAATACACCAGAAGAAATAGCAACAGAATCTATCATGGTTCTGGGACGGGGCATGGGCAGGTAATGCAAAGACCTGACTTTTTTGTAGCTGTTGTTGTAAGCCTTTTAACACTTTTTATGTATTTATGTATTTGTTTTTTTAAATGTTTATTATTGAGAGAGAGAGAGAACAGAGCATGCATGCATGAGTGGGGAAGGGGCAGAGAGAGAGAGGGGGAGGCAGAGGATCCAAAGCCGGCTCTGTGCTGACAGCAGAGAGCCTGACACGGGCTCGAACTTATGGACTGTAGGTTCACGCCCTGAGCCGAAGTCAGACTCTTAACCGACTGAGTCACCCAGGCATTTCTTCCTTCCTTCCTTCCATCCTTCCTTCCTTCCTTCCTTCCTTCCTTCCTTCCTAATGTAACTTATTGTCAAATTAGCTAACATAGAGTGAATACAGTGTGCTCTTGGCTTCAGGAGTAGATTCCCATGAGTCATCGCTTACACACAACACCCAGTGCTCATCCCAACAAGTGCCCTCCTCAATGCCCATCTCCCATTTTCCCCTCTCCCCGCCCCCCCCCCCCATTCAACCCTCAGTTTGCTCTCTGTATTTAAGAGCTTCTTATGGTTTGCCTGTCCATACTTGTAATACTCACTTTGGTGAAACCCATTTTGAATATAAACAAAATTCTTAAAAAAAAAAAAACCCCACAGTGATTACTTATGTTTTCTCACAGAACTAAAATACTTCATGACCTGAGAGTGCTAACAATTTCCTTGAGCTGAGTCATTTTTAAGAACTTCAACTCTAAGACTGGTGCTCAGGACACAGTCAAAGCTGTTGGGGCCAGCCCTTGAGTCCCCCCCAGGGCCAGGCTGGAATTGAAACATCCTGTGTACACCCAAGGATCATGGCGACAGTATTTGGTAACCACATCTCATTGTCATAAATGATGAGGAAGCAAATTCTCCATTTGCTTCTTCTCGTGAAATCATTTCATTTACATAAGATACATTTATGAACCATAAGCCAATGATACTGAAGCACTATTGACTATCTTGTTTCATCTTTTTATTTTTTTAATGTTTATGTATTTTTGAGAGTGGGGGTGGGGCAGAGAGAGAGAAGGAGAGAGAGAATCCCAAGCAGGCTCCACACTGTGAGCACAGAGCCCCACGCAGGGCTTGATCCCATGAACTGTGAGATCATGACTTGAGCCGAAATCAAGAATCAGATGCTTAACCAACGGAGACACCAGGGCTTTCCCATCTCATTTTAAATATATATTCCCTGAAAACACTTTTATCTCCAGTGTAGGGAATTTATAATTAAAGGACTTGTCAAATTGGTCAAGGTGATTTGAATAGTTACAGTCTGCAATAAAAATGATGTTGATTTTTTTCCTTTAAGAAAACAAACCAAGGGTGCCTGGGTGGCTCAGTTGGGCTTCAGACCCTTGATTTTGGCACAGATCATGATCTCATGGTTTGTGGGTTCGAGCCCTGTGAGGGGATCTGTGCTGACAGTGTGGAGCCTGCTAGGGATTCTCTTTCTGCCCCTCCCCGTTCGCTCTCTCCCTTTCTCTCTCCCCCCTCAAAAATAAATAAATAACCATTAAAAATAAAAACGAAAAAGAAGACTGCTTAATTTTATTTAATCCAGAATTTTCCTAAACACTTTTGGAACGGAATCCTAGTTTTGAGAAGCACCTATCAAATTAAATGAAAGTTCCTTTTGTTGGAATGGGTTTGGGAAATACTAGGTTACACAGGGACAATTTATATCCCTTCGTGCGATAATGAGGAGGCGTGAGAGGAAGCAGCTCATATGAGGCAATCGAACGATGAAGACCAGAAAGAACAGGACAAATGATCGTCAGGTGCTACTAGGAAGAGACCCAATTGCCTACACAGGCCCATCATTTTTGCTGAAGAACAAATAATTGTTTTAGAGTTGGAAAATCAACACATGTGTCAATGTGTATGATAATCTTAAGAAATTACCGAAAATGTAAGATTCAATAAATAGAGCAGAATTTTTTAAAATGTGAAATGTTATTCTTTATTTTTCCAGAAAGTTTACTTAAGAATATCTTTGGAGAGTTGATTCAGAGAGAAGCATCCCTGTGTTCTTCCTTACGGCTCTTTAATCCCTGCACATGCAGAGACATTTCTATTTTGTGCCCCCTCTCCACCGTGTGCTGAGGGTTTCAAACAGCCCACCTTCTCTTGTCTTACTCATCAATCCCTAATACTGCCCTCTGGAGTGAGTGCGGTCTGACCCCATGAGGAAGGAGGGAGCACCTAGGAGAATGTGGAGCACTCCATTGTATGCACTCTCAGGGGATTGTGAATATTTATGTAAGCCATTGAGTAGAATGCAAACAAAGGGGTGATTGTTAGCATATTTCTTGGAGTGGGTTTTCTTTCCAAAGTAGAGATTTCATGTCAAGGCTCCTCTTGGAATTCGGAGTCGGCGGGGAGGGGGGGGGTGTGGGGGGAAGAAACTGATGGGAAAATGTGTCCTGTTGTGTCAATGCTGTAAATATTTAATGTTACAGATGGAGACCTGTGAGTCACAAACAATATGCCAAAGAACAATTGTTTATTTACTATTTTGCCAAAGATTTATTTTCCTGAAGTACAAACATTGGAAGGGAGGAGTTAGGAAGGTGAGAGGGTGGGAGGCCAGAAAAGGAGAGTGGAAGGGAGGGAGGGAGGAAGAGAGGGGCACATTTTCTCTTTATTAATTTAGAGTAATCACTTTCAATGAAGAAAGCATTGAAAGTCTGACTCAGGGAGCGAACACGGAGAAGATTATCCTTCCTGGAAGCAAAGCTTTGATGTATTTATAGTAAGTTGTTTCTTTTTTTTTTTTTTTTAAGTTTATTTATTTTGAGAGAGACAGAGACAGCACTACTGGGGTAGGGGCAAAGAGACAGGGAGACAGAGAATCCCAAGCAGGCTCTGCACTGTCAGCTCAGAGCCTGGCATGGGGCTTGAACCCACAAAACTGTAAGATCATGACCTGAGCTGAAACCAAGAGTCAGACGCTTAACCGACTGACCCATCCAGGTGCCCCAAAGTTTTGATGTGTTTGATAACAAAAGGTCCCTGCCAGCCACAGAGCTGAAAATTATCTGAATGTCTATTGCAAGGAGTAACTTCCCCACAATCTTTCTGACATTGAATTCTCTATCCCATATCAAGCTAGCAAACATCAATATACATTATTATATTATATATTATATTATCACACAATAATATCTACAAGGTATATATAATATATAATAAAAATGTGTCTATATATGCACTGTGCTATATGATTTCATAAAATAATCTAAGAATAAAATAATAGCTATAACAAACATTGAAATGACTTAGTGCAGACAGCATGAACGGAAGGTAAATACACATTGGGTGAAGAGCAGGTGACGACACATAATCACACTTGCCATACAAATACATAGACTTTCCCTCAATTCCTGCAGCCCTGATCATTTTGCTCTAGTTACCTCTCCAAAGCAAACATACAACATATCACAGCTTAATTTCCCCTTTTACCAATGCTCTTTCACTTGCATACCTGTTTGATTATATTATTTGAAATTTACAAAGGAAGACTTTGTCTCCTGGGGCACTTGACCGCCTCAGTTGGTAGAGCTTATGACTCTTGATTTCAGAGGTGTGCGTTTGAGCCTCACATTGGGCATGGGGTCTACTTAAAAACATGTTTTCACTAATTCAGTTAAAAACCAAACTAAAGTAAACTAAACAAAACGTTGTCCCCCGAAACATGTTGATTTCATGAGCGAATAAGAATGACTTGGCTAAATGCCATGAGGATTGAGGTAGTCCCCCGAGCATTCCCATAAGGACACCTGCTCTTCGTTCTGGCACACTCTTCGGTTCAAAGGTGGCAGAAACAGTATCTGGGGTCCTCAAGACTCTGGGTACTCCTTTAAAAGCAATGATGCTTATCGTAGTACAATTGAAAAGCCAGAGCTCGTGGATGGTGTACATCTTAGCAAGTGGCCAGACTATGTCTCTTCTGAGATATTTGGCCGATTTCAGCTTGAAGCTAAACTCACATGTAGCTTCAGGCCGTGATTCTCTACACATTCTTCATCCAAATAATATCTGGCAATAGTCTTCTGAAAACATAGACTGGGAATGACCGTCATTGGAATGATAGACTTCCGGCTACAAGTCTTTTCTCCTTCTGTCACCGTAATGGGGATTTTCTTGTTCAAATATGGACTTTTTCTTATTAAGTAGGTATCGATGACTTAGTGGTTAAGAACCTGTCCTCAAGAGTAGTTGGGTTCAAGACACAACTTCTTCACATAATTTGTAGGAGAGCTTTGGAAGGTGATTTTTTCCTCCCCAAACCTATTTCTCCTGTATAAAACATGGATAAAAGTATTATCTACTTTATGAGGATTAAGGAAATGAAAATTCATTCAAATTATTGAGCACCTTCTGGTATATAGGAAATGATCATAAAAAATAATTTGTAATTGTGATCTAAACTGGATTTGGAGAAAATGTGACAATGATTGTACTGGCAGCAGTGGGCTGGTTCTAGGTCCTCAAATTGAGCTGGGTCCAGTTCTGTAGCTTTTAGACCAGAAGATCCTGTAAAAGAAAGGAGGCAAAGAGGAGAAACTCAGAACTGTTCTGTATTGAAGGATGGTAAACGCTTCGTCTCTATTGTTTATATACAGTAATAGGGGTGTCAGTGAGTTACTCAGGACTGCTGAGTCTTTATTAGTTTCATGTATAAATCGGGCATAATATAATTTGCACATTGTTGACCTAAAAAGCCATAAAAGTGCAGTTCTTATTGTTAATTTTTTCACTGGTCCTGACATAAACGAAATGAAAACTAGGAACGTTAACCACTAAGATCTGTGTTTTTTTTCAAATTGCAGTGAAAAGCCATTCCCACTACTCTGGGGAATAAAGCCATTCCTTTCTTGGTTCTTTGTCGGCCCATGGACACACACAAAGACCGTTATGACACTTGTGTTATCTATAGTATTTTTCACTTACAGCTCAGTCCATGGAAAGTTCCCATAATATGCTTTGTAATGCTTAACCGGGTTAAGCATTTCCTAGTTGGAAAGGAACCATGGATTTTAGGACAAAATAAACAAGCAAACAAAAAAAGAATTACAACTGCCATGAAAGTTCAACACTTTATTCCTAATTCTTTGAATACGTCAACAAACAATAAATGCCTAGGTTTCCTCTTGACGGGTCAGTAACTGCGTTGCGGACATACAGTGGATGTGTGTGCATCTCCGTGTCAGTCTGATGGACCATGGAGGCAAGATTCAGGACTCTGCTTCCAGAAAGCCCAAATACTGCTTTGTACCATCGAATCTAGTTCTAGAAATCAAATTATCTGTATGAGTCTCAGTACCATGGAATTCTGGGACTTCGTAACTGTGTTCTCTCTTTTCACTTTGAGACCTAAAGAATATTTCGCAACTAAAAAGTGGCCTTTCCTAAAAGGACTTTTCTTCCAGCTTCCACTTCCAATCTGCCCACTGTGCACGTGATCACCGCCACCCCTGACTCACTACCTATATCTCCTGTGATCTGGGCACAGAGAGAATGCCAGGGCTGTAGGGAATGTACCAAAGTCACTGAGGTCACTGTATAAACAGACTGTGCTTAAAAGGAAATCTTAAGAGAGCCCAGGAAATGTGAAACCCACTGTGGTTCTGCCCAGGGATAAGACGCCCCCACTCCCTAATTCTCTCTTGCTTAATCCATGGAAAAAGATTCAACCAGACAAGTTGCTGAGTTTAAGGTCAAATTGAAATTCTTTTCCCACCTCTTTTCAGTTTTTCCAAGCCAAACATTTCACTGGCTCTAATGCAGAAAGCATAGAAGTTTATCCTTACTTGCCCTAGAAACCCTGCTATTTTCATCTTAAATAACCAGTCTCTGTGCTGGGAGCTTTTAACCCACTACTGAGTGAGGTTTCACTGGATTTGCCCTTCTCTGATTTGTCTCAATTTGTACCATTTTAATTTGTAGATACACAAGCCAATGCGTTGAATTTTGCTTACCTACAATAACCAACCATCATACTTCACCTACAAGGTTTCCCTCCAGCTGAAACCTCACAATTTTCACTTACTGTCTGTAGTACAAGTCTATAAAGAAGGTCTCAATTTCATTTTTTTCCCAATTATCCTGACTAGGTCTTTGCATAAATTAACACTGAAGCACAAGTCACCAGTGACTTCCGTCCTACAAAATCCAATGGTCATAAATGTAACATTCACCCTTATAAAACTTCTAGAAAAAATATAGGACGAAACTTTTGTCAACTTGGGTTAATTAGGCAAAGATTTCTTAGGTATGGCAAGAAAAGGTAATATATTGGATTTCATCAAACTGAGAAACCCCTTTGCTTTGAAAAACACCATTATGAGAAGGAAATGACAAGCCACAGCCTGGGGAGAAAATCTTTGCAAAGCGTATATCTGATAAAAACCTGATACGCAGAATGCACAAAGAACATTCATAACTCAATACTGAGGAGACAGACAACCCGATTACAAGATGGACAAACTATTTGAAGAGAGAGTTCACCAAAGAAAGATAGTAAGTATGGCAGATAAGTACATGAAAACATGCTCAATATCAATAATCATTAGAGAAATGGAAGTTAAAAACAAAATGATGTACCACATTTTAGAATAAAATTAAAATAAAGAAAGGAAGAAAAAAACTGGAACCAATGGAACTCTCTTATCTTGCTTTTAGGACGAAAAATTGTTTCAATAACTTTGGAAAACAGTTTAGATTTATATATATAATATATATATAAACTAGTTTATATATATAATATATATTATGTTTATATATATAATATATATAAATATAATATATATTATGTTTATATATAATATATATATAATATATATTATCTTTATATATACACTAGTGTGTATATATATATAATATACATTATCTTTATATATACACACTAGTGTGTATATATATATAATATATATATATACACACTAGTGTGTATATATATATAATATATATATTATATATATATATAAACTTCAACACGCAATTACCATATTACCCAGCATGCTGCTGCCTTGGCATTTATACAAACGAAATGAAAACCTGTGTTCACACATGCAAAAATTCTGTGTGAATACTTATAATGAATTCATTTGTAATCTCCCCAAACTGGAACCAACCTTCCACGGGAATGGGTAACAAACTGTAGTTTACACACCCAATGGATACTACGCACCAGTGAATGGAGCATCTCCTGATCCGTGAGACAACCTGATGAATCTCAACCTGCTTTATGCCAAATGCAAGCAGATTTTAGAAGCTCATACTGTGTAAATTCCGTATCTATGACATACTTGTAAAAGTAAAGGTGCAAAAAACAGATCCATGACGGGGTCTGGGGATGGTGTTTACTACAAAGAGGCACTGGGAACTGGGCGTTTTGATGAAAACTTCTATGTATTGAGTATGCTGGTGCTAAAAAGTTTCTCAAAACTTAGCTAACCTTATACTAAAAAGAACAAATTCTACTGTGTAAATTACACCTTATTTAAAAAAAAAAATGGAAAAAAATGTTAATGGGCAATGACTTACTTCATAACCATCCACAGTAATTGATCATCATTCGAAAATTAATCCAGTGGCCAATTCTAAGCCCTCACCTTTTCTGACCTCTCTGGGGTCATTTGACAAAGGTGATCAGCCCTTCCCTTCTGAATTGCTTTTTCCTTTTTAAATTTTGGCTTCACAGATGACAAACTTCTCTGGTTTCCTTTCTGCTTCACTGGCGGTTCCTTGGCGGTCTCATTCGCTGGCCTAGAATTTTTTGACCTCATCTGTTACCACTGTCCCCTCCGCTCACTCTGCTCTGGGGACACTGGCCACCCTGCTCCCCTTCAGCCCAGCCGGGCGCTCTTCCTCAGAGCCTTCCCACTTGCTAGCCCATTAACATGGAGCACAGTTCCTTGCAAGACTGAGTCTCTGTTTCCAGGTTTCTGTTCAGTTCTTATATCCCGAAGGCAGAATATATCCCTATCTAAAATAGCTGCCCCCCGCCTAGGTGGCTCAGTTGGTTAAGCGTCCGACTTCAGCTCAGGGCACGATCTCGTGGTCCGTGAGTTCGAGCCCCACGTCGGGCTCTGGGCTGATGGCTCAGAGCCTGGAGCCTGCTTCCGATTCTGTGTCTCCCTCTCTCTCTGCCCCTCCCCCATTCATGCTCTGTCTCTCTCCGTCTCAAAAATAAATAAACGTTAAAAAAAATTTAAAAAAAATAAAATAAAATAGCTGCCCCCAATGCCCATGGTCTATCTGTAGTTGCTTTCACTGAATAGTCTGTTTTCCATAGCACTTATCTGGAATGACCTTTGTTTATTGTCGGTCTCCCATGGGAATACATTAGATCAGAGGCTTTATCTGGTTGCTTGTCGTATGTATGTCTGGTGCATAGGACCAAGCCTAGCACATAGCGGACTCTCAGTAAATACACACACACACACACACACACACACACACACACACACACACACGTCTTCTTTCCTTTACTACCAGCTATAAAATTCTCACCTTCCCTCATCCATAAGTAAATTAACAATAGATTGGACCATGTGAAATAGTGAAATGGTCAATACTTGTTCATTTTGGAACTACAGGATGGAAATTTCCTATGTTCAAATTTAACACCATCGTATTGTTACGAAAACAAAATAAAAACACACAAACGTGCCAATGACACATAGATTAAAATAATACAGGTGCTACATAGGTCAGACACCATGGACAGAATATTATTACATATAAACAAAATCTGGCCCTGCCACTGTGATGCCTCTACCTTTCCATGAAAATCTGTAAGTCAGTGGACAGCGACAGGGCACCTGCTTCCTGAATGATAAGAAGAAATGAATGGATTTCACACTGACAGCTTGTTAATCCATTACCTGGCAACCACAGCTTGGAGACCAATCTTCATTTTCAAAAACCCATGTTCTCTGTTGAAGTCTTATTTAAGTAATATCTGCGCAATCTGTGAATGAAGCCAGAGCGGAGACATGTATAAAAATCACAATGCCATTCACTGACAGATATTAGCTCTTTCTCTGCTAATACAGAGAACGGATTTTTTCATTTTTCTTTCCAGCACACCAACTATAATTAAATTTAAGAAGTGCCAAAAATTAATGCTCTCTTTTTTTTTTCTCTTTCTTACAACTGAAACAAATAATTCCACGGTATTTGCACATCATACTTAATTGCAAATGGTAATCGACAGCATAAATCTTACATTAGTATGCTAGCTTCGGTGACATCTATTTGTATTTCCAACCTTTAATACTGCAGATGGTTTAATACTGAATAATCTCTGTTTTTCAATATCTTCAGCCGCTTTTACCTTTGTAAGTTTTCTTTCTTTCTTTCTTTTTTTTTTTTTTTCAGAAGCTTTGTGAGCATAGTAGATCTATGGATGCCCAAAGCCCATCAAATGGAAATGTGATGGAGTTGATATCCACACTGTGGTTTTCCCAATTGGGCATCAGGCTGAAGATTTCCTTCCTCATTCCTTTTCTTAGTTTCTCCCATTGGCGAATGTAATCGATAAGCCTATGCATTCTTTAAGTGTACTTAACACCTGATGCTTATGCTTTTGAAAAATATGGCACTGAGTAAGGTTACCCTTCTGATAACTCATTTGTGTTTGTGTTTAACTCATCATACTCTGCTGGCTTAGTCAATGACACAAATGGTTTCTCACTAGGAGGATGTGCCATAGCTCTCGGTTATTAATTAGCTAGGCCCCAGTTATTAATTAGCTAGGCCCTGGATGAACAAAGAATTATTACTAAAAGCAAGACAATCAACTCAATTAAGAGGAAAGTGACACCTTACCCTGTGAAAGCAAGGCAGAGGTTCCTTGAGTATACACAATAAATACCTAAAGTTTCACCGCATACTAGATGAATTTTGACATTTACTAGACAATTTTGTTTTTACTAGACAATTTTGAAATATCCCAGCACAACGAATGGACTGCTTAAAAATCTCACCATGAAGGCCCTGATAAAGATTCATCAAAGAATCAATATATAGCATATTTTCAAATTAATGCTAGTTCATTTGAAGCTTCAAAGTTAACTGTTTATATTTTTATAAACCATGTGCTATAATTGCACATGTGAGCAAACTCATGTGTGTGTGTGTGTGTGTGTGTGTGCACGTGTGTGCACGTGCAGCTAAGGAGAAGATACAAATGATGGTCACATGGTCTAAAAGACCAATGTCCAGTAACAAGGGCCAAATACAATGATTATGTCTGTTGGGAGGAAAAATGTAGACATCATAATCTTATCTATTCCTTTTTACTGGGCATTTGTGCATGTTTGATTAAATTGCATTTGTGGGCACCTGGGAGGAGTAGACACTTTAATTTACAAATTTATTTTCCTTGTTTTCCAACTATATAAGTTTTGTCAAATAAACAGGTTCAAAATGAGCAGGATGGTTTAATAAAATGGATGCTCATAGAAATGCTCAAAGAAGGAAAGATGAAGAATTTAAAGTATTTTTCTGAGGCAATTAATAGTTCTTTGTAATTTTCTTTTGAGAAAGAGAGTGCACGTGCACAAGTTGGGGAGAAGGGCAGAGAGAGAGAGAGAGAGAGAGAGAGAGAGAGAGAGAGAATCTTAAGCATGTTCCACAACCAGCGCAGAGCCCAACATGGGGTTTGAACGAATGACCCTGGGATCATGACCTGAGCCGAAATCAAGAGTCAGATGCTTAACCAACTGAGCCACCCAGGCGCCCCAATAGATTTTTTACTGCACACTGCAATTCCCATTGTGGGGAAGGATCCTTACATGAAACAAAGGCACTAATTCCTGTTCTCTATACTTCATTATTGTACACTAACTCAGACTTTTAAATTTGGCAGAAATTACCTAGTTAGTCACAAAACATGCCTTCCTTAAATGTCCTAAGGTTGGATTCTTCTTGAACAGTAGTTCTCAATGCTGGCTGTGGACTAACAGCACCAAGAGTTTTTAGGTAAACTGTGTTAAATAAATCCTATAGAGGATGTTTACGCTCCTCTATAGAGCTGTTACATCAGAATGTCTAAAGGGTGAGACCTGGGAAGTCATATTTTTAAAAAATATATCCGTTTTAGTTGAAGTAAAATGTGTTCACGGAAGAATGCTACTCTCACAAATGTACAGCTTAAGGAGTTATCTATCACAAAATGAACACACCCGTGTTCTGATAAACAGAACATCACCCGTGTCCCACTTACATGCCTTCCTCATAGGTATCAGTACTTCTTAGAACTTCCCCAGAAGATGCTAAGGTACAGCCAGGGGTGAGAACCGCTCTATTTACGGCTAATTGTTTTCTACACCAATTTCTCTGTTTTGATTAAGTTCTGAGGAATGAGTTATGAATCATTATGAAACACATACTCTATGTTGGTGCTTTATCTCGAAAATAACCATTTAGAAGAGTCGACATTACATCCTTTTGTACAAATGAAGACGTGGAGGCTGAAAGAGTTGGTATAATTTGTGGACATGATACCTTAAAATGGGGGCCCTGGAATGTAAACCCAGGTCAGCTTAGTGGTTAAAAGTTAAAACTGGAAGCAGACAGACTTGGGTTTGAACACCACTTCCTACCTGTGCAGCCCTGAGTTAACTGATTTAGTCTTCTTATCAAGAAAATAGAGATCACAATGTCATCTAGCCCATCTCATTGTTACAGGGCTTGTAAATGACATGGCACAGTGCCTCGTGACTATTATTTTGGCCAGTGTTAGTCTTACATCTGATTCCAGAAACAGCTTTTCCTACCGTCCCAAACAGCTTCTTCTAAAAAGCCAAAAGTGAAAAATGACTTCCTGCCAGATCTTTAAGGCTATAATTGTTTGATTTAATTTCCAGGCGAAGAAGGTCGTCATAGTATACACACATTCTAGTGTGTTCCCAAATTCTGAAAACCCAGGGCAAACAGTATTCTTATTATGCCTTTTTCAGATTAATAATTAGACCCATCGATTTAAATTTTGAGAGATTCCATCTGAAAAAGTGTCCAGATATTGAAGAGAAATATATTAAAATATTAATTAGGAATGAAATTGACATTATTTATTGATAATACATTTACCCTACATTTCTTTTTATAAAATGGAGATAGATGAAAGATAGATGATAGAGATAGATGATAGATATATATCTTTGTAAACAGGTAAAGAAACTAGATTAAGTAAAACAAATTATGGGATTTCCTCTTCTCGTTCCCTGGGACTGAGACTACTTACCTACAGAGCGTTTAGAAAGTCAAGAGATAAGGAAAATAACATTACATCACTGTTGTCCTTTCAGGTTAGCAAACAAAAGCTGGATACAGCAAATCATGTAAGTTTGAGCCAGGTACCTTTGCCTTACTAAATTACAATGTTGGGGAATTTCCACTACATCACGGGGACATGCATAAGCTACCCTACTTCCTTATTAGACCAGTTACCTCACATGACCCATTGTTATTGCTAACCAGACAATTCTTCTAGGGAAAAGAGAGAGAGAGAGAGAGAGAGAGAGAGAGAGAGAGAGAGAGAAAGAAATCAGAGTGGTTAATGATTGTATTTGACATGTATTTACCCTTCTACTTGGTAATGTGAGGAGGCAGAGATCAACAGCTTTCTTGAAAAATGTCATCAGTTAGACTGGACTCCTGCTCTAGGAATTCCATAATGAAGACAAATACATTTACTGAAAAAGGTGTGGCTGATTACCAGCAGAGTATGTTAGATCTGACTGTGACACTTTAGTTGGTCAAGTACTTTAGACTTCAGCTGTTTTGTGTGTAAAATGTTGCTGTTACCTCGGGTTCCCTGTGTGATTTGACTTTGGAAGGATGAGGACAAAATCTGAGATGTCATGGGACTTTAAAAACTTTGTGTTTTTGTTGTTGTTGTTGTTGTTGTTGTTTTCTTGTTTGTCTTCAAGGCTCTAGGTTTATATCTCTCTATGTTACAGTAGGAATTTCTAAGAGACGATGGTCAGAGACTGTATCAATAATCACAAACTAGTTGTAGTATTATAGTATCAGGGCATCTTCCAGGCAGGGACATCTACTCACATAGAGTTTTCTGCAAGGTTCAGTTTTGACTCATTTCCCCTGAATCCATTCACCTTTCTTGTTCTTAAAATTTTATTTTCAGCAATTTTTTTTAAGTAGGCTCCATGCCAAGCGTGGGACCCAACACGCAATCCTGAGATCAAGACCTGAGCTGGGATCAAGAGTCCGACGGTGAACTGACTGAGCCACCCAGCATCCCAAAAGTTTATTATTTTACTCTATTAGATTGAATCCCAGCGAACTTTGTTTTGACATCAGGTGTTTATTCTTAATATTATATAGTATTAACTAATATTTTAAAAATTAATATAAACTAAAGTCTCAAGCAAGAGCAATCGACAAGACTATCAAACAGGAGTTTATAGGGCAAAGGGAAACTTCCTAGTTGAACCATTCAATCATGTTTTCAGGACTCAGCCAAATTGTAGGAAACTATTAAAAAATTTCTTCTTTAGAGGAATTTATATTACGGATGATGATGAGAAGAATAGGAACAGAGATGTAAGAGTTGTTTAGAAAGGATCAAGTGGTTTTCAAACATGAGCTGTCAGTAGTTATACCACTAACTACCACAGTAGGTCTTTTTGACAGGCATGATTGGACTAATTCCATACAAAAATGTGTGATGACAGAGAAAGGTTTCGGCATAATGACAAAGTTTTCAATCATTTTAATAAATATAATGTATAGCAGCAGCACTGTTAGGCATATTTTGTACATAATTTAGGATTTAACTTTGCTCTGTTTCTGGTACACTTGAATTACTAGGGTGTATGTCCTCATACTAAGTGAAGGTCAAGTTGATGGTGAGCCATTTGAAAACCGGATACTATTCTTTGGAGTTAGAAAATCTGTCATCAGCGATACAAATCAGTGTTTCCCAAAGTTAATTTCATATAACGTGAGTCTAAAGCACGCTTTCTCAGCTGTTGACATTTGGGGCTGGATAATTATTTGTTGTGGAGGGCTGTCCTGTGGATTGTGGGATGTTTAACAGCTTCCCCAAACTCTACCCACTAGATGACAGTGGCACCCAGTCATTTGTGGCGTTCAAAAGTGTCCCCAGACGCTGCCAAATGCCCGCTGAGCCGGGGTGGGGGGTTGGAATGACCATGATTGATACCTGCTTTTCTAACGTTTCATCCCTTCTCAACGATCTTGTGATGGGCTTTACATGACAAATTCTGCAATAGTATAAGTCTTAAAGATTCACATTTATTATTAGCAGATGAAAGATTCTGAAAAGTCTTATTGCAAAGACATCAATTTATTTTTGTTTAATTTAACATTTCCCAAATATTTTGACTATGGAATCATCTGAATCTCAGTAATTGCTATTACAAATCTTTGCACTTTGTTACAAAACACGTTAGAAACTCCTGGTGAAATCGAATGTGTACACAAGCCCTGGATTCTCTTAGAAGAAATTCTTAAAGCTTCAAAGTTCTTATTAAATATGAAAAGTTTTATTATACCTTTATGCTTAAAAAATCTTGGGGCGCCTGGGTGGTTCAATTGGTTGAGCGTCCGACCGCGGCTCAGGTCACGATCTCGAGGTTCACCAGTTCCAGCCCAGAGTCGGGCTCTGTGCTGACAGCTCAGAGCTTGGAGTGGGCTTCGATTCCGTGTCTCCCTCTCTCTCTGCCCCTCCCCTGCTCATACTCAGTCGCTCTCTGTTTCTCAAGAATAAATAAACGTTAAAAAATTTAAAAAAAATCTTCATTTATATAGATAGCCACAACCTCAACTATAGTAAACTAACGCATTTTTTCATAGCACACAATGGTTTACAAAACTACTTGGCAGATGTGAACAAATAGAAAATACATATTTTGGCCTCTGCCCCCAGTTCCTGGCACAGAGCTCCTAAAACCCTTGTAATTTCCTAAGTTGCAAAAGCCCCAGGAACAGCCTTTATTCTAATGCAGGTTTCCCTCCTCCATCCAAAAGTAGAGCGTTCCCATGAAACCTTCCATAAGCCAAAATGACTTCAAGAGAAGAGCAATTATCACTCATTCATGTAGAAAATTTTTGAGTGTTCCCAGAGCCCCCCAAAATGGCAACTTTTGGACTTTTCTGATACCTTCGGACCCATCTTGCTAACGGATGCACAAAGTAAACCAAAATAAAGCCCAGATGTTCCCAGACACAGTTCACAGCTAGGACAGCGTGATGCTGACATGAGTGTGGCTCCAGAGGAAGGAGGTCCAGGGGGCCCCTCTCACCACTCAGAGTGTGCTGCTGATATATCAGTTTGCTGCAGAACAGACACAGATTGGTATTTTTGCTTTTCACCTTTTTGTGGAAAAGCAAAAATCCTCCTTGATTTCTTTTGGTTAGCTACAACACACCAAAGCAGGTCTTTTCCTAAAAGCGAACTTTTGAAAAGTTCAAATGCAGGAGGCACCTGTATTTGGCCTTTGACCCTGGTTCCCGACACAGAGTTCTCTAAATAATTGCAACGTCCTGGGTGATAAAATTATCTTTTGTTCTAGTGAGGAAGCCCTTGGCGGGTCCCAACTTCAGGATGGGGGCTGGCTAGTACAAAGACCAAGCCATGATTAGAAATTTGGAACTTTCGGGCCAATTCCCCATCCTCGGGGAAGAGGAGAGGGGCTGGACGTTGGGTTAATTATCTGTCCTGCCTACTGAGGAGGCCTCCTAAAATCTCAGTAGTATATGGGTTTGAAGAACTTGCAGGTTCAGGAACGCGTGGATTATGGGGAGAAAGGTGTCCAGAGAAATCATAGAAGCTTCCCACATACCTGCTCCAGGTAGCCCTCCATTTGGCTGTCTCTCTCTAGCCTATGCTATAGTCTTAATAATGGACCAGTAAATGTAAGTGTTTCCCTGAGTACTTTGAGGCATTCTAGCAAATTTGAAGCCAGGGGGAGGGTTTGGGACCCCGATATACACTCTGTCAGAAATACAGGTGACACCCTGAGTCTTGTGATCGGTGTCCTCAGGGGCAGGGAGGGGGCACTCTTGTGGGACCGAGCACTTGATGGATGGGATCCGACATGGACTCCAGATACTGTCCCAATTGAGTTGATTCATAATTCACCAGCTGATGTCACAGAAACCCACACATCTGGAGTCAGAGTCAAGTGTGGTAAGGACATGAGAGTAAAGGAGAAACAAACAGGGAGTATTTCCTTGTTTCACAGGGGACATTCATTACCTCCTTTCCAAGATATAGGTCATGGTATTAGTCTTCTTTATGAGTGAAGAAACAGTCTCGAGAATGTGAAGTAACTTGCACAGGGTCTTACCACTTCAAAATGGAGGGTAGAAACCTCAGCCACATTCTCAGATCACACTTCGGATCCCAGTACACATCACGGACGTAGCCACTCAGCACACTGCTGCCCCTCTCTGATGGGACACCAGCTGAGCAATGGACATGAGCCCACCCTCCCACTCCCCATGTGCACCAGTGAATAGTTTCCTCAACTCAGCCTAAAGCCACCCCAGATTCACAATGACTGCTTTAGTGACAGGCGCCTAATCCAGACCTACTCAGAGGATGGCACTGTACTACTCTTCTAGGAGTCCACACTTGACCTACATTGGTCTAGCAGGAGAGTGGTTGAGGGCTTCAGTGCAATTCTAGGGGAAGGAACGCCTTTCGGTCAGGTCCAGCTGATGGTCAGGGGAGCAGATGCGAGATCATTGTAGCCTGAAATTTTTGCTGCCGTGTGGAAAATGTATCTGCATAGAAAGCCAACACATAGAAGATGGACCCAGAAAATTCCAAAGAGACGCAGCACCCCATTTGAACTTGCCTAAAAGCCAGATCTGCCATTTGATGTTTCCAGTCATCTAAGATTTGCTTCATTATTTGGCCCGTTTGTGTTTGGATTTGCGACAATCGCAATAGAACTGTAACAATACACCTGAAAAAAATTAGTAATGAATGATTTTGTCATCTCAAAACTTAACTATTACAGTAGAAAACAAGCAATTCATTTTAAAATGCTTTATAAATTTTAAGCCACCTTATATTTATATTGCAACTCCTGACTTAGGTGTGTCTAGGCTAGACTGCTGTTAGTCACAAAACTATAAAAACAGAATGAAAACAAGTTCTAGGTGATATGATTAGATACAATTTGTATAGTAACTCTAAAGGAATGCCTCAGATAACCAGCTAAATGCCAGATGAGGAAAAAATCAAACCCAACCAACCAACCAACCAAACAAACAAAAATATCTGGAGAACACGGCATGGGAGAAAAGTCAGGGTGAACAAAGAATTTAGGACGTAACACATTGGTATTGGCATTTAGTAACGGTATTTAGGAAATTCATCTGAACAAGTTAGAAAAATAAGATATCGGTTGAATAATTTTTGACAAAATAGATGAATGCTACTGCTTAATTGTTTAATTTACTGTGGAGGAGTTGGAATTGAGGAAAAGATTAAAATCAGTACAAATATTTTTCCAGCTTTCTCCATAAAGAGATGATTATAAGAATCGTTTCTCTTTCAATTCCGAATCTAAGACCTAGTTCATGCGAGAGGCACATTTATATATTATTTCTGCAGCTAATAATTATTCTAATTTGGTTGGCTTTCCGTTCTTTGAAGTCCACACAGATCCCGAGTAGCGGATAACGAAAAGTGCTTCTGTAATCTGTCACATGCCAGTGCCATTCAAAGAAATCACCAATCTGTAGCTAACTCTATCCCAGAGTTGCTAACACTTTTTTTTATTGTAACGCTTACTTGCTTTTGAGAGAGAGGTCTCAAGCTGGGGAGGGACAGAGAGAGGGGGAGACAGAGAATGTGAAACATATTCCTCTCTGTAGGTGCAGAGCCTGATGTGGGGCTCCAACCCACCAACCATGAGATCATGACCTGACCTGAAGTTGGACGCTCCATCGACTGACCCACCCAGGCGGCCCCAGAGCTGCTAACTCTTATGTGGAGGAGTCGTGCAATAATAACTACGAGAAGCTACTGCCTAAGACCATAAGGGCAGGTTCTCAACAATTCTGAACCCGTTTTTATTGTCTTAGGTGGTAGCTTCCGTTTACGAGAAACAAACAAACTCAAATAAAAAGGGAGAGGAAGTACTCACGATGGCCACCTTCCAATGGAGTCTTTAAACAAAGGTATTTTGGGATGCACAATACATCTAGAGTCCTCAACAGCAACAATTTAGGAGCCTTTATTATACACCCTGCTGTGTCCGCATTATGGCATAAATACTCTCCACATGCCCACTTTTAATATCCTACTGGAGGAAGAAAAAAGTTTCCTTAGCCTTCACTTTATATATTTTTTCTCTACCTAATTCCCCCACTTACTCATAGTTTCTGTTACCTCATAACTTTGGCAAAGTCCATCATGGTCTTTCCAGGCTGATTTCTACAGTATTTAACTTTGGGTCCTGCTGCTAAATGACTCATTCTGCTAGAATTTCCAGCTTTCAGAGAATCTCACTTACTGAGCTCATTTTTGGTGAGCCAGGCCACATCACAGCTCCCTCATCAGCTTTTGGATTCACAGCCCTGAGTCTGGTGTCCTACCTCTTGGTCCAGCTTGGGTTGGTTAAAGAGGTAAAAAACTGTGCAGTAAGAGGTCTGTGAGGCAACTTATCCTGGTAGGAAATGTGTCGACGGTGAACACAGTACTTGGCATGTATAATAGAATTTAGCTCTTTCTAACCAATGGAGCAAACTGCCTACATCCCACCCACACAATTTCAAAGTTTGCCCCAACTTAACACATTCCATCTATCGCACGCATTGTAAATACAGCCACGTCTTGCAAACAGGATGCTGTTAATCTTGTGTCAACGTCATCTACAGCCTCTAGAGACAATGTCAAAGGCCATAGCAAACATTGTTTGGTGATCTTAGACTCTACCAGGTAATGGTTAAGACCATTGATCTAAGGCTAAGTTATTAAAGATGCTCTGATACATAATCTCTTTATTCTTCAGTCTCTTAATCTATAAGATGAATATGCTTCTTACCCACCCAATAAGACTTGGGGGAGGATAAACTGAATCAATATATCTCAAGTACCACAAAGACTACGGGAATATTAAATGTTACCTACTATTTAAAAACTTTTCTAGTGTTTATTTATTTTTGAGAGAGACAGAGACAGAATGCAAGTAGGTTAGGGGCAAAGAAAGAAGGAGACACAGAACCTGAAGCAGGCTCCAGGCTCCTGAGCTGTCAGCACAGAGCCCGACGCGGACTGGGGCCCACCAGCTGTGAGATCATGACCTGAGCTGAAGTGAGATGCTCAACTGACTGAGCCACCCAGGTGCCCCTAGAATGTTACCTACTATTTTAAATAGGACCATTGGCACGCATTCAGTTTGATTTTGCCTCATATCTGCACTTGTAACTTACACAAGCCTCACTAAACAAGTGACATAAAATGGTAGTAAAAACCTACGACTGTCATAACAGCTACCTTTTCTGGAAGAGAGAAATGAGAAGAAACGTTCATTTCTTAGTACCTAGAGCTCTGTACTATTCACCTGTCTCTGGTCCTGGCCATATATTTCATTTTCTAGGGGAGTTCATTAACCTTGAAACATGTGGTTTCTATGGTTGGTATCACAAGGTCATTTATTTTTGGATGGTAAGATATTTTTTAATAGGACGAGTGACTCCAAGGATACTAGCTTGCTACCTACCTTCTTTTAGAGTGAAGAGTCTGGATACTCCTATTCTCCAGAAATCACAAGTGAGGACTTTATTAGCTACATCATAGCTCCAGTAATGCACTAAACAATTCCAATTGCCCCATCATTTCCACTTGCTTATACCTGATTTGGGGTGCAAATTTATGTTTTAAAGCCTTTTTTTTTTGTTACAAGTAAACAAACCCATTAAAGTAGCCTCAACATAAAAAGAGCTTCTCTTAAGGATATGTGTGGTCCAGATCTGAAACAAGACTGTTGACCAGAACTGAAACAGCTCTAGGGGCCAGCTGTTTTATCTGTATCTCTCAGGGTAAATGAGACTCTGTATTTTGATATCTTTGGCTTTCTTCTGAGTTTATAGCTTTGGTTTGTCATATTTTCTACACTGCCTCATGGCTTCTTTCTTTATGCCTCTTTTGACCTTTAGCAATGACTACCAGTTGCTTAATTTTCTCTGTGCTTTTCAATTAAAACCCCAGAGAAAAAGAATTTTGATGGACTAGCCTCCTATATCAGAGGTTCTGTATAGCTGGTAGGTTGATTACCTTTGGTTAATACCAACTCCTGCTCAATCATTTATAGAGAGAAGAGAGGATAGTTCGTTGTTTTACACAGGGCTGCCTCTTCCTCAGGGGCAGTGGGCAGGGGCATTTACTTAGAAGGTTATGCACACTCAGAAGGTGTTATGAATACCAGGTTAAAGGATTCCCTAAGAGGGTATCAAATCTTATTCCTCAGGGCATGGCGCTGCCCATCACTTTTGAAGGACCATAAAGAAAAATTTGCATTTAGTGGTGGCGTCAACCTCGGTAGTTTAAAATCATCTCAAGTGGGAGTGTTTTCTCCATGGGAAATCCACCAACACTACAAATCAGAGCTTCCTGTCTCTTCACTACCCACCAGCCCCACCATTGTACATCTGGCTTACCAGCACTTTACTGCCTCTAACTCAGTAAGAGTAATTAACTGCCTCTTACTCAGTAACTTCAGGAAAAAAATCCTATTGACATGAGACGGCCAGGCAACCATTCATGGATCTATTACTGTAGTCATGGAGTAGATCAACCAGGTCGTCCAGCCCCAGACCTCCATAGAGCTAGAGTATTGGTTGGCCTTATTAGAATGGCAAAGACAGAGGGGGATAGAAGTGGCTTCATTGTTAGAATTGAATTGAGATCGTTAGAAGAAAAAAATTATGAATAATGAGCATGCAAAGATCACAAGGCAAGACTCTTGGAAAATATGAGACCTGTTTCAATCCTGAAGACAAAATGGGACAGGCCAAGCAGCTAAGGTCAAAAAAGATTTCAGGACACTAGAAGATTGTGTGGATGTTACTGGTAATACTTTGTTACTCTAAAATAGAATTCCTTATTAAACTTAATTTCATTCCTCATAACTTCTCTAAAGAAAAATAAACATTCAGTGTATGTAAGAGAATATAGGAATATATAAGCTTTTCCCCTCCTGAAACTCTTAGAATGATACCTTCTATATTTTATGATCATTATTTCGTGTAATTTGGCTATCAATTATAAATAGAGCACTCAATCTTATAATCACTTAGACGTTTCCCCAAATGCTCCAAAATTAGGGTGTGTGTACGTGTGTGTGTTCAACTAAGAAAACATAATAGCATTCAATGATTATAGCTTTTTCATGTCCACAAAACAAGGCTTGTTGCTTTGCCCCAAGCAGTGTGAGCTCACCTAACCACACTTCTTGCTAAAGTTAGAGTAACATCCAAGTAATGAACCCTTGCTTGTAGGTCTCCTATGGGTATGAATGCAATCATTAGAAGCTCAACTTGACCACAGAAATCATTCCTGTCTATTTACTGAGGAGTAGAGCCTAACTGCAGGCAATGCAGTTTCTTGGCATCTTTTATTTGCATCAGCTGATGCTAAACGCTGTGAAGAGTCACAGAAGTTCCAAGGATTCATGTGATACAACCACTGGCCATTCTTACTTTATGTTTTCACGAAGAATTGAAAGCACAGATAAAAGCAATTGGTTCCCATCCTCCCAGCATCCCCCCCTCAAAAAAGAGACACTTGTGTTTGTATTTCATTCCATATGCTTGGAGTCTTCTCCAGCAGAATCAAGAGTTTGTTCTTTTAAATTATTGTAGTATCTGGGACATATGGAATCAAAAATACAGAAATCTCCTTGATTGCCTTCTCTGCACCTGACCCCCAAACACACCCCAAAAGGGCTTGGATTTTCCCACTCCTCTTTTACTGTGTGGCCCAATAAAAACACCAAATATAAAAACAAAGTCACCTTCAGTGATTTTAAGACTAAATAATCACCTAGTGCCAGTCTTTCCTCTTTGACTATTGACCAAGACTGTTTCATAGAAAAAGTGACAAAGATCTCACCATACTTGTTAATAAAAACTCAGTGACACTAAATAAATAGATTGGGAACAGAAAATTAGAGCTGGACCCACTCAGTCTGTATTGAGAATACCTGACATGAGAATACAGTGACCTTTTTGCTATCTCTGTTGAATTGACTTCGATACGGTTCCTTTCAGCCCCATGTAGCAATGAGAAAACCACCTCCCGTGGAGGCTGAGTCTTACAAGAGGTCTCCCTCCCTTGCTAAGATCCTGGCTCAAAAGAAAGGTCATAAAAGCTGCATACTGATCACATTCTAAACCTTTTTGCCCAGGGCCCAGTGGAAGCCTGGATTAATGAGACTGATAAACTCTGACTTACCCTTTAAGACAGTTAGAGAAAAACACCCCATGGTGATCATTCAAGGCCAATAGGAGAGGCCATCACCAACGCTCAGCTGTCTTAACTGGCTATTGTTCCATAGACACTTTCGATTCACAATAGGAAAGTGTGCAAACCTTCCTTTCTTCCTCTTTCCTTGAGTGAAAAAGGGACTCAAAAGTCAAAATTTCCAGAATAAAGTGATATGTCAAAGGTCACTTATCAGAATTATTGATAAAGTATTTTGATCCACATCCACTGTGATGATTTTATGTTCAAATGATCCATCTATGTAACACTGGTATCTCCGAAGGTTCTTTCCAGTTCTCAACTCAGGGTGAAATTTGCAATCAGTCAGAAAATATTCAGAGTATTTGGGAGAAAAAAAAATCCCATTTTTGACAGAAACTCAAACAACAGATGCATATTGTTGGTTCATAATGAGAAAAATAGTATTTGACATATAAAAATAATGATCTTCCGAAAGACGTCCATGCCCTAAATCCTAGAATCTATGAATGTATTATCTGATAGGTCAAAGAGACCTTGCAGATTGTTATTAAGAATCTCGATTTGGGGAGATTATCCAGGATCATCTGATGGCCATGCAAAGATTTTATGAGTGAAAAAAGGTTGCAGAAAAGTCAGAGCCAGAGGAGGAGGTGTGACAACAGAAGTTAGGAGTGATGCAAATGTTGGCTTTTGAGACAAAGTGAAAGAATGAGGGCAGTCTCTAGGGACTGTGAAAGGCGAAACAGGGAACCTCCCAACCTAGAGCCTTCAGAAGGAATGCAACCCTGCCACTACCTGAATTTTGGCCTCGTGAGACCCATTTTGGACTTCTGACCTCCAGAACTGTAAGTTCATACGTGTGTCTTATTTTAATCCACTAAATTTGTTGTAATTTGTTGTGGCAGCAACAGGAGACTAATACATGGTCTAATAACTTCATTATTAAATTACTGTAAGGAATCTATGGGATGATATATATACACCATCTAATGTATTGTTCTTTGTTAAAATTAGTAGTAACCAGTCTTAGTTGATCTACCCCTTACTTCCCAAAGAATTAGGTCACCTTTAGACTCAGTGAAAACCATGACTGAAATATCAAATTATTTCCCATTTATACTCAACACAGACCTTAAAAAGTAGTCACCTACCTTAAAAGTGTTTGCAACTTTAACATTAAAAAAACCTACAGATCTAAGATTAAGCTTACTCTTATATATTGTACCTAGTTTATTTTTGGCAATCAATATGCCAGTATTCATGAGTAAAGGACAGGCTACAAAGATCTAACCCTTTGTGGATTCTAAGAACTAGAAGTGGTAAAGCCAAATTTAAAAGTTAAGTGATTTCTTTGAATTTTTTCAAAATTAAGTAAGTTATTTAAAATGTGCATTGGAGCGAACAAAATGACCAACTAAACATGCCCATATTTTTATTTTAAAATGGTCTAACTAGGGGCGCCTGGGTGGCTCAGTCGGTTGGGCGTCCGGCTACGGCTCAGGTCACGATCTCACGGTCCGTGAGTTCGAGCCCCGCGTCGGGCTCTGGGCTGATGGCTCAGAGCCTGGAGCCTGCTTCCGATTCTGTGTCTCCCTCTCTCTCTGCCCCTCCCCCGTTCATGCTCTGTCTCTCTCTGTCTCAAAAATAAATAAAAAAAATAAAAATAAAAATAAAAAAAAATAAAATGGTCTAACTAGAATGACATGTTTCATTATTTCATTAGACTTAGGAAATTTCAATTGATTTAAACATCACGCATGTGAACTCAGAAGTGTTCTCACTGTTAATCATCACTTGTTTATACAAAAAAGAAGCTTTGATATTTTTACCAGGAGAGATGATGCTTTTAATCCCCTTGTATTTGTTCAAGAAAAGTTCTAACCTCAGACTACGTCTGTGCATGCAGAGGTAATGATAATATTCTTCCTATTGTCAAGGACAAAAGCAAATGTGGGAAGCTCCAGATGGATATTGAATCGATAAATTTAAACACTTTCAGGGGGGAGTAGGGTAGAAAAAGCATGTTTTTCCTGTAAGATTTTTCAGTGAGAAGCGATTCTTTGCTAACCTGGGAATCATTACTTAGAAAATTTTAGCATGAGAAAACTTGAAGAAAGAAAATAATTTCTTTCAACTCTGGTTGTAGCCAGAGTATTTGGCCTTGTCCCCCTCTGTACCCTGCAGGTAACCCAACGGATGTTACATTTCCACAACTGGGCAACCTCCACATTTAGGAGTACAGCTGAAGTCCTACATGTCTAAACAATTTAAGCGAAATCTGGCAACATTCATTTAAAAAAAATGTTTATTTATTTTGAGACAGACAGAGAGAGAGAGTGAGTGGGGGATGGGCAGACAGAGACAGAGACAGTATCCCAAGCAAGCTCAGTACTGTCAGTGTGGAGCCTCAACGCGGGACTCGAACTCAGAAATTGTGAGATCATGACCTGAGTGGAAATCAAGAGTCAGATTCTTAACAGACTGGGCCACCTGGGCGCCCCAAAATGCATTTTTTAAACCAAGGTATATATGCCTAAAATAAAACATTGGTTACTTCTAGAAAATTTGTGTTTTATATGCTTTCAGATTATATATATATATATATATATTTATATATACACACACACACACGTATGCGTATATATACGTATATATATATATACATATATATATATATATATATACGTATATATATATATATATATATATATATACACACACACACACTTAATTATGACCGTAAGTGTTCTGTAATCTGCTTTTTTCCCACATGATTATACACCTCAATCCTCACCTAACAACACTAATTTGCTTCTGAATACCTCATTGCTGTATCAAAACGCATTAAAATGAGAACTTTTTTCATCATTTTATTGGGAGAAATTACGATATATTTCATTCCATCCCATTTTTGCCGACAGAAAACTATTTCACTTGAGCAAGTTATATACATCATCAGTGACAACTTGGAAGTACACGAATACACTTTTCATGAAAAATGCAATGCGGTGAAGGCTTCTTTTACTCACCTTCGAAAGAAAAAGACCCAAGGAGTGTGGTGGGTGGTGCAGGTGAGGCACGAAGGTGTTGCTGTAGTGGACGTTTCCTCTCCACACCGTCTTCAAACCAGATCTTGGTTCCACCATCATCTCGCACCCCCGCTGCTTTTCCAAACAGAGTCAGAGCGCAGAGAAATACCTTGAAAGCAAAGCTGGGAAACAGGAGTGCGTCGTAACATCAGGAAGCAGCACAGATGCTCCACGACCCAAGAGCCACATGCCCTTGCTTAATACAGCGCGTGGGAGGTTACTGTTCATCCTACCACGGACACGGTCCACCTCTATTTCTCACCTCGTTCTCAGCCCAGCGTTCTCAGTTCTCGACTGCGTCGGGTAAAATGTCTCCGCCTGAACCAATTACATTGGACTATGTCTTCTTAAAGCCTATGTATTTTAGCAAGTTTGGGGATAAATTCCTTCCTATTCAGAAAAAGTCAGGAGAAGGGATGGAGACTGGAGAGTCTTTATGTGAGATAAGTGTATTGAGAGCGTAATTAGTCGGAGATATTACCAAAGTTATAGATCATGGTCTTCTCTCTCTGGAACAATCCAGTTTAGGAAGGAAGATTGCACCCCATCTATGCACAACAGCCACTGTGAGAAAGATTAGCCGAGTGACACCGAGGGACTTTTGTGGGTGTTGTCGCAATTAGATAAAAACTTAAAAAAATTATATTCATAAACTTAGAGCCAATAGTTCTGCTTCAGCGAGCTTGTTAAAAATTAAAAACTTATGTACATGTACGATTATTGTTGTGTTATTTGTAATGGGAAAATTTTGAATCTGTCTGTATGTGTAAACAATAATATTTGTTGCATATGCTGAGATAATTCAAAGCCATTAAAACATGTCTCAAGTCATAGTTAACGCATGAAAATGCATTTGATACATTGCACAGTTAAAACAAAATCAGATTGCAATATATTCAAATCAATCTCAATTTTGTGAAATATCCCTGTAAATGTAGATTTATTATTAGAGATGTTTGAACAGAAATAAACCAAATATTAACTCTGGTTTGCTCTGGTGTGAAGTTTTGGATGATTAATATGTTCTTTTTTATTCTTTTCTGTATTCTCCCATTTTTTCAATAATTAAAAATACTTTAACATTTTTAAATGAATAAGACATTCAATTGGAAGTGGTTTCTAAAATAATCTACTGTAAGAGAAGGCAGAAACAAGGCAGTAATTATATTTTGAAATAATATAGGCTACAAGGAATTAGGATTCTATGGAACTGATGGTGGTAAGGGAGAATGTTTCGGCGGAATTTCAAAGGGAAATTTTAGCCAAAATACTCAGTAAAAAGTTAACCAAATGCCCAAAATAGTAGTCATTGAATACACACACACACACACACACACACACATACACACACACATATATATATATATATTTTTTTTAATTTATTTATTTTTAGAAAGAGACAGAACATGCGCACGCAGGGGATGGGCAGAGAGAGAGAAAGAGAGAGAGAGAAAGAGAGGAAATCCCAAGAAGGCTCTTGTACTGCCAGTGTGGGCTCAAAACCACAAACTGTGAGGTCATGACCTGAGCCAAAATCAAGTCGGTTCCTTAACTAATTGACACCCCCCAGGAGCCCTGAACATATATTTTTAATTTGAGAAGGAAATTGATAAATTCTGGTTTTCTCCCAAATCTTCCACTTTGGTTAGTTGGATGGTTCTAAAATCTCTGAACTTTCTAAAAGTCTTATGGTCAAAGATTATGTATTTCTTTCTATTGTGGAATTCTCAGAAGTAGCCATCATAGAACCTTGTCTATTTGTGAATTTCAATGTTGGCAGAAACCTGCCTTATCTTCGTGTCTATGTGGCCATGCTGAGGAGGTCTGATTTGGCCAGAGATGTGAGTTAATACAAAGTGACTGGTTGCTCAGCCTTTTTTATGCATTCACTAAGAAGAACCTTCCAGCTTCCTATATTTTGTTTTATAAGTGTAAGTAGATATGGAACTAAGTAAATATTTATAAAAGTCAGCTATGCCACTAGAGGTACACATAATTTTTAAAATTCAAACTCTTAGAATAACCAGGTATAAAAAAGAAAAATCAACAAATGTACAATTTAGAGATATTTTTCTGTTCAACATCATACCTACATTA
This sequence comes from Panthera tigris, assembly GCF_018350195.1. Classification (NCBI taxonomy): domain Eukaryota; kingdom Metazoa; phylum Chordata; class Mammalia; order Carnivora; family Felidae; genus Panthera; species Panthera tigris. The sequence continues at coordinate 6,762,095 of NC_056664.1, read as the reverse complement.
AAATAGATTTATCCTGTTTCAAAGTCTATTTCAGATGTTCAATTCACAAGATTTTTTTAAAAACAGGAATTAATAAATACGGTACTGAGACTTCGCAGGCCCAAAGTCCATAATTATCTCCAAGAATCTTTTTACTCAGAGCCACCTGGAGGCAAAATTATAAAGGAGGGAAAGTTTGCATTTAGCGTTTCCTTCCCTATTACCTTTCACCTTTAGGGAGGAATGTATTACCCTAGATCTTGAGCCCACCTGGATGCTCGCTCACACGTACCCTTTGTGTCTTACCCATAAAATAGTTTTCCTGTCTATTCCATAGCGCTTGGTACTGTGCTTTCTTGATAGCCCTGTTTGAAGGGCTAGTCATTATTCTTCCCTACTGAGTTCTAGCCTCTGTCCTCTGTTTGAAGTGAGATTATTCACATAGTGAGTGATTACTCCTCACCAGCAACCATGCACAAATATCAGATACAAAGTCTTTAGCAGTTACACACTTCACATAGGATTGGAAGTTGCCAGAAATAAGTATGCCGTCTTAGCTACCTAGACCAGCTTTGCATGTGAAAATGGAAGATTTTATCCTGGTGGCTATGGCTGAACAGTCCTGATGGTTTTGCATACAAGCCAAGTGGGGACTATCACCAAAGTTTCACGGGAAACAACCCGGGTCTGAGTCATTCCACTGAAGTTACTTTCTCCTGTCAAACTGAGCTCTGAATGCTCAAGACATCACATTTTCCCCCAGTTCACCACCATCCTTTCCATCAAGGCATTTCCTCCTGCAGTTAAGGCAACGCTATCCCAAGGGACCAAAATATCCTTCTGGCCTTGTGGAATTGCATCTTTAAATATGTTTGGGGCTTTCCTCTTTTTTCGTCTGCGATTTTGTCAGTTTATTTTTATAATTGGTGTGGTTTAGAAAGGAAAAAAAAAAACATAAGGGTGCTGGAGGCTATTTTTAAAGAACCAAGACAATCGTATGAAATTATTTTTATTGTTATTTTTTTAATGCTTATTTATTTTTGAGAGGGAGAGAGAGAGAGAGACAGACAGACAGTGTGTGAGTAGGAGAGGAGCAGAGAGAGAGAGGAAGACACAGAATCCAAAGCAGGCTCCAGGCTCTGAGCTGTCAGCACAGAGCCAGATGCAGGGCTCGAACCCATGGACCGCCAGATCATTGACCTGAGCTGAAGTCGGACGCTTAACTGACTGAGCCACCCAGGTGCCCCTAAGATTAATTTTAAATGGGAAATACTAAGAAGAGAAAAGATGATAAATAAAGGTCCTGTATAATTGATGTTGTACAGAGAGACTTTGTAGTCAGCTGAACTGCTGAGTACTTTATATTCTATAGTATTTGTTTTGTTGCTTAATCATCTCGGCTCCCTTCTTAATTTTCTGTTTGGTCCACCTTGTACATTAATTTTGAACAATGGAGCACAGATATAGGTAAGTAATGAGAGATCAACGCAGAGGAAAAAGTGACATACTTCCCAAATGTACGACCTTGGCTTCCAGGTGCCTCTGTGGGAATCTTGAGGTCGCGTGAGAAAGGAACAAAGGAGCCGTGAACATGAAGTAAGACAATTGCTGCAGAACTGATCTAAGAAATCTTCTCAGCTACTTCAACTTAGACCGTGTGTGAGCCCATAAAACGAAGACAAAAATAAAAAGCAAATGGCCTGAAATAAATAGATGCCAACATCCTAAGAATACCCAAAGATACACTATTGATAAACTGAAAAAAGTACAATGCCTCTTTGGTTAAAAGTTATTAGGCTCTTTGTTACTATCCGCAGGCAGAGATCGCCTTGTCTCTGGCTCTAAGATGTATTCGTGGAAGTGAAAACACTGACACACAGGAAAAATGAGGGATTTTCCCAGTATCCCCTAGTAAATTAATCAGTGGGGAAGGAAAAAGGGCCAAAGACAGCCCCTTTTTCAAGTCTTTGGTAGATACTCCAAAAAACCATACATTTCCAATGTGTGGACTATGCTCATAAGCATGTTTATAAGCCAAAATATGTATTTACAAAGAAGGCTATTTCTTGTTTATGTGCATATGTTTTCACTTTTTGTTTCCAAGGGATTGTTATAGACCTATGTGCATATTCAATATTTTTTTTCCAGAAATATGCAGAATCCCAGGATTTCAGTTGTTCCAGGATTCCCTCAACATTTATGTTTTTTGTAAAGCTTGATTCTTGGAATATTTCCCCCCCAAATCCTGTCTGGTGACATAATCTTATTAGGGAGGATAATAATAAATATACTTTCCTCATAAAAGGCCCTTTCCACCCACACATATAAACACTTCCTACTGATTTTCTCAAAGTCAAACAGTGAAGAGTCTATAGCTCATAGGATATTGCTTTTTAAACCAAAGTTATCATAAAACAGTAGACCCAGGCTTGCCCCTGAACTTCTTTCGTTTACTCGGTGAAATGACATTTGTGTACATCCTTGAGAATTTCCACGCCCGAACACACGGTTTCTATCTGGCCCTTTCATTTCCTGACATTGTCTAAATCCCTGCTCGTAGAAGAAGACACAACTGGCTGGCACAGGTGAAATGCCAAGTAAGCCACATGGAAACTAAAAGCAGAAGTGAAAACTGAAAATAAATCCCCTTCTTACAAACAGTGTTTCTAGAACACCTCACTATTCACATATAAAGAATTGTAAAGCTTCAGGAAGTGAGTGTTCGGTCCAAAACACGGAGGCAGAGTTCGAGCCCTGGGTCCGCCATACCTTGTCTGATCTTTTAAGAAGCCATTTCACGGCTACCATTATTTCACAATGGGGTTGATACTGACATTTGGAGCAGGATAAGCCTTTTCGGGTATGGGGTCATGAATGGAGCCCCAACCAAGATTTGGATGCTTAACCGACTGAGCAGCCCAGGCGTCCTCCAAATTTTTAGGCGTTTATTTAAATTCCAGTTAGTTAACATCTAGTGTTATATTAGTTCCAAGTATAGAGTTTAGTGACGCCACACTTGGATACATCACCCGGTGCCCCTTGCAACAAGCGCCCTTCTTAACCCCCGTCACCTATTTCCCCCATTCCCCTACCCACCTCCCCTCTGGTAGCCATCAGTTTGTTCTCTGGAGCCAAGAGTCTGTTTCTTGGCTTGTTTCTCTCTCTCTCTCTTCCCCCCCATTTGCTCATTTGTCTTATATCTGAAATTCCACAGATGAGTAAAATCAGATGGTTTTTGTCTCTCTGTACTTTACTTAGCATAATACTCTCTAGCTCCATCCATGTTGTTGCAAATGGCAAGATTGCATTCTTTTGGATGGCTGGGTAATATTCCATCGTGCATACATACCACATTATAGCTATGAACTGAAAAAGCTCTCGGACACTTAGACTGAGCGGACGTGCAGGGTGCTTCTGCCGGCGAAACGGCAGCAACAAACCGCACATAGTCTTTATTTCATGTTCACCAGGTGTAAACATTAAAGCACGTTAAAGCACGGAAGGAAAACACGACGAGCCTCAAGACATAGACCAAACGCACCTCTGGTGTTTACGTGAAAGCAGGCAGGGCAGCTGTGCGGTTTCCAAGGGCCGCTGAGCAATTACACTGGGTTTGTTCCCTAACTGGCTCCTGGGGGATCATGGGGCTCTGTTCTCACAGTGCTATCGCTTTCTACATCCTTGGGACCAGAACATCGCTCGCACGTCAGCAGTTACCCCACTCGCTTTCCCAGGGCTTACAACACTCTCTAGAAATAACTCCACACCACATCTCCTTGATCCGCTCCTCATTCGATGACTATTTGGGCTCTTTCTATAATTTGGCTCTTGTTGGCAAATGCTGCTATAAACATCAGGGTGCATGTATCCCTTTGAATTAGTGTTTTTGTATTTCTTCGATAAATACCTAGTAGTACAATTGCTGAATCATAGGGTAGTTCTATTTTTGGCTTTTTCAGGAGCCTCCACGCTGTTTTCCACAGTGGTGGCACCAGTTTGTGTTGCCATCGACAAGCACCATCTTCCATTTATCTTGACAGCAACCCCCCTCCTAAACTCTCACATTTTTCAATACATTGGGCAGGAGCTACGAACAGGTACGTAATATCACCCTTGTGAGAACCTATTTTTTTTTTTTATCATTATGGATCTTTTATTACCGTCTTTGTAAGTGAGATTTTTGCTTCACAAATTAATTGCCTTCCTTCCGTTGTGTGTTTCTTGAATTCTCTACAGCTGCCTAAAAAGAGTAAAATCGTAAAGACAACGTTTTGTGGTGGTGGTGTCGACATTTCGTGTTTTTATTTTTCTTGTCTCACGGCTAGGACGACTGTGTGTAAGATATGTTTTGGCGGATATTGGTGAAGGAGGTGATAGGCAGCAAAGTATACAATAGGATAGGAAAAAATATATATAAAGTTCTCTGCGATATTCATTTATTGAAATCTTGCTTATCTTTCAAAGCCCAATACAAGTGTCATCTGCAATATTTCATTTCCTCCTCTGCCTTTCCCCCCTCTCTTTTGAACATCCATTACGTATATGCCATGAATTGGAAGTAACAACAAATTCATTGCATCAGCCAGCAACTGGGCTCAGCAAAACAAGGTGAATTTTAATAAAAACATACTAAATCTTAGCACAGGCGGTTGTGTTATGCATACATACCTATGGTAAAGTTTAACTTATAAATAATTACTCCCAGCAAGAGATTGACGGCAATAACTGCAATAAAATAGAACAATTGTAACCATATACTGTAATCAAATTAGTGACTGTGGTCTCTCTCCCCTTCAAAATGCTGTACCGTACTCACCCTTCCTCTTGTGACGACGTGAGATGATGAAATGTCCACATGATGAGAAGTGAAGTGAGGGACTCGGGCGTTGTGACCTAGTGTCAGGCTACTAGTGACCTAGTGACCTTACGTCAGAAGGACACTCACCTGCTTCCAGACCGTGGTTGATTGTGGGGCACTGAAATTGCAGAACCTAATGGCAGATAGGGGACTGCCTATTGTATTCCCAAGATTTCCAGATAAGTCTCTTCTTTGTTCAAAATCAGAAGGTCGAGGGGTGCCTGGGGGTCAAAATCAATTGAGTGGCTGATTTCATCTCAGGTTATGATTGTGCTGAGAGTGGAGCCTGCTTGAGAGTCTCTCTCTCTCTCTCTCTCTCTATCTTGCACATATGCTTTCTCACTAAAAAAAAAAAAAATTGACATCAGAAGGTAGTTTCAATCCCACCTTTTACCTGTTTTCAGAGGATACTGCTGTGCCCTTCTCTTGATGTCCTGTGGGCTTTCTTCTTCATGTACCTGTGAAAATAAGAAAGGGGGGACTGTTAAGGACCAAACCTAGAGTAAACTAAAGTTGGTTTTGTATAGCTGCCTTTGACCTCTCAATTTCTCTCTCTCTCTCTCTCTCTCTCTCTGTCACTGTCTCTCTCAGTAGGTTTTATGATTTTCTATCCACTTGCTTTTGTGAAACTTAATTGAGTTATACTCTAAGACATTCCCATTCATTGTGTGGTTGAGCTCCTTTTTTTTTTTTTTTTTAAATGGAAAGTGGGTTGGTTTGAATACCAAAAGGTAGGTGACCTTTACTCAATGATGAGATTGTAGGAGAGATTTATGATCTTGAAAGCCTTCTTGTCTCTACAGATAGCAAATCCCAGCATTCCAGGCTCTGCCACTGTGTAATTTCCTTCTGCCACATTGTTTTGCTGCAAGGTTCAGACATTGTCTTCTTCAGTATGTTTTCATTGACAGGAACATTTACAAATGAAATCCTTACGAAAGGTGAAGTAAAACGATTTTCTCCTTCAAGGTCTGAATTTAGGAACTTGTCTTTTCTCATAACAACTGATGACATCTCTGTTGTCTAGGAACAGAAGCGAGAACCCATCCCTTGGCAGGCACAAAAAAAAAGAATATACACAAGGTACTGTATATTTGCAGGGTTTCTTTTCCAAACAGCAGAGACGGGAAATGTGTGAGTTAAAGTGACGATGCTAAATGTCTAGGCACATGTGCTTTTATTTTTGCATAATAATGAAAAACTGGCATTTAGAATGAACTTAGAGATCACACACTGAATAGTGACTTTTCTTCCCCCAAACCATTAAAAAAAGAAAGAAAAAAGCTACACTGTCAAGTTTGGGGACGACGTGTCGGAAAAATCAAACTAGGTATCCAGTGCACTTTAAAATTATCACTGGGGCCCCTGGGTGGCTCAGCGGGTTAAGCAGCCGACTTGGGTTCAGGCCAGGATCTCATAGTTCATGAGTTCGAGCCTTCACGTCGGGCTCTGTGCTGACAGCTCGGAACCTGGAACCTGCTTTGGATTCTGTGTCTCCCTCTCTTTCTGCCCCTTCCACACTCATGCTCTGTCTCCGTATCTCTCGAAAATAAATAAACATTAAAAATAAAATAAAATAGAATAAATTGAAACAAAATTAAATTAAATTAAATTAAATTATCACTGCCATTTAACAGATAATCATTTAGATCCTCTGATGCAGACAGAAATACATGTTGAGATAGGTCTATTAATTTGGAGTCCTAGGATATTCCTTTTTATATTTTAGGTGCTTTTAAAATTATTAATTTTGTCTTCGGAGAAAACCATGTGTATACAAGCCCCCTCCCACCCCCCCCCCACCCCCCCAGATCTGACTGAATCAGCAGAAAAAGCTGTCTGGCTCCTGTGTATTACAATTCCATCATTACCTAAAAAATTGGCTCTTGAGAACGGCCTGGCTTGGATCATTTTAATGATGTGTTACAAAATATATCGGAGCTGCTATAAACAAGTCCCCCTTTGTTTAAAAGAAAGAAAAAAGAGAAAAAACAAGAACAAGTAAAACACTTCCTGTTTCAAAGTGATTACTCTTAAAAACAATTCCTCTGCTTCTGACAACATTCCTCTTTAGCCACCACACCAGGAACCACACACAGCCAGGGGGAGTGTGTGTGAGTGCACGCACACGTCTATCTCCTCACACACGCTGTTGAATTCCCTGTACGTCCAAAACGTTGTGATTCTTCACAACCACTGTCATTTCTATTTTAAAACCAACATAACACAAATGGGCTGGAGACTTACAACGGTGGAAACCTTTGCGCGGTCAGCTTTGCTGTAGTGAGAAAGACAGTGGATTCCTGGTTGTTTAGTTTACGAGCTCCTCGAAGGAAAATATTCATGCGCTTAATAAAACTCATCACATAGATGTGGTGGGATTCACGTGAGGGACGTCGGCTCAGGCATGTTGCAGGTGCTCTATGCCTGGAGTTGGTTAAATCTGACTCAAATCTAATCTGTTGTTCTAATGAGAATCAAACCAATGTTCCAGAAGATATCTCATCATTTGAACCAAAACCCAAATAAAATATTACAAAATACAGACATACAAACAGCTATATTACCTTAAAATAAAAACAAAATACAAAAAACAAACAAGAAAAAAAAAAAACAGGAACTGAAACAAAGAGGTCAACTTAAATTCAGAGGAGAAAGACATTCAAAATGACTCAAATGAATGATTGGGGGCTTTCAATATATACCTTCTTTTATAATGTGCTGTAGCATAATGATGTGATTGGTCTTGAACTTGGTTTCTTTGGCTCAAAGAGTTCCCTTGAGTGAAGTAAACCAGTTGACTGAGGCTTAAACTCCACTCTGTTTTTCTCTTACTATCCTCCACTTTACCTTAATAATGAGATGGGTGGTGAGGGACAGTGGACAGAGAAAAGTACAGGGTATGGTTTGCATAAGGCTTTGAACTTCAACTGCATTGAGGGTACGTGTAGCTACCAATTCATAGAGAAGAACCAAAGTGTGGTTCTATCGCTAATAGATCTGTATCTCACCTGCTTTATGTAAATGAGAGAAAAAGGCACACACTCTCTTTCCAGTTTACAGCCACTCATGCCTCTGCTGGCTCCCACATTTTCTGAATATTTTGATATAGGTTCGAGCTTCAACATGAGAAACATCTAACCATATATAGTTATATATAACGTGACACACATAATGGAATATTATTCAGCCAAGGAAAAGAAGGAAATCCTGACATCTGCAACAACAAAGGACGGACCTCAAAGGCATAAGTGAAATAAGTGAAATAAGTCAGATGGAAAAAGACAAATACTGTATAATCTCACCTGTATGCAGAATGTAAAGGAAACAAAGCTCGTAGATACAGAGAACAGATCTGTGATTGGCACAGCGGTGGGGGGGGGGAACAGGAAATGACTGGTCAAATGATCAGAAGGTATAAACTTCAAATTTTATTTTGATTTTTAATTTTATACTGTTTATTTTTGAGAGAGAGAGAGAGAGAGAGAGAGCGCAGGAGAGGGGCAGAGAGAGAGGAAGACACAAAAACTGAAGCAGGCTCTGGGCTCTGGACTGTCAGCACAGGGCCTGACACGGGGCCCGAACTCACGCACTGTGAGATCATGACCTGAGCTCAAGTCGGAAGTTTAACCGACTGAGCCACCCAGGTGTCCCTTTAATTTTTAAACTATAGTCACCGCACGGTGCATTACACCCCCAGAACTTATAACAGGAGTTTGCACCTTTTAATCATTTGATCACTCATTGCACCCAACAAGCTTTTTATTTGATGACTGTTTTCCTCACATTCTACCAAACACAGTAGTCAGAACCAAAGTTAGTGGACTTAGAGTTCCAAAATCTTCTCCTAGGCTGATTGTTAACACACCGTCTTATGAGACTGTGTCTTCTAGGGGCCGCTGGCTGGCTCAGTTGGTTAAACAGTCGACTTTGGGTCAGGTCATCTCACGGTTCGTGAGTTCGAGCCCCGCATCGGGTTCTCTGTTGTCAGCACGGAGTCCACTCCGGATCTTCTGCCTCCCTCTCTCTCTCTGCCCCTCCACCTTCGATGTTACCCTCCTCTAGCCTTAGTCCTTAAGTCATTGTCATTTGATGACTTCCAGGTTTATTCTGCACATTCATTATCGACCTCAGTTCATGATTTAATATTCCCTAGGTATTTATATCATCCATCACCCCCTTCTTCACACAGCCCGCACATTAGCCCACATTTTTAGGTCTTGTTACCACGTCCCACTGATTTTAGGCAGTTTTCCAAGCCCTTCACGGACGGTAGGGAGAATCTAGTCAAATGACTTTTGACATATTCTAGGTAATTTGTGTTTAGAGAGGGATTTTCTTTAGTACCTAGTATGTTTGTCTTTTTATTTTTTCAAGAGAGCCACAGAAGATGCAGGAATAAAGTCAGGTATGAATTTGTTATTTACTTTATAGACGCGCCTTGAGAGGGAGTCATAAAGAACAACAGTGAACACGAAGTTGAAAGGAAAGCAAGCAAGCAAATCTTCATCGAGAAACAGATGAGGTTGCTGAAGACGTTCTGTGGCCTGGGAGAGCCTGGTCCTGAACCACACAGGGTTTGAGTGAGTAAAAACTGAAAAGATGAATGAAAAGAAAGGAAAATAACAAAACACCTTCCATTTCACACTGTCTCATGGCAGTGGGAAGAGGGTGAATTATGCAAAGGGTGGCTTATGCAACCAGGAAAGGGTGTTTGTGAAATAAAAGAGAGCCTAAGAAACACCTATTTCAGGTTGATCTTACGTGGATCCCTTTTCTTACATTCATACTGCTTAATTCTGAGTTTCCTTTTCAAGGCCAGGGTGAACTTACCAGTGACCCCCAAGAATGGGAGGGAACTTGCTCACTCATGCACAAGGCAACTCTACTTTCCTTGGGGTGGGACATGGATTATTTTATGGATAACTGAACTATTACAAATTGTTTCTGAATATCATTATACGTCCTGAGTACCTTTTTGCAAAAATAACAGATGAAATAAAGATGGTCATTTGTAAGCTATGCTGCACCTAGGCAAGGAACTTTCCTTCGGGAAATGACAGCTAAATCACAAACCATGTGTCTTTGAGACGAACTATAACTTGTTCATCATGGGGGGGACATTTCCTTTTCTGAGACTGGCCCAGACACTGACAATACGTCAGTAACAGTAGTAATAACAGATCCCTGAGTTTGTTTGATTCGTGGAGGAAGAAACTACCATTAATCCTTTCTATTCCTTTTTTTTTTTACATATTTATGTCAAGGCACCATTAATAAGATTACAAATAAGCACCATTAATAAGATTACAAATAAGATTTCATGTCATGTTTACATAAAATAAATACCCACCAAATGGTGGGGATCAGCATTTCTCACTGGGGTGGGGGGGGGATACTATTGACATACCATGGAGCAGGACAGTCTGGCACAATGCAGCGAAATCAGCATCATTGGCTCTGCCCTCTAAATGTCAGGAGCACCCTTACCCCCAATAAGCAGGAAAACCAAGAGAACCCCCTAACACACACACACACACACACACACACACACACACACACGTGCAAACATTCCCCGGGGAGATGATACCATTCTGGTTGAAAGGCACAGGTATAAAACTCAAAAAGCGTATTTTCTTAAAATAAGAAAGACAGTTCTCAAGGAAAGCACTTATATTTTTCTGTTTTAATTTTGTTTCCTCTTCCCGATCTCAAACGAGCTCCCAGAGCTAGAAAAAATCCCTTCTTCTTAGAATCAGCCACTTTACCAGAACAGGAAAATTTGAAAGCACACAGAAGAGGTGTTCAATAACACCGAGTTTCTCTGCTCATGCCCCTCTTTCCAAGAGGAGGAAACAAAGCAAGGGAACGTTTCTTGCTGAAATATTTGCAAGATGACTTTACTGCTCGTTTGAAAAGGGTAAGTCATTTTCTTACCCATCTGCTTATCAAAAGCAGGCCGTCCACTCTTGTTTTGTTGCTTCGATAGACAAGGTATAATTTGTTTCATATTGTTAATGTGCAGCCGGTCTTTTCTAGCCAAGCTGCAGGCACATTTTGATGGCAGGAGTTATCAACCTTTAAAGGAAGCCGTGTACAACAAGGCACCGGCACTTTGCTGACTTATAGGGATGGGTATTTTATTTTGGGAAGTAGCCTAGAGCTGTTATGGCTCTGGGTTTTTGACAGCCGTCATGTGTTGCTATTTCAGAAGAAACTTTAACTTGAAAAATCAAGTGGCCTGAGGGTTTGGAATCATACTTAAATTTTTAATAAGTTGTCAAAAAATACTTTTCAGTGTTCATTTGTAACTGGACCAAACTCTACAAATTAATACATAAACTGTCACAACCCCATTTACAGTTTGCTGAGTAAAAATACTTAAAGGGCCAGTTATCAAGTTTACACCAAGAGAAGTATCAGGTCCTACCTGTTTTTTCTGTTTGTGTTAGACAAGACATACTACCCTGGGCATATTTCGGTCTGGAACTAAACTGATATAGGCTGTATTTTGGTTGTTTCAATTTGACGATTGAAGTTCTCAGAATAGACCCTGCCATAAAGCTGGCAATTATCCGTAGGTCACTGAGAAATCTACTTAAGATCCAGAGACAGACAGAGACAGAGACAGAGAGAGGGAATCCTTCTGTTGAGGCATAGGTGGTGATGTCGGTCAGTGACTCTGTCGTCCACAAAGCAGGTTTCAAAACTGATTACTGATCGCTGTCATATGACCAAATGTATGCACAATCAAAAATACTGATTATTCATTCGATTGACTTAAACGTTATTATTGACCTGGGAAGCAGGTGGCTCTGGGGTAGAATAAGGGATCATGGGTGGTTTGGATTAGGTGTTGGAGAAATGTATAGGGTCATCATGGAACCTTTGAAGACCCACTGTGTTACATGCAACAAGCAATACGATTTTAATCAGATAGAGCTTATTTTAAAGTCTACAAGCCATGTAACTATGTCTAAGAGTTTTATTCCCTCTGTGTATCAGTCCCTTCAAGTAAAAAATTCCAATACCAGTAATGATGGAAATGCTAATGATAACAGTAATATTATCTGTCTTATTGCATTGTCACAGGGATTTAGAAAATAGGTAAGAAACAAGTTTTGCAATGATTTATGTATCGGACACCTGTTACTTCTTTTCTTGTCTACTCATAGTTGGGTCCCAGGGCCAACAGACTGACTCCTGTTTACCTCCAGAACTTATTCAGGTTATTCAGGCTGACAAATCCACCGGCAAAACACTCATGGTATGGGATTTGCCTGTTGTATAGCAGAGTTAGCATACAGCTGGCCAGAAAAGAGAAAATAGACATGAAAGTCGGCAGCTTCTGATTAGCACGTGTTTAAAAGTTTATACAAAATGCAGAACGAATTTTGTAGCTGCACTGTCAGAATGACAAACGTGTACGTAAAAGACACGGGAATCTGAGGATACCATAGAGTCTGATCCCTTACCAACGTAAGATATTCTGCAGAGACACAACAAAATGTCAGCTGTCCTTTAAGGAGTGGTTAAATGTGGAGAGGTGAAGCGTGGAATAAAGCAATTCTAAGGGATCATGGATGATCCCAGTCCTCAACATGCAAACATTCACGACCTATTCCATGGACAAAGTTGTTGGCAGCAGAAGTTCTAACGTATTCCCGTGAGAGAAAAATTGAGAGATTATTTGGAGGTGTGTTTGGAAAGTCTCGAATGCCCAGTACCCCCTAGGTCTTCAGAGTGTTTGACCACTGCCGTGAGGGGGAGGATGAAGCTTCCAGAAGACCCCACACTGATGTGCGGAATGAGTAAGAGGGCAGAGAAAGCAGAGATACAAGCTAAAGACGAATTGCGCACTACGAGTAGTGTGTGTGATGTCTTCGAAAACACGACCGAAAGTGGTGAGGGATATAGCTAACAAAATAGAATTGACAAAATGCTGATACTTTTGAAATTGGGTTCCAGATACACGAGGGTTTGTTACTTTCATCTCTATTTCTGTGTATGTTGAAAATCTTTCATAATAAAAAAAAATAAGTATATACTAGCATTCTTAAAAATTTTTGTCTTGGACCACTTTGAATAGCCAGTCAAGGCAATTGACAGTCCGTCTGTAACGTGCATGCATCAAAAAATATTTATGTACATTTGCAGAGATTCGTGGCTCTCTCTTCTCCCTTTCCCTCACCTTGAAGTTCATCCATGTGCCTCCCGGGTTCAACAGATCCCCTGTTTACATACAGAAAATGTCTCCAAATTGAGACTTCTGGAGACTGTGGGACTTTGGGTCAAGTGAAATTCACGGTTCTCATTCCTCAGAGCTTGCTTTAGCTCAGGTCGCTTTTAATTACCACTCTTCCTAAGCACCTTCTGTTCTATGTCACACAGAACTTTCTCAAGGGTGACAGTGCTTCTCTTGCCTGTGTTCTATTTAAAGAAAGACAGGGAGCCAAGGTCAATTCAAAGGAAAGAAGTGGTTTATGATCCCGTGCTGCATGGCCACAGAATTGTTTACGATAGCAGAGGCATTTTCTAAACTCCAGTGAGAGGAATTTAGTATATCACTCAACAGCTGAGTGATATTACACATATCCGAGCTGATTATTATTCCATAAAATGGAAGCCATGTTGGCAAAAATGAGGAAAGGAAGCAAAGCACCCTGTTGGTTAAAAACTGAGATTCTGGAGTGACAAAAAGGACCCAAACGTGGTTCCAGAAATTTCTTATCTTTGAGACTCCAAGAAAATCACTCACTTCTGTGAGCTTTAGTTTGTTTTTTTTTTTCTCTCTTCTGTAAACTGGGTGATGTATAACTCACAGTTGTTGCAAAGATGAAAGAGAGATAGTATTGATGATCTCTCCAATTAATAGTGGCTGTGGGCTGGTGTTTCAAACCAGGGCTTGACCAGGTTTTTATACAGGACTCAATACCTCATTATTTTATCTGAATAAAGCCCTCAAGCATATCAAGAATGTGGCATCGGTCATCTCTGATGTGTTTGTATAACATCATCTTCTCTGAAGTCGCTTCCTTCTCCTTAGGACCACTCTTTCTATCCTGGTTTTTTCATGTCTCCAAATACCCTGATTGACCTCCAGTCTGCCTCCAACCTTCTTCCTCTATAAATGAATCCCCAGGATCCCATTGTAGTTTCATTGTTTTAATTACTACCCATACAATGATGCTTCCAAGTTTATATATATATATATATATATATATATATATATATATATATATATATATATATCATCTATATTTATATCTTTATCTTTAGTCTTGTGCTTCAGACTTTGAAATGAAAATGCCAGGAAGTCAAAATTTCTGGAATTGAGCTCCTATTCTCTGTCTCTTTCCATTCCCGCAACACTTATCACTCTTGGCTCAGTTATCCCAGCTCAGATTATCACTAACCAACTTGTGGGTCCCTGCAGACCTTCTCTCCCTCAACATCCAAGTCCAAGCAGCTCTTGCTGAATCCTCCACTCAATTATTATTTTTGTATTCTCTCTTCTCCTCTCCCTGCCTGTTGCTACTCCCCCCAATTCAGAATGCCATTGTCTCTCGCCTGGTCTTCTGAAATGACCTGCTTGTTGGTCCCTCTAACCTCATTGTCTTCTCCTTTCCTGATGCCAACATCTCTCAACATGTGGTTAATATGAAACGTAAAGCTGGTCTCGAACCCCCTTGCTTAAAAGTCAGTTTGGCATCCAGCGGCCACTACAATGGGACTGGCCGCCATCACAAGCTCCTCCCTAATTCATATTTTATGTTTGGGTGAGCAAACAAACAAAACATGTGGGGTTCTTTCACTCAGGGAGAGACTTTATACCTTCTCGTCTTTGATCTTACTATTCTGAGTAAATGAAGCATTCACTTCCACTTGTGTTTTCACGTGGTAACCCATCCTCATTCTGTAAGATTAGTGCTTCCCTAACTCTACCTCACAAATTTCTTTCCCTAGCTAGAATAGTTGTATGCCTCTGTGCTTTATTGCATGGCATAGCTCTATCATGACTCTTTTTTCTTTTTTTAAGATTTTCTTTTTAAGTAATCTCCACACCCAACATGGGGCTTGAACTTACAACCCTGAAATCAAGAGTTGCATACTCTACCTACTGAACCAGCCAGGTGCACCTGTCAGGACTCTTGAATTATTTCTGCCCATCCAGTTAGTCCTACGCACCTCAGCGGCAGGGATTTCATTTTATTTTCATTCTGACTTCCTAGTATGTGACACACGTTAAAAACTTACCCAATGTCTATTGTACAAAATTAAACTAACCATGGTCCTTATAGTCATAGGATATTTTAGGCATGGAATCACGGGTGAAAATTCCAGGAAAATATGAAGTACATACATTTCCAAGAGCCTCAGTGGATGCCGGAAACCATGGATTGTATCAAACATTATACATTCTGTGTGTTTTTTCCTATAGATACATACCTAAGATGAAGTTTAATTTATAAATTAGTCACAGCAAGAGATTAACAATGAGAATTAATAATAAGATAGAACAATTAGGATGATAAGGTGTAAAAAAGCGATGTGAAAGTGGTCTCTCTCTCAAAATATTTTATTGACCTGCACTCACCCTTCTTCTCGCAGTGATGCGAGATGGTAAAATATTCACGTGATGAGAGGCAGTGAGGTGAATGACGTAGGCATGTGATGTAGCACTGGGCTACCATTGACCTTCTAATGACATGTCAGGGCAGTATATACTATCATCCACACTATTAAGTCACCTTCTCACCATAAAGTCAATGATTTCCCCTGAAGTGATTTGATTCCTTTATCAGCAGGAGAAAGCTGAAGGCAGAGTAGTGGCAAGGGGTTGACTCCAAAGGCCTTCTGGTCCCCAGATGTTTCCTTCACATAATCCGAACTTAAACACTTTGCATGCTTTGGAAGTTCTACCAATGAAAGATCCGTTTTGGCTCCTAGAGGGGAGTCAATCACTAATTCATTTGTGTCTGCTGCAAACTAGAAGTTTTCTTCATATTAAAGACTTGAGATAATAGTGGTTAAGGAAAGAATTTTGTGTGGGTAACAGAAAAAAATGAAGGAGACGATTTTCTTGTAAATGTGGGCAACAGAGAATAAGGACAGATCCAAGTGGAGTGACAAAATGGGCCGAGATTTCAATAGGTTGGTGGCATTATGGGGTTCCCCTTGCAGTGTGGTTACAACAACCAGACACTATGTCACTCAACACTGTAGACAATTCAAGTTACAGTCTCTGCAAATTGAACTACTGGGATGGCCGTAGCTGGTGGCTCTGGTGGGGCCTGGGGGTGGAAAGACAAGAGCTACTAACGCAGTGTGGAGCTACAGCAGATAGAACACACGGAAAAATCTAGACACTGTGCCCATACCCACCATACTCCCTGCGGGCTTCTTTCTAATAGACCAAGGCATACAGTATATAATAGCAAAATCAATTTCCAAAGTAATAAACTTTCTCAAATTCAGTGTCTAGGCACAGAACTATAAAAAAAATATGCTGTCAGAAAAACTTTATCAAACGAACATTGTGCATATAAGTATTTTCCCCCCTTGGCAAATGGAAACCATTGAGAGCAGAAGTTCTTCCATCCTGAGAATTCTCTCCTCTTGCTCTCATGTCAAATGGCGCTGATTGGCTGGCCCTTCACTGAGAAGATTGAGTCTTCACAAGAGAATGGACCTATATATTGAGTACATTATGGTACTCTTCCCCAATCAAAACCACACACACACACACACACACACACACACACACACACTGGGTATGACAAAGTGTCCTATTTTTCTGGTTTGTGAAATTATTTATAAGTATACAAAACAGGAACAAGTATTTGAAGCTGAAACCATCATAGAAAACCTGGAATATATTGTCACTTATGTTTTTTACACAGAAAAACTCTCATGACCTATCTACTAAAAATATTTTATGTTTTGGGGTACCAGGGTGGCTCAGTTGATTAAGCGTCCAACTTGAGCTCAGGTAGTGATCTCACGGTTCATAAGTTTGAGCTCCATGTTGGGGTCTGTGCTGACAGCTCAGAGCCTGGAGCCTTCTTCCGATTCTGTGTCTCCCTGTCTCTCTCTCTGCCTTCCCCGACTAGTGCTTTGTTTCTTTCTGCCTCTCAAAAATAAATAGATGTTAAAAAAAATATTTAAAATAAATAAATAAATAATAAGACGTTTTATGTTTTATGGTCCTTTCAGTATAATGCAGTATATCTTTAGAAAGTAAAATTCCTGGGGCCCCTGGGTGGCTCAGTCAGTTAAGCGTCCGACTTTGGCTCAGGTCATGATCTCGCAGTCCGTGAGTTCGAGCCCCCCATCGGGCTCTGGGCTGACAGCTCAGAGCCTGCAGCCTGCTTCAGATTCTGTGTCCCCCTCTCTCTGGCCCTCCCTTGCTCACACTCTGTCTCTCTCTCTCTTAAAAATAAATAAACATTAAAAAAGAATTTAAAAAAAAAAAGAAAGTAAAATTCCTGAAACTGGGAGATAGTTACTGGATTTGTGTCTTGAAATTTAGAAACCAGTGTCAGTGATTAAGTGAGAAGGATGTATGATAACATTATGTCACAGTGATCTTTGGCTCTTGGATGCAGACAAATTCATGATCAGAAAGATATCCCTGAAGACGATGGATGGCTTCAAGCTAGCCCTCATATAAAATCGCTTTTATCCCTCATTTTTATATTCTATGAGCCAAAAATATGGTTGATCTGATGTTGGGAAGACAGAAAATATCTGCCCACTATAGAACAAGCCTACATAATTGATAGATTTTTCTGAAAAGGTTTATCAGCAACGGTAGCATCCATGAAAGCCAAAAGGACACTCTCCTTAGTATAGAAATAACATTGAAATGAGGTGTTTTGGAGTCCTCTGCTCCTTCTCCGGAACCATATCCGGTAGTTTAGTCAGGGAATGTGACAATAGGAAATACCCAGTCTCAGCGAAATTTAAGATTAAGAGAAAAAGACTTTTTTATTCACCTTAAAACTAAAATTTACCAAAATAAACTCAGGAGGGAAAATGTTCAATAGTAAGAAATAAGAGAGGGCATAGCTAGAAGAAAAGAAATCAGAAAGGTGCTCATATTCTTGGAAATTCAACATTTTCACAGTTTGCTTCTATAGTTAGCTGAAATAAGGTAAACATTTTTGGAAAGAAAGAGCAGGCACATTATGGCTTTCTTTAAGGCAGTAAAGCTGCTTAAGGAACAATTTCATCAAGGCATTGGTTCCTAAACTGATCCGATCCTTGCAAAAGAAGTTACCAGTCAAAATGTTTCATCAAGGGCTGATCAAGACAGCTAATGGTTTAGGTAGGTAGATACTTCACGACCGGGAGTAATTTAAATTAATCTTTGACTGACAGGTGTCAACTCTCACCTAACTCATGTGTAAAGAACAAAAAGAAGAAATTAAAAATCAAAGTTTCTACCTTGCTATATTGTATCAGTTCATTTACTAAAATATTTTAAATACTGGCTTTTCAAGAAATTGCAGGGGAAAATCAGAGTATCTAATTTTTCAGTTCTCCCTTTTCTATGATTTTAATGGCTTATTGCTGCAGAGTTCCTTAATTCCAGTGGGCAGTTGTCTAAATATATATTTAAAGGGGACGCACAGTTGACACATGTATTCATGAGAGACACAGTCAAGTTTGAAAGATATTATGCTGAATAGTCCAATGGATAAAGGAGATAGATGACAAAGCTTTTCCTGAGGAAATATCCAGGATAGGAAGTTACAAGGCCCAAGTTTAATTCTTTATTCAATCTCTGAGTACTGTGTGCTTGCTTAATGTGAGAAGTAAGGGAGATGATTCACTTTCAGAAATACCAAATAAAAGCTGTGTTGTCTAATTAACAGTAGGTTCACAACCTATTGGAAATATGTATAACCTCCCCTCTCCCCATAATGGAGTCCCAAACCCTTAGACACTTCACTTCCTGGTTCTTCTTCCCCACCCCCCTTCCATTCTAGGGGCTTACTTTCTTGGGCTTTGCAATGCGTATGCACCAAAGAACAAAGGGAGGGGGACTGAAAGTCTGCGTTACCTCGGGGAATGTACATTTGTTCCGATCAGACTGCATTTTGCCTTTCGTGGGCATAGGCAACTTCCGGGTAAGGCTGTAACCTCTGTAGTACTCAGCCAATGAGGAATCAGGGCAGAGGCTTACGTGCTAGGAAATAAATTGTCTGCTGTAACTGCACTGAGCATACCTGTCTATCAGCACCCACTCTTGTAAGAACATTGATTAAAGCCTCAGTTTGCTGTGCTCCGAGTCTCCGCCTCCCTCCTTTGATTGGGTCAGTGGACTTATTTCTCACAGTGAAGCCATTTTAAACTGTTTCCTTATTCAATTTAAGCCATTTAAACTGTTTCCTTATCCAATTCAATTCAATTCAACCTTCAATTGTAAGGTCCATTCAAGCAAGCTTGGTGATCCTTCAATCGGCTGCTAAATAAAGCCATGATATCTGTGTAGATGATTTACATTTAAGGAAATTTGCCTTTTTTACACCAGGTTCAGGACCAGATTTCCATTCGTCAGATATACTTCCCGCCTAAGGCAGGTGACCCAATATACATGGGTATTGTTCTGGTTTTCCTCTGGGAAGTTACGAGCAGATGTTTAGCCTGACATCAAAACTTTGCTCTAGAACTAAGCTTTTCACACGGAACATGACAGGCATTCATATATGCTGTTGGATTAATGAATAAGAAAAGGGAATACATAAATGTAGAAATAATTCATTTGAATCTTTAATCTTCCAACACTTGTTGATTACTTAAGGTATTTCTAAACCATGCTAAGTGTTAACAAGACCAGTCCCCTTGTTTAAAGTCTTACATCTAGTTTGAAACTGTCTTTAATCCTGTGGACAAGGAAAAAGACCATTTTTACTTCCTGTAACACCTCCCCCCAAAGCCCTGGGTCAAAAAACTGAAGCGTCTGTCCATTTAAGTATTGTCATAGCAAAAACTTCACCCAGGGCTTGTTGGAACAAAATAAAGCTTCACTGCTGGAATAAAACATTCCACCCGTTATAAGACTCCAGTTGCAAACTTGATTTGGTATAAAGGTGTCTCCTCCACCCCTCGGGCCTCCGCAGGTGGGAGAGATGGGCTGGAGGGAAAGACCTGCTGGTGAAGCCTTCCTTCCTCCCTCCACTTCCCCTCCTCCAGCTGGTTCCTGCTGTGTCTGATCCCCTGGGGTTGGGCCACAGGGAAAGCTGAGAGGAAAAGATAGCAGTAAAGTCCTTCAATCAACAAAAACTTTCCCCTGAGTTAGTGTCAGTGCTCGAGGGGCTTGGCAGAGTTTAAAACTTATTTGGACCTCAGATTTGTGAATTCCTTGGAGACCCCTGTGTATCTCCTCCTCCTCACTTCCACCTATCTAAGGAGCTTGCCCGTCTAGTTCCCTCCATTATGGCAAATGTGCTAGGGCTCCAGCGACACTTATGAAGTCCCTGTGCCAGATGGCCCTTTTGGATTCATGGATTTATCTAAGGGACACTTTATACGTCCTTCACTTTGGAATGTCTGGGCGTGTGGTTACTTCACAAACCTCTTCCCTTCCTTTGCCGACTCTATACACCTCTAGGTTGACTTGGTCACCAGTCTGCTGTAATTTTCTTTTGGAAAGTGATGGCCTCTGAGGATGCAGGGGCCATTTTGGTGATTTCTTTAAAGCTTCATTCTTAATGTACTTAATGTACTTCATTACTTAATGTAACGAGTAAGGGGCCTTCTCATTTCCCTCCTTTGGGTTGGAAGAGAAACACCACTCTCTTCGAGAAACTGTCCTCAAGTATGTTCTCCATTCCCTAGTTCCAAACTCATGTATACCTTTCACGCGCAAGAGAAGTTTCAGAATTGTCCAGTGTATTCTTACCACTATTTAAAAAAAAAAAAATCTTCCCACTCTTGAGCTGGCACCATCTTTAAAATGTGCTTCACTTAACATATCCAATTAGGCATCTTCCATAAATAACACTAGGAAATTTTCCTAACTACCCTTGTTTATGTAGAGATAAGTGTGTTTGTTGACTAGTTTCTGAGTACTTAGGGAAGTAACTCTTCGAAACATTATTGTATCTGCCAATATCTTACTACAATATTGCATATGGCTTATAATTATGTGGAACTAAAATAACTGGAATGTAATATGGTATATCTACAGATGGCCTTTGGAACTTCAGTTTGAAGTGCCCATATTAGGCTTTTCATATAGTGTTATCAAAAACTATTAGACATTCTTACCATCCCAGTTTGAGACGCTTCTTATTGTGTTTTGCAGTTGACGACGTGAAGGTTCAGAAATACTGTTACTGATTTAAATATACATTAAGGAATTCGGCACCAAGAAGTACATTCTGGGGAATTATGAAGCTGCATTATCCATTTTAATAGTTAATAGCCATTGTAGCAATACAAATGTAAATTAATAAACATCCATAAAATGAACAATTCTAATCTTACTTGCACCAGCCACATTTCAAGTACCCAGTAGTCATAATTGTCATAATTGGCTGGATACTACCTTATTGAACAGTGCTAATATTAAAAATTATTTTTTGCCTCATTATAGACATTTCAGTCGAACAGCACTGCTCTGAAGAAAGATGTCATGATTAAACCCATATGCACGAAATCAGATTCTCTCCTTGACAGCAAAGGTGGCAGCTTGTTTGGGGGCTGCTTGGATGGGCCTTTAAGGCCGAAGCGAAGGTTTGCACCATATAAATGATTAGGTGCCTGTTCTGGGACAGCTCAGCTTATTTTGGTGATGCGATTTAGGAAGGTTTCAAGTTGGACAGTGTATTACAGAACTGGTTCTGCTGAATTACAAGATTACAGCTACTGGGAAATTATCTTGATACAACTAGATCTAGACTTTACTGCCGAAGAAAACTCGAAAGAGAATCTTCCAAGGGGCAAAGTGAGTACACGACATGGTGCAAATTGAACTCACTGCTAAATATTAACATTTATTTTTGTAAGAAACCCACTTGATTTACAAATGTGAGAGGTTGCCGTTCTCTTTTCCTGTGTCTCTAAAGTAGTTATGATTTGGATTCAGTCATTTATTAGGATAAGAAGGTCTCTAGTCATGGTGGGTAAGATGTCACTGGAACTTTTCTAGGGGAAATTGTAATGCATTGCTCTCTCTCAAATTTATTTATTCTCCTTTGCTTTTTAAAATTGACTTCTTTTGTTTCCAAAGAGCAGGAAAGGATGAGATAAAACTTGGAGACAGTGAAAAAAATATATCCTGTTTGTCTGTTTTCTGTACAAAACAAAAGGTTAGAGTTATTATTTTTTCTCCAAAATAAAGCAAATATCTCTTTGGTCATCCATAATAGGTCAGAGCTATTTTGAACAGTTTGATGTCATTTCTACATCCCTCAAGGAAACAAAGGGGAAAGTCAGAGGAAGGGGAAAAGGCAGCTTTGATAAGTTATGCCAGCCCCTGGTCCCCAAGAATGAAGCTTCCTGTTTTTATCATGTGGCTGAAAACAGTAGGGGGGAAAAATCCACTGTGATCAATGGTATTCATTCTTTTGTTATTTTGCAGTTACCTGCCATCATTCCCTAAATAAACTAAAGGAGGTCCTTTTTGGTGACAGCTGTGAACAATAGACTGGTCTGGGCAAAGGTTGCTGGAAAATTACAGTCTGAGATGGAGAAGGGATGGTGACAAGCCAGAGAAAGTTCCCAATATGAATATCATTCAGTCTTGAATGTCTGTTGTCATTAGATTTTATGACAGTCCTACCAATGCCATCAATTAATACTTTCAATTATTGTAAAAGTGGGCTATATGACATATAAAAAGTAATAGAAAATGTAATGCTCACAAAAATGAAGAATTCTTTCCAAACAAAAATGTCTTTTAAATGGACTTTTTGTGGTTCCTAGGATTACTATAGCCTTTAAACATTCAATTATTTAAAAGGACTTCTAGCAAAATGACCTCAGAGATTGCTACTGAAGGGGAGTAGAGTATGCCACCCCAGAATGCACCACTTTGTCATGTGGATTATTTCAAGCTGAAGACACTCAAGGTCCAAAAGACTCAGGGAGAGAGATTTTAACCTCCCCCCTAACGTCCCCTAGGAATTTAGATAGAGGGCCTGGACCAAGTATGGTAAGCTGTGGGGAGCTCAGCAGTGCCTGTTTGTTCAAAATCCTCTCTGTGTCCTCTTGTCTCCCTGTTAGCATGGCAAACATTTGTTTACCAAACATTTGCCCTGCCCATCTTCCTGTGAATTGTCTTCCCTCCCTTTGAAGCCCAGACTCCTCTCCTGCTCCTTAGCTCAGGACAACATATAAGCCTCAACTGCCTGACTTACCCTTGAACCTCATCTCTTTCTGGCTCCCATACGTATGAAATTAAACTTGCTTTTCTCCTGTTAATCTGCCTTGGATATTAATTACTTAACTCTTAGTTTATAAACCAGCCAAAAGAATCCAGAAGAGTAAAGAAAAAACTTTTCCTCCCCTACGCTACCATTTGGAATTCTTATACATTCGGTCATCTTTTCTCTGGGTGTTTGTGTGCATCCTTATAGCATTTATCAACACAACATTGACAGGAGGCCATTTTAGCATGAACACAACACAGCAATCACAGAAGAAATGCCTCTCGACCCACCTCCACGTCAGACTGGCTTCCTAGTCCATTCTCCATGCCGGGGCAGGAAGACAGCAGCGTCTCTACATTTCAGTATATTTAGGAATAATATTAGAGACAAAGTTCCAAGTTATTTTCCTTCATGAATATGGTTCTTTTCTTAATATAGGATTATGAAACATGGAACTATCTAGTAAGTAAATTGCATTCTTGACTTCTTTGTCGGGACTTGAAAGAAATATTTAAAATTCCAGTCAATCATCTGGATGTTTGTTTTACTTCCTGCCAAACATCTGGATATTCAAACATATCAAGATAAAGTAATGCTTTTCAGTGATTTTATATGAACTGTGTAGATGTACCCTTCGACTGGGGGACAAAGAACAGTTGAAATGATTTTGCAGAGCTATTTATACAATTAAAGCTTGATCAAGGGGGAATGTGATTTAAACCTCGGTCCTTGGGAAAATCATTATGATTTATAGAGGGCTGGCTTACTATTTTAAAATTTCACTATATTGTTTTCTTCCATAATAGCTCCACGCCTCGTAATGAATTGAAAATATTCAAGTCTTTAGAATCCCAATGGATTGCCACAGGGAACGAACAGAAGGTCTCTCTCCCTCCCCCTCCTTTTCCTGTGTTCAAGTTACAGGGCCAGATATATGGCCGTGAGACAACACAGAAGCAGGGTCAAGAAAACCATTTTGCTCCAGGGACCTGGCAGCTGAACTCTCCCCAAATGCTTTTAAAAAGAAAAAATATACCTATTAAATGCCAATTTTAAACAAATCCAAAGATTCGTGGAGCCCTTTTTCACCTCATGATGTTGCTGTAGATATGAATGCACACCAAATGAGGTAACAGATTACGAAAAGTCGATGCTTAAAGTCTCTTGAGTTTTCTAACAAGAGATCTGGGAAGTTTAAAAGCATATCAGGTTTCTCAGAGATTATTAATTCTGGACTGCATTTCAAAGTATATCAAGTGCAGTCTGCTTTATACCAAACAGAGGGGAATGCACCACCAGACTAAGCAGACAGAACTAATAAGACCTCGAATAAATCAAATTAAGAAATATTTATCGAACATCTCTGTGTCTCCGGCATTGAGCTGTTAGGTGTGCGATGTACATAAAACATAAATGAAAAGTTCTGTGGTCTCAGAGAGCTTAAATGAATTTGAAGAGATAAGACAATTGCACAGAAAATAAATAAGATACCAAATTTGAGCAGCAATTCAAAATGAACGTCTCAAGAAATATCATAAATGACAAAAATAAACCAAAGCAGGGACATAATAAAGTCATCTTATAAACTGTTGGGCTAAAAAGGCAACTTCCCGAGAATGTTGCTATGGAGAAAAGCGTTGGGTTTCAGGTTACAGACATTTGTGCTTCGGAGGTACCAGGCCTTGGCTGAATTCTGTACCTGTTCCCAGTCTGATGCTGTGCTTGTAATGGCGGCGGGTGGCCAAACTGACCACGGTCAATGGTGCTCAGGAATGGAATTGAAAAAGTAAATCATAAGACAAAAAGGTCACAGCATTGCAGTGTCAGAAAAAATAAATGGACTTTTGCTCTTGGAAATATCATAAAATGACACAATAACTGAAGTTTCTATTTGAATTTCCAGGCTTCACCCGAAATGTCTACCGATCTAACCATCTCAGAAATCTCTGAAAGGCCAAGTGATGTCATCTTCTTTCTTCTTTCTTGATTACTATGCCTATGAAGACAATCAAAAATTATTTGAACCAAGGTAAATTAAGCGTGCCTTCTTTCTCTTTGACCCTTGATGTGAATGACCTAGATCCTCTGGACATTTAATTGCTATTACATCATTAGAGGTACAAAAAAGAGTATAAAGAAACAATAATAAATAACCATGAAACCCAGCATAAAATAAACAAATGAAATGTTTTTAAATGAAGAAAGACTTCACAAACTCAAAGTAAATGAACTAAAACAGAGAAAGGGAGAGAGGTGGGAAAAGGGCCAAACCCCTTACCTTGAAGAAACAGGGATCAAAAATTATTTTGTTCTCTAACTGATAGTTTAATATTGTTGGAAATACAGTGTTAAGGCATTAAGCTAATCTCAAAGAGAGCTAAAAATAGAATGCTTACCTTGGAAAGTCCCCGCTGAAAACAACACTGAAATAGATCCTCTCCCAAAACAGAAAATAAATGAAAAGGCAACAAAACTGGAATTAAAGCATACAAGAAAATGAAAACAAGTTAAAGCAAACACAGTATACCAACAAGGGATTGGCGGGAGACAGGTAGAAGGGGGTCATTTAACAAAAGTGCTGTTTAAAATGCATGGGCAGGTGTAGAGACATCACCAAAGTAAGTCAGTATTCCAGAGCACTCAGCATCAGGAAACTTTACCACCCATAAGCCTCAAGTAATGGGAGGAAACAATGACCAGGAACCCACTAAGTGGGTCTAGAAAGAGAGCCTTTGGCAGGCTGGGGCATTCGGTGGAAAGACAGAGCAATCAGGGGGCCCAGCAGGATGAACCAGGATGACTCCTTGACCTTACTCTCTTCTTGTTCTGCTCTGCCCTATCAGGAGTCTCCACTGATTCACTCAACAGAAAGCCAGGGGGCATGAAGTCAGTTAATGTGCCCATGGAATTCAGCATCCTGGAGTACAGCATAGTGGAAACGGGGGAGCTTATGGAGAACCAAAAAGAAGATATCCGATGCACACGACAATTACAAGAAATCATCATAACTGGGCATAACGTCCTTTTGAAGATTTGAGTTTTGTAAAAAACTGTCTCCTGGAGATAGAATTCGCATACCATGAAATGCCTCCTTCTAAGGGGTACAATTTTGTGTTTTTAAGTTTAGAGTTTTACAACACTGCTATATAATTTTTGAACATTTTAATCACCCCAAACAAAATCCCATGTCTGTTTTCCCCCTACCCTCAGACCTTGACAAATGCTGATCCACTTTCTTTCTTTATGAGATTTTCCTTTTCCAGACATTTCATACACATGAAATCCTACCACATGTGCTCTTTATGTATCTGGCTTTTAAACTTAGCATGATGCTTACAAGGTACATCCGTGTTGCAGAAGATATTATTACTTCATTATTGTGGCTGAATAATATTCCACTGTGTGAATTTATCAGGTTGTGTATCCATTCTTCGGTTGATGGACATTTGGTCACTCTACATTTGACTATTATGAATAATGCTGCTATGGACACTCACGTTCAAGCCTTTGTGTGAACATAGGTTTTCACTTCTCTCATGTAAATATTTGTAGTGGAAATTTCTGGGTCATGTGGTGTCTCTATGTTTAACATTTTGAGGAACCACAAAACTGTTTTCCAAAGAGCTATTCCATTCTACATTCATGCTGGCAGTACACAAGGGTTCCATTTTCTCCACAGCCTTGCCAACACTTGTTATTATCTGTCTTTTTTTCCAATAGTAGCCATCCTTCATGGGTATGAAGATATATCTTCTGTGGTTTTGATTTGCGTTAATTGCTAAAATTGTGGTTTTTAAAATGTATTTCTCGGCCATTGGTATGGTTTTGAGACATCTTTATTCAAGTCCTTTGTCCTAAAAATTGGGTTGTCTTTTTATTGTTGTGTTATTTGTGTGTTTGAAGAGTGCTTCAGATATTCTAGGTACAAGTCCATCGTAAGATAGATGATTTGCAAATGTTTTCTCCCATCCTGTGGGCTTTCCATTCACTTTCTTGATGGTAAGATTTCATTTGGATTAAGTCTGGGTTATCTATTTTTGTTTTATCACATAGTTGTTGGTTTGTGACCCTCCTAGGAACTCCCCCCAGGTAATCTGAAACTGGCCTCTGTGAGAAGAGGGCGGAGAGAAACTGAAGACAGAGGCAGGTCATTCGAAGATGGAATGGGGCACTTTTAATAAAACAAAAGGAACTTACATATGAGGCTTGTCTGGGGAGCAGCAAGACAAATGCATCACTGCACCTGCCCACCACATCTTAAAAGTTTATAAAGAGGCCCTAACTGGACTCAGTCATGTATATCACATAGATGTTTTTAACACCACATAACTAGCTCAAGGTTATGTCCTTGGAGCAGCCTCTGGGACCAGGAAAGGCAAATGGAACGTACATTGGGAGGACAGGGGAGAGGCTGAGGAGTGGCTGGGTCCAGTTCCCGGGTCAGTCAGCGGTCACGGCTTTTTGATCGTATTCTCCGACAGTGTTTTCCATATTCTACCTAACATCTAAAGATGCCTAGTCCAAAGTCAAAAAAATTTATCCTTACCTTTTCTTCTAAGAATTATATAGTTTTATCTCTTTCCTTTGAGGTGATGGTCTAATTCGAGTTAATTTATTTACGTAGCATATTAAGAGTCACAACTTCTCGGGGCGCCTGGGTGGCTCAGTCGGTTAAGCGTCGGACTTCAGCTCAGGTCACCATCTCGCGGTCCATGAGTTTGAGCCCCGCGTCGGGCTCTGGGCTGATGGCTCAGAGCCTGGAGCCTGCTTCTGATTCTGTGTCTCCCTCTCTCTCTGCTCCTCCCCCGTTCATGCTCTGTCTCTCTCTGTCTCAAAAATAAATAAACGTTAAAAAAATTAAAAAAAAAAATAAAAACAAAAAAAAGAGTCACAACTTCATTCTTTTGCACTTGGATCTACAGGGTTCCCAGCACAATTCATTGAGAAGATCTTCCTCCTTTGAATTGTTCTGGCACTCCTGTCAAAAATAAACTAGTGATTCGTGTATGGTTTTGTTTCCTGATTCTCAATCTCCTCCGGTACTACATTGTCAGTACGACACTGTAGCTATACAGTAAGTTCTAAAACAATAAATTGTGAATCTTCCATTTTTTTCCAAGATAGTTTGCCTATTCTGGATTCCTGATTTTTCATGTGAATTTTAGGATCAGTTTGTCAATTTCTTGAGCAAACAAGCAGAACAAAACAAAACAAAACCCAGCTGGGATTTTAGTAGGGACGGTGCTGAATATGTATGTCCACTTGGCGACTATCACCATTTTAGACTATCACCATTTTAGCAATAATATCTTCCAACCCGAGCATGGGATGTATTTCCAATGGTTTCTATCTTCTTTAATTGTTTTTAATGATATTTAATAGTCTTTAGTGTACAAGACTTGCACTTCTTTAGTAAAATTGATTTCTGAGAATTATATTCGTTTTGGTGTTATTAAAATGCAATTGCTCTCTTAATTTATTTTCTGATTATTTGTTGCTGGTGTATTGAAATGCAATTGATCGTTGTACACTGATCTCGTATCCTTGAAACCTTGTTGAATACATTCATTAGTTCTAATAATTTTTCAGCGGATTCCTTAGGACTTCTACATACAAGAGAACACCATCTGCAAATCATGATAGTTCCCCAGTCAGAAAAGCTTTTATTCTTTTTCTTGTCCAATTACTCTGGCCTTATAGAAGCGGCAAGAATGGACGTCGTTGGCTTGTTGCTGATCTTAGGGAGACAGTGTTTGTTGTTCCATCAGTATGTGTGACATTAACTGTGGTTTTTTCATAGACAGTCCTTGTGAATTAAAGAGGTTTTGTTCTACTTCTAATTTTTTGAACATTTTTATCATGAAACAGTGTTAGACTTTGTCAGATAATTTTTCGTGCTTCATTCAAGATAATCATGTATGCTTTGTTTTTAATTCTGTTGATAAAGTGTATTGTGTTCATTGATTTTCATAAAAAAGTGAGAATGACCACCCCCCGCCCCCAAGGTGGAGGTATGTCACATGGTGTTGTTCCTTGGACTTGAAACCCAATGGAGTCTGACTGACTAGATTTTGAAATTGCTTGGGACTGTTGAGTCTTAGTTTTTTTTTTTTTTTTTTTTTTTCGGACCCTTTTTCTCTCATTTTGAATTAGAATACATATAACTGTTATCCTATGCATTTTCCAACTTTGTATCTTGGGAAAAGATAACTTATGTCTTAAGTTTCCAGGTTCATAGGTGGAGAGGAATCGTGCTTCAGGGTAGATTATACCCACACTTGTTTTAGACGATGAAATTTGGGACTTTTGAGATGATGAAATATGGGCTGGCTAATGATTCTGTAATAGAATGAGACTTTAGGGGGATGTTAAGATGACATAAATATATGTGCAATATTCTACTTAATAAGGAAAAAAATCAGTTATCGAGGCCTGGTTAATATACATTAGAACAAGCTTAACGAGAGAGAAAGGAGATATAAGAATGGCCTATACTGGTTGTAGGTAAGAATCCTCTAGACTGGAATTTAATGGTAAGCAAGGGACTTTTAGAATTTCAGGTGAATGCTGTTTGGGGAAACATTGATGGAGAGAGATGTTATTCTGTGCATTAGCATTGCCCATACTTGTACTAGGACTTCAGTATGTCCTTGAGATTCAATGTTAAAATCCGATGATTCAATTTTAATGTTTGTTTTACTGGCTGTGCTCCTATGAAAGCAAGTGCACTCAGCAACCATGAACCCCAGCTATATTTGGGTAAATAATGAGGTCTAACCTTTGGGTTGTAAACTTAAAAGTTCTCAGTTTTACCTCGTATTCAAATTATTACACTAGGCTTGAGTCAAGAGTTTCTTTTTTTATCAGACTTTTCAATTTGTGGAAAAAGACTGTACAGAAAAAGGAGTTGGTGGGGTTGGCAAACTTCTCGAGGCATGACAATCCTCAAACACCAGAAACAAAACAAAAGCACACACACACACGCATCCATATGTGCACACATGCATACACATATAAACTAACACACACACATTAAAACACACACAAATACACACACACGTGAGAAAAAAAACAAAAAAAGATATAGTGGAGTTTACACTGAGGTCAAAATTGTTGTACAAGGGAGAATGTGCTGCTGGGGCTCTATATTCGAGAGAAAGAACAGTTCTGTGAGTCTGGATATGTGTTCACCAGCTAGAAGAAATTTTTAAAGAATCTTTTCTGCATTTGCAGCCTGGGAGTATTATACCCAACCTCTAAAGAGCCCCTGTTTCTTAAGAAGTTCAAGTCATTTCTGGAAGTGTGGAGAAGATTGATGGTGGCCAAGTTTGGATTAATTCGAAGTTTCTAGTTCCACAAGTGAAACTGGATCCCTGGGGACTTGGAAATTGCTGTGGGATTTTCAAATAAACAGGCTTTGGAACCACTGATACAAGCTAATTGCTAACAGAAACTTGAGAAACTGGCAGAAAGAACCATGCCAATGACTGGTGAATAATATTTGTTTTGAGCAAGATTTTTAATGGCAAGGAATAGAAAGTCTCAGAGCCTGGGATGTTCTGCTGACTCACTTATTCTGCAGAATCTGGCCTGAGTCCTTATCAGTGGATTCATAGCCATCCTTGTCCTAGTTCTGTGCTGGGCTCTCCCATGCTTTTAAGGAAGCTTAAAAGCTGATGACTTGTTGAATTTAAAATTATGTTTTAATAAAGAAAAAGCTATTCACGTTTACATTGGATTATGGGTTCTGCTTAAGTGATGTGCCATTGACCAGTGAGGTAGCAGTTAGATATTCCTACAGAGTTGGACAAGACTCACGAAAGGGTAATCTATGAGCCACGTTTGCTTAAAATTCTTGAATTTCATAACAAAACCTAGGGGATAACTTGAATATTCACTATCTATTGAATTCACCAAGGTTTAGGAGGAAAAAGCCGTCACTTTAACTATACTCTGGAAGTCGGATCGAGTAATTACATTTAGATATGAGATGCTGGGACAGCCTTGAAAGTCAGAAGTTCTGTAGACATGCCTCTGACTCTTAAAGGTGGACCCAGTCAATGAGTGCAGTGCTGGTGGATGGAGAGCAGGTCAGTTGGTCAATGTGGATTAGGGTACTCCTCAGAGCTAGCCAGGGGCACAAAATAGGGATGATGCCTTTAAATGTGAACCCATCAGAGAGTGAACCATAATATTTTAGGCACCAGTATTAGCTATACCATGAAGTTTAAAGTAACCCAATTAGTGATGGATTGGTTGTAGACAACAGAAAAGGCCATGCTATGTTTTTAGCATAGATGCAGGTGGGTATGATTGGTAGGCTCATGTTACAAAATAGAGATAAAAGGAGGAAGGAAAACTTTAGCAAAGAATGTTATCAGTGCAATGTTAAATTGACTGGACATTAGCAATCATTCAACCCAACCTGTTCTCTTTATTAATCAGGAAATCCCCGAGGCCTCCATATCTCAAGTAATCCATTGAAATTAGTAGAACAGATCATCTTTGAACTCAGATTTACTGAAACCGAAGTTTCCAGGTGATTCATCTCAGGGATGAAATAACTCGGGTTTGGACTGAATGATCGACATAGTAAATTGAGATTTAAAGAATTTCTGTAGAGCCAATTAGAAGGGTAGAAGCCTGGAGACACATTTGCCCAGTTCCCTGGGAGTATGAGGATTTAACTGAGAACTCAGTAGAAAGAGGATAGCAATTGCATGGTGGTATGTGTGGTTTTGTATTATGAGCCTCAAGTTAAAAGACTTCGTAATATGAAATGGGTTTGCTATAGCCATGGCAATGCAGAGCGCATGGAGCCATTGACATAGAATCATTTTAGCCATCAATCCCTTAAAGTCATTTTGCAGATAAAACAAAGTCAAATAAGGGAAAGTAGACACTGATACTAGCAATCAGTGTTTGCCTATGACTACTGGCTTACCCAGCGCTAATAGGTTTTACAAAACTAAGCAATGGCAAATGGGAATATGGACGTAATGCAAAATAAATAAATGAAAGAAATGGCCAACAGTGGAGCCCACATTGCCTTCCTAATGGAATCTTCCCAGTACCGTCTGCATAGATCTTCTTCTCTATTTGCTCTTTTTAATGTTTCCCACATCCTCCTCATGTTGCACCTCCTTTCCAAAAAGAATTTCCTCACTTTGATTTAAAAACCATTTGTTCAAGGGGCCCCTGGGTGGCTCAGTCGGTTGAGAGTCCGCCTTCGGCTCAGGTCGCGATCTCATGGTTCGAGAGTTCAAGCCCCACATCGGCTCTGTGCTGATGGCTCAGAGCCTGGAGCCTGCTTCGGATTCTGAGTCTCCCTCTCTCTCTGCCTCTCCCCTGCTCCTGCTCTGTCTTTCTTTGTCTCTCAAAAAATAAATAAATGTTAAAAAAAAAAAAACATTCGTTCGAGGCACTTCTGAAGACCCCTAGGCCAATAGAATATTGTTCTTTTAATTATGTGCCATGTAAACAATATAAACGTAGTAAACCGACCACACAGTATTCATGGATCTGATCATTTCTGGCAGTCAGTGGCTAAATTTCGTAATTGTCTTTACAGCATAATATATTTGGGGTTGTCAACACACAGAGGTTATATTTACTCTTAGGGACGTAAGATCCCAAAGCAAGGCAACTCTTCCACGGTCAGGGTGTACAAAGTCAGAAATAGATCTAAAACCTTTTGCTTCCTGGCTTAATATTTTGGCGCTATCTTTAACTTCTTGTGTATAACTGTAGCATTTGGTATGGTCAGGATTGCTTGGAAAAGATGCGTCCAAAACTGACTTTCTCCTTTTAGGATCTGCTGAATATAGTAGAAAACTGTAAAAGAAGATAAGGCATTCTCTTAAGGGTGGAAAACAGTATTTATGCTATGTGTGGAGAGATATCATCGAAATTAGTCTCGGTGCTGAAGAAATCAGTGGTACATATAATGTCTTATGTTGTAACGCTATTACCCTGAACATTTTAAGGTGATTAACAGAAAAACTGTTGCTCTCAATAAAATGTAGAATATGAAGAATAGATTTATGGAGTATGAAATACTATGTCAAAAATAAAACTGTCAATACACTTCCCTCTCTCTTTATGGTATGATATGATCTAGTTCTTACTGACATTTGGAACTCAAAGCACTGTGGAGACTCAAAAGAAACTTTAATGGTGACAAATGCTGATTCTAAATATATATATATATTTTGATGAGCACAGAATGTATTTAATAAAGTGATTTAAGATGTTCAAGAAGAGTCTTGTACAAACCCAAAGCAAGTTTTCTTTGAAAAATTGAATTTGTTCCCTTTTTAAAAAAATGACATCATACAAGATGTGTTTTTAATCAATTATCATTGTAGATAATTCAGAGGGCAACATATATGGGAAAACAATGGCGTGATTAACTAGGCATTGACCTCGTGTTATGGCACTGGTCCAGAGAGAGCTTATTAGTTTGAGCTAGCAGTAAATATGAAACCGAGGGCATCATAAATCACAACAGCAGGATTAATCTGAATGTGAATCAGATACATGGGAAAAACTGAGACATTCCCAGTGAGTCCAAAAACAGCTATGTGAAGTCAGTGGAGAGAAAATGATTTTCATACAAAGGTCTGTACACAGTTCTTTCCATTTTATCTAGAATTTTCAATTGCACACTTTCAATTCAAGCCCTTACAGCTAAATTAGAATTTTCCTTAATTAAATAAATCAGAAACATGGGCTCTTGGGATTGCTAGTGATGCTGGTCAGGACAAAATCTTTGTGAGGGGGGAGGTATGTGGATTTTGCTTCTCAAAGGGTTTTGTCTCATGATACCGTTAGAGGCTTGGACAGGCCGCCTACCTTGAGGCTATTGTTTTAGCTCCATAAACTCATTTAGTTTGTCTGGATCATCACAGAAATTTTCATTCTGAGAAAAACATTGCAACCCACATTTCGCTGTACCAGCCAATTGAATGGTTGACCCATCTTAGATCATAATACAAAATGGGTTGGAAGAACTTTGAGCCCTGTTTTGATTCTCAGGATTTCAAAAAGATCCTAGAGTAATGACACTTTCAAACTTACTTTCTGCATTAAAGAGGAGAATTCTAAGAGTTTACTGTATTTAGGGTTGGCAGGTAGATGTGTTCGTTACCTGCCACAAATATGTTAGCTTTAGTCTGCAATGTTTGATTGAGTCACCGGTCAGACTCAACATGTTTGAATTTTCATTGCCTTGTGATTTCTGGGTATAAGTTTATGGTGATATTACTGCTCGAGAGACATGAAGAGAGAGAAAACACCAGCAAAGTAACTATGTGGTATGATGGTGAAATAGCAACGGTAACATTGTTTTTGTAAATGTGCTTTTCTTTTTTCTTTTTCACTTTAGGAAAAAAATATAGTGGTACACTCAGCTGGGTATGGAAACAGCCATATCAGCATACTAAATCATAAATGTTAGCGAATCAGAAATACACATAAGGTTCTAACTCTTTAGGCTTTCTATATGGGTATTCTTCTACTGACACAGACTTATTTTTTCTACCAGACATACCAACTACATTTAAAAAATGTATTTCCCCACTGTAGTCTGCTCATAAGCCACCTGCTGTTGCTGCTTTGGCATTTTTTCATTAAGACCTATTTGCTCTTTCCCAGAGGCATCGGTAATATTCACTGTGGTGTGGGTCAGACTGGTGGCTCCTTTCTATCAGAGGATGAGCCCAATGTGGGATGCCTAATTCCAAAAGGTTCTAGGGGAGCAGAAGAGATGATGTATATATCTTCTAGCTCAGCCAATTCCAGAAATGTATGGACAAAAAATAGTCAGTTCTTGCCATCTGCACCAAAGGCTTCTTCAAGTGCTTTAGTTGCCTTGGACATTCATAGTCGAAACAAAGCATGAATAGAGTGGCTGATGTACAATTACATCGCACGTGTGATTACTACCCTGCGTTGATGATACACGCTTTTTTTAACCTATATAAGAGAGGGTTAAATAAGCTGAGTAAATTAAAAGATCATATCAAAGGAAGTTAAAAGAGAAAAAAATCTATTTTTTATGATTGAAGAAAATATGAAATTATATAGGGTAGGTAAAACTTTTATGTCATTCAATTTTGTTAGAATATAGCAAGCCAATTATATAAAATTAAATTTCAAGCTTGATTGATTTTTTTAAATATTCATTTTAAGCACTGCATTTGGTGTTTATTGTATTATACAGGAAATACCAGAAAACGGCTGCTGCATCCAGGAATTAAATGAAACCTATACTGTCAATAGCCTGGCTGGGGTTTTGATAAAGCATTATGACATTTCTATATTATGCAGCACCATAAAATGCTAAACATACACAGAGCACAGAACTATAAGTTTCAAAAGCACATACTGGAAGCTAGAGTGTTTTGGCATTTATAGCTGGCTAGCACGGGGAGATAATGAGGAGTCTGATACCTTGGAAATCATAACTATGAAATATATACAATAGTTTCCCATCAAGATGGATCATATATCACGCAATATTGGAGGATAATTCAAGTCTGCAATGCAATCTGCTTTTCATTTCAAGTGGAGGGCGACGTAAGCCATAATTTACCCAGGTAGTACTCACTTGGGATCTAATGACAAATTTAGGGCAACTCGTGACAAAAAAAATCCACATAGGAAACCATGAAAGATTTGACATCCTCTTGTCTCTCAACTTTCTTCCCCCGACTCTTCTTACCATTCTCCATAAATGTAAAATCTTTTGTGTTCCTATGGATCCGTGATGAAATATAAGTATTCCTTGAAAAATATAAAGGGACATATACAATTACTAGCTAGTAATTCCCAAATTGTTGATGGAGAGGAAGTAGGATAAATCACTTCAGTGAGAGCTTATTGTGGCTGCCCCAGCCTCCACAAAGAGCCAAATTTAAATAACTGTCTACTAAAACCACTTTCCGCGTTAAGAGGTGCGATGGCTCTTTCTGTATACACCAATTAATTCTTTATCAAAAAAACCCTTTTATATCATATGGAAATGGAGTTAGGGTGGCATAGAACCAGCGCTTGTGGACTCTGGAACAGGTTGAATGGCTGATGTTCCATTGTTACTTTTCATTTCAATGTTTAATAAAATATTGAGAGACAGTAGGAAGACACACGGAATTTTTGGTGGGAAATAGAACAGTCCTTTGTGACTGGACAAAATGGAGGGAACCTTTGGCTTCTGGCATTTTTGGTCATCTATGTAGGCTTGGCCAACTGCCACTTGGGCTCTCTGTCTCGTGCCATTGGATGAAAATATACCCCGTGTAGGGGAGTCCCAGAGGAGTTTGACAATATGGACCTGACCTTTGGTTTCATCTCTGCCTTTATTATTATTTTTAAATAAATTAATACATATGTATTAATATAAAGATATCTCTTTGCAACTCTAAAATCTAAAGACAGGATATGCACAATAAAGCAGATACAAAAACACAAGCTTTACATTTAATCTTTACAATTCCCCTTCTCCTTCTCCTCCCCGTCCTCCTCCTCGTTCTTCTTTCTCTTCTTCTTTTTCTATTTAGGCTAAAGCTTACATCCCCATCTTCTTCTTGTTCCTGAAAAACAAAGAAAAATCAGTTTGGACCGCTAGTCAAGAGATGGTCCTATCTTCACATATCTGAAAACAAGCAGAATAATGTGACTGTTTTAACTTTCTGGTGCTTGAGTTTTACACTTCATTCGTGCTTATAAATATGGTGATAATACCAGCATGACTTGAGCAAATAGAGATAAGACAGAAGGTAATGGCTAAATTCCAGCATAAAATTCTTGAGTAAAATATTATTTAAGCACACAGCACCACCTTCCCAATGTTCATTTCAGACTTGGAAGCTTAATTCTTCTTATTTTTACATAGGTTTTACTTTCTAAAGACATAGAAAACAGTTGTCAAGATGGCTGACATCTTGAATATTATTATTTAATTTCATTGTGATCATTCCCCCCCTTAAAGTCAAGTAATCTTAATTTCTTTTCCATTCTTTTATGTCATCTTTGTCAGTTATGTAACCATTTCAGATGTTCTACCTGAGTTTCTTTATGCCTTCAAAACGGTCTTTTTCATCTTATTCTCTCACACATTTGGGATGCAAAATAAAAAATGGCACGGCATAAAAATCAGACAAAAATTAAATATTTTCAGGAAACGATTACATAGCAAGCACCCACAAGGAAGGATTAGGTTACATAGTCCTGCTCTTCAATTTCAGGGTTTCATTTAGCTTTACTCATTTACTGATTTATAAACTCCCAGACGTATTTCATAAAGGAATTGTCAGAGTTTACAAAAATAAATATAAAAAAAAAAGATTAAAAAAAAAACAAAGGTTGAGAGAGACAGAGTAAGCGGGAATATATGGGTTATACTCGAATAAACCCCTTGATATATAGAAGTATAAATATATGTAATGGACACTGTAGTTACCAAAGGCAAGTCACAGATTTGGCCCCGAAGCTTTTAGCAGTTAAAGCAGAAAGGGAACTCATCTCAGTTATAAGAATCACAGTGTTCCTAAGACTTACAAATAAAAACAGCAGAGAAAACCATATTTCAAGAAAAAAATACCCCAAACTAAAAATCTGAGAGATCTCTTTCATGGATTCTCATACACGAGTATGGGAAAACGTAATAGAAATAATCCTACAGTGAGTATAACGGCACATTTTATTGGACAGTTTCTTACGGCGTTTTCTATACAGGCAACTGGCAGGAAGTTACTGGACAGTTTAGTGAAAACCAATAGAGATAGTGCCAAACATTTTGGTTCCATGCCCAGTTCTTTGGTTTGATCCAAAGATAGAGTCAAAATACATGAAAGAATAAATATGTAGCATGCCCATCGAGCCTACATCCACAAACATCTCTTGACAGCCTGCATTTTGATAAGGATTAAATGGCAGAGACTTAAACATTTTTACCTGCCAGAAAGAACCTGAGGGCAACTCTGTGGTGCTGCAGATTGAGGACTAAGTCCTATCCCTCAATACTATGAAACAAAAATAGGGTCTGCCTCTACCTTCCCTACCTGACCTCCGGTAAGTAAGACCTAATTTTAAAAGCTCAAGGAAATGAATGAAGCCCCCTTCTCTTGGGACCATCGCTTTTACCAACATGCAGTTCGAATGTACCTCTGTGAAAATTAGATCTATGGTTAGCCACAGACTTCTGTGAAAGAGAGAAACTCAAATTCCAGGCGAATCGGTGCTACCGACGTAAACAAGTGAGGCGTTCTCACCGCAAGATGTGCGTGTCTATAGAAATCGTCAAATACGGTAGCCCATTTTGATTTGTTTGGCTTTCCACAAAACTAAAAAATAAAACGCTACTGCTCATTTGCCAAACACATCAACTATTCGGTCAAATTCATTTTGGAGGAATCCGGAGAATGTTCCGTTGCTTTCAAAGTGGCATTTTTAGAGGACAGGGTAGGCTTGTTCCCACCTCCAATCCCCGAGAGAGAAATGGCAGGGGAGAGAATTCTGGAAGAAAATTGCAGGGTCTATATTCTCAAGGAGAAGGATTTTCTTATTTGCCTCCTCAGTTCCTTCCAGGGCCACACGGCACTTTTGTTTTACTGCCTTTTATTATTTCTTCCTTTTTCTCCTGTAACCGCTCATCCTCACAGTCCTGAAAGAGTTTAAACAAAAATGACTTTGTTTGGTTCTGCAGAATTAACACGACACTCAGGCATATTTCTAATTGAATGCAGATGTTTTCTAAGCAGAGACAAGCCTCAGCCTTGTGTGCATAATTCTTACCCTGCCCTAATGGAGAGAAGTGAGTCCAAAATTAGCAACTTTTTAAAGCCAAATCTGGCCATGTGCCACAGAGACTTTGCTTTGGCTTTTCTTTCTTTCTTTCCTTCTTTCTTTCTTTCTTTCTTTCTTTCTTTCTTTCTTTCTTTCTTTCTTTTTTTTCTTTTTCATTTTCCAAGGGCGTGCAGACAGGAGGTCTTTAAAAAGCTATACAGGGAGGGCCACCATATTTCCAAGAAACTTAAAAAAGGAAGAGAGAAAGCCAAACTAATCAGCGTAGCAGTACATTTACGTTCTCCTCTACTCTCTGCCCTCAGAAATAAGACTTTTAAAAATTCACAAAAATGTTGCTCCCCGAGTGGCAGGGGCAGCAAGCTTTGGAGGGAATGAGGTCAACTCAAGAGCTCCGTTTTGACCGTCTTGAGACGGAGTTGCTGACACGGACAGACTTGTGAACACCAGATGAAGAAAGGGTAGCTCTGTGTTTTCTCAACTCCTTATTTCAACAATTTGCACTAAAGATGTTACAACCTCATTGTTCCGTCCAGATCCACGGCCATGTGCATGTCTGCTGGAACAGCAGGTTTTGAGACCGATTATGTGGTCCTTAAAAAAAAAAAAAATCACTTTGATTGTTGAGAACCTCATAATCAGGCAGTTTGTGTACAATGTCTGTGCTCCAGAGGCCTGACCACAGGATTGGCCAGAGAATGAAGGCACGGCCGATGGAAATTCATGTTTCAGATAGAGGATGTGTATGCCATGTTTTCTGCCTTTCCCACTGGTGAAAGATTTCAGGACGAAGAAGCAAACTTTCAAAACGTAGGATTATGTCTAATGTGAAAATAAATAATCCCCAGAAATTACACATTCATAACCAGAAACAAAATGCTTGAGTTGTTAAAGAGATGGTTTACTAATGCTAATGAACATAAAAAAAAAAAAAAAGGTCAGCTTACACTTAGGTGTAGAATTAGGAAGAAATTTACCTTTTAAAAAGGAGGATTCATGGAACCCCTGCGTGGCTCAGTCAGTTAGGCCTCAGCTCTTGATCTCAGCTCAGGTCTTGATCTCAGGGTCATGAGTTCAAGCCCCATGCTGGGCTCTGAGTTGGGCATGAAACTTACTCGAAAAAGGAAGAAAAAGGGGGAGGGGGGTCCTGGTTGGCTCAGTCAATGGAGTGTCGTACTTTGGCTCAGGTCATGATCTCACAGTTTGTGAGCTCGAGCCTCACATTGGGTTTGCCACTGTTAGTGCAAAGCCTGCTATGGATCCTCTGTCCCCCTCTCTTTCTGCCTCTCCCCTCGGTCTCTCTCAAAAATAAACAAACGTTAAAAAAAAAAAAGAGGATTCCTGACTTTCACCAGCATTTTCAGCCCCTCATCCAACTCACTGATGTGAGAATGATTCTCTTGCTGCCCCATGGTCATTGAGTTTTTATTGGTTTCAATAAAAGTTCACCTGCAAGTGTACCATCACACTAGGTTTTAGTGATCTAGAGAACATTGACCTGCAGTGGATTTTGCCTCCATGGAATTATTTTCAAGGATCTGGTTATATAATCATTCGGATTCTACTTTAGGTAGAGAAATATCTCTTTGGCACATGGTTGAGAATACGGCTCTTGATCAAAGCTCAACATGTTGGGGAGAGAGGAAAGGAAGAAAGAAATATTTCTTCCCATTTTTTGCAATTCCTGATTGACCTTCCAAGGAAAGCTCCATTACAGAGTCAAAGTAGGTGACAACTTCGAGACACTAAAAGTTGAATCCATCTTCTGAAGAATTAATCCTTCCCTTGCTCAAATAACGTATATGAAAATGGAAAATGCGTGTCCTACTGCATTTTTTTTTGGCCACACCGTAGGACACTAATGAATAAACTACTCACGATTTCATGAAACATTCAACATGTGGGAATCTCTGAAGTTGCCTTAATAATAAGACACTGTTGGGGCACCTGGGTGGCTCAGTTGGGTAAGCGTCCAGCTCTTGGTTTCAGCTCAGATCATGTTCCCATGGCTTCGTGGGTTTGAGCCCCACATCAGGCTCTGAGCTGGCAGCATGGAGTCTGCTTGGGATTCTCTCTCTCTCCCTCTCTCTGCCCTTCCCCACTCGTGCTGTCTCCGTCTCTCTCAAAATAAGTAAATAAAACCTAAAAAAAATATAATAAGACACTGTCTTGAGGGTTGGAAGGTTTTAATGGGTTTGGCCTGTCTCCATACCTGTGAGAAGATTTGGGGCTTTCGTGGTAAATAATTAGCGTGCTACCTAAAAGTCAAAATTGTAATATGAAAGTCTAGGAGAAAGAAATGTTGGAGACATGAGTAATGTCTTTGGAAATACCATCCACTTGAGTGTTCTAAGGGTTCAAAGATGTTAAGCTTCCATCATATCTAACATTATTTCACCAAGCAAAGGCCAAGGTGAGTTGAATATAGGTGCTAACAAATTATAAAGTGTACGTGACATTAAAAAAGACCAAAAATCCCACACCTGAAACCAATCTAATATCTGCCTCTTCCAAAGCTTGAAGGTAAAGGAGATTATTTTTTAATGTTTATTTAATTTGAGAGAGAGAGAGAGAGAGAGAGAGAGAGAGAGAATGTGTCCAAGTGGGGGGGGGGAGGGGCAGAGAAAGAGGGAGAGAGAATCCCAAGCAGGCTCTGTGATATCATCACAGAGCCGCATGTGGGGCTCTGAGATTGTGACCTGAGCGGAAATCTTGAGTCAGACCCTTAATGGACTGAGCCACCCAGGCGCCCTGAAAGGGGATTATTTTTGCAATATTTTCACATTCAAATAGTGATAGAAAAAGACGAATGATCTGTAATCAAGGAAAACATTGAAAGCCGGTTTCGACCGTGAAGACTCGCTCAGGAATGCTGAATTTGTTTTTTTCTTCCATGCATTACCCACTGATGCCTCGGGATGGATATCCTCACAACAGAAGCCTTTCTCCTGTGCTTTTGAAGTTCTGTGTTAAGCAGTTTCCAGGGCACCTATTTTCTGGCTTCTTCTTTGGATTTTAGTTTCTGTTTGTTACCTGCTCTATTTAGTTACCCCTAGGGCACACAGCTAATAGCTTTTAGCTGAACAACTTCTGCTTTTAAAGGGAATTCATAGTGTGATGTTCTCAGGTTATCCTGTAACTGATTGTTTTTAATGAATGGCTCTTCTAGTTTGACTAAGGATTTCTGACCTTTAAGACTGTTAGTATTTCTAGGTGATATTTACTCTGTTGATCTCTCGCTTTCATTGTTTCTTTGCACTCTTTGTGTGTAGTTTCTCTGTTTAAACTAGTGAGTTCATGTGTTTTGAAACTAAACACTTAATCT
Source organism: Panthera tigris (assembly GCF_018350195.1). Taxonomy (NCBI): domain Eukaryota; kingdom Metazoa; phylum Chordata; class Mammalia; order Carnivora; family Felidae; genus Panthera; species Panthera tigris. The sequence continues at coordinate 6,719,746 of NC_056664.1, read as the reverse complement.
CCTTTGGTTTGTATACTTTGCAGTCGTCGCCTATGGAAGCACTCCCTCAATGCATTAGAGAGATGTTGAAATCCTGGTTTCAGATAAATTCTAGTGCTTCTTGCCAGAGGGAGAGGAGGGCCACTTGATGTGGCTTAACAACTCTGGTTTATTTTCTGCTTCATCTTGGTTTACCATCCCTAATAATATCAGACCTTGGCATTTCAGATACTTGCTGAGAACAGAGGAAAGGAAAAAAATATATATATCCTACAAGATCTTCACGCTACGGATTATTTTGTTTCCTTTCTGGGAATGAAAAAGGGGTAAGCTGACACTTAAAAGAATGCTATTTATTCGCTAAGCATAAGAGCAGATTACAAAATTACCGATCAGGAGGTTGGAGGCCAGTTTTTCTAGGTTGGGGTAAGACCGGGGGCAAGGTTACAGGCCCACCTTTTACCAGGGAAATCAGGTTTTAAAAAATGCTTCCGGAAGTTCTAAAGGAAAGAATCGAATAACCAGAGGGGACATGTGAAAGCGGAAACGGTCAGTGAAACCCTTTTTACCTCCATCATTTATTTGCTCTTGCTTCTGGGCTCATAAGAGGAGTTGAATCTGTGCTTCCCGCGAATAGACGCACGGCTGCCTTCGGCCCATCTGCCCGTGTCTGGGCCCCACACCTGGCTTCTGGAGGAAAAAGGACAGAACACAGTGAGATGATGTCTTTGATTCACTGCACCCTAGCTTGGATGCCACCCAGTCTTCCCAAATCACTCCTGTGTTAGCTAACAATCCGGTCTGGAGAGCAAGGGGAGATCTCTCAGGAGTCTTGGACAAATAAAAGCGGTAATCAAAAGTGAGGTATTTAACACAGCCCCAGCATGTGAGAAAAGGCAACAGATACCATTCCATTTACTGGCTTTCAAAATTGGGAAAAGAAAAAAAAAAAAAAAGATTTAGCTCCGAAGCACACTTAAGAAAGAAAAATCAAGACAGTACAGCAGAAGCTGGGGGAGGAGGGAACACGTAGAGTAAAAATTCCCTCTGAGCCCACAGAAAGCAATAAGAGTTCTCATTTAACCTCGGAAAATGACTTGAGAATCACTTGTACTTTGAAACGATTCTAAATTGCAAACTAATTTCCCAGTGGGATATGTTGATGGCGTTGCCGTTCGCAGCATAAATAATGAGCTTGCAACCAGGACCCCCAATAAAGCAGCGCACGTTTGTGGAATTTATGAACAATTTTTTCCCCCATCTGACATTGCAATGTTAATGCTTCCAGTTAGGAGTTTTACTGTGTCAGCAGGTGAATCCCCTGGCAGTAAGTCAAGCTTTAATGGAACATGCTGGTAGGAGCGATTATGCTGTTGCAGGGTAAAACTCTGGTGTATTAGCCTTCTAGAATACATGGCCACACTCTGCTACCTACCCTGATCGCCGGTGTTCCTGGTTGTTGGACTTTTACTGCTACGCTTCAAATTGACCATGGCAAGGCAAAATTCGTATCTTATAAAAGATTTTAGAACTGGAAACTGTGATGGTATCTAGTTAAACCCTTTGTTTGTTTGTTTGTTTGTTTGTTTTTAATAAGGAAGAAACCTGAGGCTTGAGGGGTTACCTGGCTGGTTAGATAACACACATGAATAAATGATAAGACTGGGACTCTATCCTAGGATTCGTCTGTTCCTTTAGCACTCTGTTCTTGCCTCCCTGGAGGATGCTGCCTTTGTTGAAAAACAAAAATGGTGAGTGCAATCAATTTTATAAATGTGTTTAAGAAAATGTGACAAAAATATGAATCTGAAATATGCTTTCATCATAGAGCACAAAGCACACTGCCTGGTCTGTCTGAACCTCCAGTCTTCTCTGGAGATACATATATATATATATATATATATATATATATATATATATACTTATACACTTGTCCTGAGATAGAGAGAGAGAGATAGCTAGATATAACTATCTCTCTCTATCTCAGGACAAGTGTATAAGTGATTATGACGTCTTTACAAGGCTTCATCTTCAAATTTAAAGATATTATTAGATTGAGTGTCCCTAAAGGGTTAATATGATGCCTATAAACCATTCACTGTGGGTAAGACATCATGATCTCTAGCTAACCTCAAAAGTGAAATCTCTTTCAGTCAATTGATGTTTCTCGAGAAAGCCTTGTGTGTCATGTGGCTTAGGAAGGTGTAGCCTACATACACCCAGCTGCAGATCACTCAGAGGTGTCTACACTCTGTGGGGGCCACGTG